>NW_019154109.1:10818587-10855892 GCF_002288905.1 Enhydra lutris kenyoni | reverse complement strand
GAGCCCGATGTGGGACTCGATCCCAGGACCCTGAGATCATGACCTGAGCCGAAGGCAGCAGCTTAACCCACTGAGCCACCCAGGCGCCCCTCAAATCTTTGTTTTAATTAAAAGTCTCCAAGGAAAGGAATCAGGGCTACTTGAAGAAATAACAGATTCTAGGACTCAAACCTAGGAAATAGAAGATAAACATGGAGCATCTTATAGAACACAGGGAGTTTTGTAAATGAGAAAAATGGATGGAGCACATTAAAAAGACGAGGGAAGTCAATGTGGAAACCCCCCAGTGGTGAAAGTCAGAATAATTTGAACAAAATAAAGAATTATAATATTGGATTATAGCCCTAAGAATGACATATTTGCACTTCATAATTGTTTAAAATACTGTCTTTATATAGATGGAGAAAATCTGACAGTATTCTAATTTTTTTCCTTTAGCCATCAAACATAATTGAAAACATTCAAGAGGAAAAAGGAGACCTATTGCACATTTACCATATTTTTAAACTTTTCGACCCATCAGTTATATATAGATGTATTATTTAGTTTCTACTTATATGTGAATTTTCCAAATTCCTCTATTAGTGTTTTCTTGAAAAAATTTTCCAGCTTTATTGAGATATAATTGACATATAACATTGTGTAAGTTTAAGATATGCTGTCTGATGATTTAATACATCTAATGCAAAATGATTACCACCATAGTATTAGCTAATACCTCCATTTTGTCACAAAATTCCCGTTTCTTTTTATGGTGAGAACATTTACAATCTCCTCCCTTACAAACGTTCAAGGATATAAAACCTTATTATTAGCTATAATAACCATGCTGTAATATTAGATCCCCAGAACTTGCTAGTCTCTTTGACTTGAAGTTTAAACCCTTTGACCAGTGTCTGCCCATTTCCCCCAATTCCAGCTCCTGGTAACCATCATTCTACTCTCTTGTTTCTCGGAGTTTGGCTGTTTTGAATCCACACCCCAGTGTTATTATATAGTATTTGTCTTTCTCCTATCTGACTTTTTTCTTTTAGTATAATGCCCTTAAGGTTCATCTAAATTGTCACAAATGCCAGGATTTCCTTCTTTCTTATGGCTGAATAATATTCAATTATACATCTATTTTTTTATCCATTCATCCATTGATGGACACTTACCTTGTTTCCATGCCTTGACTAGTATGACTAGCACAGCAGGGAACATGGGGATGCAGATATCTCTTCAAGGTCATGCTTTCAATTCCTTTGGATATATCCCTGGAAGTGGGATATATCCAACATCTGATAGATCTATTTTCTGATAGATCTATTTTCAGTTTTTTGAGGAACCTGCAGAACATCTGATAGATCTATTTTCAGTTTTTTGAGGAACCTGCATGCTGTTTTCGATAGTGGTTACCTTATCAGTAGTGCTAGCTCATCAGTAGTGCATAAGGGTTCCCTTTTTTCTACATCCTCACCAATACTTGTTGGCCCTTGTCTTCTTGATGACAGCCATTCTAACATGCGTGAGGTGATATCTCTCCATGATTTTGATTTGCATTTCCCTGATAGTGATGTCAAACACCTTTTTATGTACCTGTTGTCCATTTGTAGGTCTTCTTTGGAAAACAGTCTATTTTTTGCTTAACTATATTGCTAAAACCTCCTAAGTGGTCTAGAGGTCTCACTCAGAGCTGTTTTAGGTCATGGATAGCTTGTCTAACCATTGCTTTTTTATGGGGAAATGAAAGCTGGTTTCTTGTTGCCATTTTTTCCACCATCCCTCCATTATTTATTTCTAATTTCATTCTATTGTTTGCAGAATACACTTTATTTGATGTCATTTCTTCTAAATATATTGCGACTTATCTTGTGGTCTTGCATGTGATCTATCTTAGAGTGTATTCCATATGTGCAAGAGAAGAATGTGAACTTGCAATGGTTGTATGGAATGTTCTAGAGACATATGTTGGATCTACTTAGTTTAGAGTGTTTTCAAGTTTTCTGTACGTTGTTGAAATGCCTGGTAGTACTATTTATTATGGACTATAGGGTATTTAAGTCTCCAGATCTCATTATTAAATTGCCTATTTTTCCTTTGAATTCTATCAGTTTTGCTTCATGAGTTTTAGGGCATTATTATTAAGAGAGTATATGTTTATACTTGTTTTTCATCTTGATTGATTGACACTTTAATTATTACAAAATATGTCTATGCAAATAATCTTTTGTGTCTATCTTGTTTAATATTAGTACAGCCGTTTTAGTTCTTGTGGTTTCTGCGTGCACGATTCCTGTGTGCATGGTTCAATACCTTTACTTCAATCTATTTGTAACTTTGAATCTAAAGTGTGTCTCTGGGAGACAGTATGTAGTTGTCCTCTTGACTATGCTGCCTGAAATTGTTTCTGAGTAAAGATACAGGGGGCCTAGACCCCCTAGAGCAAACATGTAACCTTTGACTGGGAGCTAGTGGCTTGGTGGAAGTTCTGTGCTCTTAACTGCATCCTCCAGGAGGATATCGTTCTAAGCTGGGGGTGGGACCTAAGGAAAGAGCATGTGTGGTTCTCACTGCTGTTGCTGAGATTTAGTCAGTTTCTGTAAATATGTTTGTCTATTTGCTGTATGCTCTTAAGATAATTTCCAGAGACTTCAATGTTATATATGTGTATTTTTGTCCATTAAATGTTCATTTCACTCGAGAGAGGGTTTGTTGAGCACCTCACACTGCCATTGTGAAAATCTCTGTTGTTTTCACGGTAATGATGGTCGTCTGCAATCTGCCCCATCCTATCCAAGAGCACAGCTATTGCTTATCTTTTCAGTTTCTTACCTATCACACTTTGCTTCCTTTATTATACTCTTGACCAGCAAAGATGAGAAAATGACAAAAGCTTAAGGAGAAAGTTAAGACGCCATATCAAGCTCACCTTTCAGAGGTTTCATTTCCTTTGGCGTCTTGACCTCTGACGCCAGGCACCTTCATATCCCTGATCTCCAGTGCTTGGCCAGCTACATGAGACTGCTGTAGTTCTGATCTTCTTTTTCTTGACCTCCAAACTGAATACCAGTTAAGAAACAGAAAGTGTCTCAAGGAAAAGGCAGCAGAGAATATCGGGCTCACCTCACTGCATTTCTTTTGTGGTACATTGACCCTTAAATGTCAGCTGTCTTGGATGCTTTCTAAGGCTTTCAAATGTCAGCATGTTTTTATTTCACCGAGCTTTTACAGCTGTTCTCATTGTGATGTTTGTATGCTACTCAGTCATAGCCTGGGTTCACTTAACTGTCTAAAAATTCTCAAGTTAAAAAGGGTACCTTGAAGCATGCCTAAGGAGAAGTTATTATAAATAGTGGTGTCAACTCTGTTAATGTACCTATTATCTTTGGACCACAATTTTTTTTTCTTTGACTACGTCATTTTATAATTATATTGATGCTTGATGTATTGTGGGAAGTTGTTTCAGTGGTCACTTTCTGTTTTTGGTAATATTTTCAGATGTGTGGCTGTTGGTGTTATCTTTAGTGTTTGGAGAATATCAGAATTTGGGAAAGAGATGTACATAGCAGGAAACAGATATTGTGTCCTTTGGTTTTATTTTACATTTAAAAAAAAATAAGACTCACGTGTGGGTATGGTCATAGCTCTTCATACTGACCTCATTTTAGTTGAACTATATGTGTGGTTGTCAATCAACTGAATTCCCACTCAAGTCTTCAATAAGATTGGGCTATTTTAGCGTTGTCATAGAAAGCTGTTGCATAAAAAGTCAGGAAAAGCCAAGCAGAGAAGCATAATTTGATAGAAAGAAGCAAACATTCATTTTTAAAAGGATGACTAGATTCCTCCCACACCTTTCTTTTTGAAAAGCAACCAGGAACAGCTTTATAGTGACTAAAGAAAACAGAGAGGTAGATGGAACTGGGTTATGTTTTGTGACTGAAGTACATGCACAGAAGTTGCCTATGACATGTTAAAAATGCAAATAAAGCAAGATGATTAGGAAGTCCAGTTAGATAGTGACGATTCATTAGTTGGGCAGAGTTCTTTGCATTGTATCATACTTTAAATGAAGGGTTTTTCTAAGTAGCATAAAAAAATAATGGTGCATCTTAACAATTGTTAACACCCTCAAATATGTGAAATGTGGTATTAATCTATATGTGAAATGTGGTATTAATCTATTTTTTCTTCCATTTTTATGAGTTTGGTTCACAATGCGTTGTATATACCACATCCCAAATATTTTAGTGCATGTTTAAATTATGAGGTTTCTTGTATATATGTATTCAAGCAATGACTTTATACTTACTGTTTTGAAATAATTTTATATTACAATTATGTCTTATTTGAAAAGTTTAAGTTAGGTTAAATCTTTAAGTGGTTAAACTTTTACATATGAAATTTTACATAAAATTTACATTCTCTGTTTTATAAATGTTTGATATTTTGAGGTCTAATAGGGTTTAGATTCCTTCAATAATATATCATCTTTGAGGTTTTCAGTAAAAGTATTCTGATTATTTATTGACAACACAAAATTTTGGCTATTTTCACAGCAGAGACATATCACTAGAATGTTCATTAAGTTTCAGTTGCTAAAATGTTGAAAAAGAACTATTGAGCAACTGCGATCTGCTGGTTGGAGAGTCAACATATCAGAAAACAATGAATTTTCCCATTGTTTTTAATAAAATATTTTTTCTATGATATTTCTTTATACCTTATTTGAAGAACCTCAGCAAATGTGATGGAATTTTTCTTGTATTCTGGTTTGAGCACCATGGCTCTATGAGATGTAGGTATGATTCTGCTCTGGGACTAAAGAGTGATAAGTTCTAGCTTTAGGTTATCTATTCATCAGCGAGGCAGTCGTAGACAAAAGCAGCCTCTTTAGGATTTTGTGTGCTCATCTAAAAACTAAGCTGATAACTGAGTTCCCAAGAAATTTGTTATATTCACTGTTCTTTTATTATCAGAATACAATGAGTAAATTCTTATTTTACGTGCAAGAAAGACATTGTTGTTTTTTTATTTCCTAGTAATTATGTTTTGGGGGAAAGGTGCCCCCTCATAGACCAGCGATTATTTTTAGCAATCTGTTTAGAGAGCTGTCCGTTACTGTGTGGATGTGGTAACAGCAACAAGCTTTCAGAACAAAGATATGTTCATTGTAAAATTATATGATATTTTGATTTTAGAAAATAGACGAATGTTGAAAAACTCAAAGGGTAATTTCGCTAACATTACATTGTGCAAGGGCCCTTGTTATATTTTCCAGCATAAATTTAGATCCAGTATTTGCTCAAAATTTGCAAAAAAAAAAATCCCTTTTAATATATTTCATTCCCTTTGACTATCTTAAATGAAACTTTTATTAAATAGCAAACCGGTAAAAACAGTCTGTGTCCTAAAATGTATATCCATCTCATAACTAATCAGCATCTACTCTTGATATAGACTAAAAAAAGCACATTGATCCTGACATGATTTCAGATCAATCATTAGAAGCCACACATTGGACCAAAATGGGCTATTTTGGAAAAAGACTAGCTTTCCTGTAATCCCTAATACACAGTTTGTCTACCCACAATTAATAAATCGAATAATCTGAAAAATTATTTAACTACAAATACCCAAATGCCTTGTATATGGTATTCTTACCTCACATCTGCAGAGAGAGTGAAGCCTACAACCCCTACTTCCTCCATTTTCATCTGTGTCTAGTATACTTTGAATCCAGAAGACCTAATTTGAATAATTTGTCCCTCTTTCAGACTAAACCAAATCACTGCTTAATAAAACAAGAACATAACCCCTTAATCAATACTGCATATGGTTGAACATGGCACAATGATTTTGAAATGTCTGATTATATTGCACTACCATGATGTAGTTGGTTGAAATAAAATATATGCATGTCTGAATGTTTTGGAAATTAGAAATTAGCTATTCCTTTTTTCTTCTTCTTTTTTTAAATAATGTGGTAGGTTTAACTTAATGAAATTTATTTGCGTAAATGGCAAGTTGAATTCACTCATTACTGCTATCAAGTGTTTTATTCATTTTAATCAAAGCATGTTTCTTAAGGGTTTTGATTTCATAGTCCCTGTGATAATATAAAAACTAATGAAGAATAAAGGATTAAATGAATGTATCGCTTTAAAAAAACTAAAATAATACATGGAAATAATCTGCAAACAGCACAACTTCATTGTATTTACTAAAAATAAATCTCTGATTAAGGCCCTAAATTGGGAATAATAACCGATGGTGGATAAAAAGCTCCAAAAACTGCCTGCTTTTTACAGTGATACCTTCAAATGCAGAACTGAGCTCTTGATTCCCCTTAATATATCTTTGAATATAAAGCCTGGTTTGGGCTAATACATCAAATTCCTGTGGAACACTGCTGGATAAACTAAACTATATGGAAGCTTTTTACATTATTTTTATTGTGAGAAATAGAAAAGATGTCGATAAATGAAATGTGTATGATACCTAATAATGATTACAAGGACAATGACTTTGAAGTTTGGTCACTCTCAACATCTGGCTTCCATCTGTATGCCCAGAGTGGCTGCTTCCCTTCCTGTCATTCCCTAGCCAAGAATAAAGATACCAGGAACCAGAGGAATAAGGAGCCAATTATTTTAAGGACAAAGCCTATATTAAGTACTAATCGTTGCTAGTTAGACTATTTGACGGTCAGAGGTTGGCCTCATCAGCATTTCTAGTCACCAGGAAAGACAAAAATGGGGAAGATTAATGATGAACCAAAAGAAATATGTCAAATGCTAAGTTCATTTTATTGTGGGAGAGGGGAAGAGATACAGGGTGAGGAGTGCGTGACTGTCCACATCAAGGATGGAAGAACTACCTTAGCATTTCCCCTAATTCCAATGGAGAAGTTTGAAGAAATATCTATACAGTAACTAAATAAATTATTTCTCTAAAGAATTTTGCTATTTCAAGCATCTAAATATTGGAGCTATAGTTATTTTTAATACATTTGTTTTTAACTTTTAAACTAGGGTTGAAATTGATTTACACAACACTGTTACACCATCACAGCATCTGATTTTGTTGTGCATTTGCCTTTACCAGTTAGTTTTATACATTCATATGTTTTCAGATGTCAGAGCACTTTCATTTGAGTTTGAAGAACTCCCCTTTGTATTTCTTGTAAGGCAAATCTAGTGGTGAACTACTTCAGCATTGTTTTGCTTGAAATGTCTTTATCACACTTTCATTTCGGAAGGACAGCTTTATCAGGGATATTATTATTGGTTGGCAGTTTGGTTTGGTTTGGTTTGGTTTGGTTTGGTTTGGTTTTCCTAGCTATTTGAATACACTATCCTACTTTCTCTGCCCTCAAGGTTTCTGCTGAATTTTTCATTTCAGCCTTGAACCCTTTAGTTCTAAGATTTCTGTGTGTGTGTGTGTGTGTTATGTTTCTATTTTTTTGTTGAACTACTTATTTTGTTCATGTATTGTTTTTCTATTTTTCTTTAGTTGTTTATCTTGTAGTTCACTGAATATTTTAAAGAAGATTATTCCTAATTACTTATCAGTCAGTTCATAGATTTTTTATTATTATTTTACATTATTATTTTTTATTATTATTTTACAGTTATTGGAGCTTTTTTACTTTCCTTTGATCTTGTCATATTAACCTGATTCTTCATGATCCTTCTATCCTTGCTTTTGCATTCAAGAAACATTCTTCTCTTCCAGGATTTTCCAGTTCCCTCTGGCAGGGAAAAAACTTCAACAGTCTTCCCAGCCTGGGGTTCTGGGCTGGCCAGCTGGTAGTATCTGAAGGTAGGTGGTACCTACACATGGGAGACATTTCTATAAGGCTGCTGCCCTTACTGTGAGGAGTGAGAGTTGGGGGGAGGTCTCGTGCTGTTCTCTGTAGTCATGTGGGACTGCTGGCTGGGCACCATGCTCAGGCAGGTCCACTAACTTAGTTCCAGATTATGCTGCATGATTGGGGGAAGGGGGAGGTTACAGGCTGGGTTCTACTCTTGGGCAAGGCTGCTGGCTGAGATTCCCGCTAAGGTGGGGCTGTCAGCTATTCTAGCCGTCAAATGTAGTCTGTGCTCTGTGGTCAGGTAAGCTTATTGTCCATGCCTACCTGTGGAGTGACACTATAGGCTATGCCCCACCTTTGGGTTGAGTAATAAATTCATTTACATGGGCACCTGAGTGACTCCGTCAGTTGCGTATCTGCCTTTGGCTCAGGTCATTCATGATCTTGGGGTTCTGGGATCCCGCTCTCAGTGGGCTCCCTGCTGAGTGGGAAGCCTGCTTCTCCTTCCCACCTCCCCTCCTGCTCATGCTCTCTCTCTCATTTCCTCTCAAATAAATAGTAAATAAAATATTTTAAGAATTGAATAAAATCATTTACATTTTTTCTTCATGAAAATAATATTCTTATAAATTAAAATTTTCAAAAATGTCAAGTGATCATGATTATATTATTATATAGGAATATTACAAGTGAATAACTTGATATGGAGAAATGCTCAGGGTGACTCAGATTCTAATTAAAATTTTTGAAAATAATTTTTGGAAGTATATACAAATTCAATATTTAATAATGTGTAATATTATCTCTTAACCTAACCATATAGGTCACATTTTAAATGTTTAGGCAAGTTTACTTAATAATATAAGTCCCTTACCATTTGTCCTCTGTGCTGTGTAAATATTAACATTATCTGTGTTTCCCACATCTGTAGGTTTAGGAAGAACTGCTGTTACCACATCATTACCAGTAGCTCTCCCTGCTGTGTAATCTCCCCTCCATATATCCTACTATCTATGACCTCTATCTTTCTTTCTTACTGTGTCTAATACCACAAATAAGAAAGTTCTACAACTTTCTAAAACCTGTTGATTTTAACAGTTTATTAGACACATTCATTCCATACACCTTCACCTCCTTCCTACCTAGGTTAGATTGCGTGTTCAATATAACTCTCTCTTGAATATGCAATTAGTTGTATGGATCCTTGCCTCACATTTGATAATTTTTAAAAATTCAAATAGGTCGTAATTTAAATGCATGACTTAAAATACTACAAATTTTCAAATTAAATATTAGAGAAAATCTTAGTGACTTTAATTTTGGCAAATGTTTCTTAACACATACAAAGCATACAGTATAAAAGCTGAAATATTAATAAATTACATATAATCAAATTTTATTTTATTTTTAATAATTTTATTTAAATTTAATAATATTTTAATAAATAATATAATCAAATTTTATTTTATTTTTAAAGATTTTATCTATCTATATCTTTTTATTTATTTATTTGTCAGGGAGAGAGGCAGAGAACACAACCAGGGGGAATGGCAGGCAGTGGGAGAGGAAGGCTCCCTGCTAAGCAAGAAGCCTGATGCAGGGCTTGATTCCAAGACCCTGGGATCATGACCCCAACCAAAGGTGGCTGCTTAACTGACTGAGCCATCCAGGTGTCCCACATACAGTCAAATTTTAAAATATCTTTGCTCTTCGTAGACTCTGATAAGAAAAAGGAAAAGGAAGTCATAGATTGTGAAGAAATATTTATAAAACATATATCTGAAAAAAGCTTAGTATCTAAAATATCTAAAGAACTCTTTGAACTTAACAATGAGGGGTGTCTGGGTGACTCAGTCGGTTAAGCATCTGCCTGCAGCTCAGGTCATGATCCTAGAGTCCTGGGATACAGACCCACACTGGGCTCCCTGCTTAGGGCATAGCCTTCTTCTCCTCCCTCTGCTATTCCCCCAGCTTGTATTTGATGGCTCTCTCATTCTGTCAAAGAAATAAATAAAATCTTAAAAAAGAGAAAAAAGGACTTAATGATGAGACAAAACAACCCTGTATAAAAACAGATGAAAGATTTGAACAGACATTTTATCAAAGAAGATATATGCATGACAAATAAGCAAATGGAAAAATGCTCAGTGTCATTAGGAAATGAAAATTATGATCTCAATCGGAGAGCACTAAACACCCACTAGATGGCTGAAATTAAGAAGACTGACCATATATTTTGAATATCTTATTTATATTTAATGTGATCGTTAGAGTATCACTAAAGAGATACAGGTTTTCTGGGATGAATATAATGCTTTTCTTTGTTTTGTTTTTCTTGTTTTTAAAGATTTACTTATTTATTTGAGAGGAAGAGAGCATGTGCGCACGTGCCTGTGCAAATAGGGGGAGAGACAGAGGGAGAGGGAAAGAAAGTCCCAAGTGGATTCCACACTAAATTCAGAGCCCAGTGAGACTCAGTCTCATGACCCTGAAATCCCAACCTGAGCTAAAACCAAGAGTCAGTCGTTTAACTGACTGAGCCACCCAGGAACCCCTGACTATCTTTGATTTTATGTTCAGAAAAGAAGGAATTTAAGGCTAATATGGAAATGATTGGTAAGTGAAAGTTTCATATTCTAAGAATAAATGAGTTTACCTGCTTTTTTTCAAGAAATGTTTACGGATAAAGACTTTATTCACAGAAAGAAACTTCAATAGTAATGAAATTTATGACTTTGTAATGCTACTGCTCATCTAGTCTCTGATTGTAAGAATGGCATGATCAATCAGTTCATTTATGCCTTTAATTTCTTTGTGGAAAAATTAAGAAGTCATTACAATAAAAAATAGACACAGTCCAGGAAAGTAGCAAATTAACATTATTTTCATTCCTACCACTAAAGATACACATTGGATTCATATAATATCAAAGTTTCAAAGCCAAAGCCTTTCAACAGTGCATTACCTGCCAGGACTGATTTGGAAAATTAGTAGGGAAGAAAAAAAAAATCACGTGCAAGAAATACCAATACAAGCTGTTCAATGAAGTCAAGTATCATACCCGTAGCAGAAATGCAGCATGTTTAGATCTTAGTAGCAGCCATATAATACACAATAGCCCAAATTATAAGCACTCCCCTCTTCCACAATTTTTGCCAAAGAATTCTGCTTCTATGAAGACAGAAAATATGATTAGAATTAAAAATATCTTGAATAGAGTAGAATCTTCATAATTTGATGGAAACGGATAAGAGTTCAGTGACCCAAAGCATTATCACTATATGTTTAGGTTACAAGTGTTTTATATTTTTTTAAGAAGAAGAAAGCCAATAATGTTCCTTTTGTTTGTTTAGATGCTAGCGTCAGAAATACATTTATTATTGAGTTTTTGTCTCATGATCTTTAAGGAATAAACTTCAGGGATACTGAGAACAATCACTGTAGAGGTGTATAACATCTCTTATTGCTTGACCGAGCACAAAAGCCTTAGGAATAACCCTAGGGGGGAATTCACTCTCTCACTGTGTACTTAAAAATCATTTATGCTCCCTGGATTCAGCACTCAAGCAGGCCATGCTAACAGAGCAATGCAATTAACCTTTCTTATAAATTAAATGTGCAAATGTTCTATGTACTACTTGCTTAGAATAATTTTCCATCATTTGCTGAATGTGTTAGAAAATAATTTTCTACCAATGGCTAGGCAGTTTGAAGATTAATTACAGATTTACTTCTTATTTTTGAACAAGTTATCTATTTTCAGGGGAAAGAAAATAGCAATGTGTTACTGTTTCTCTCTTTTATCACATTTCAAAAAGCACACACGTCCTCCCAAGAAAACAAGGTATAAATATCCATTTATGCTTTAGAATATACTTATATTAATGTTTTTTGTTAATGTTGTTTTTCAAATAATTTGTCTTTAATAATTCAGTACATATTTACTGAACACCTTAATTTTTTCTTATATTATTGTAGTAAGAACACAACATGAGATCTATCCTCTTAACAAAATTTAAATGTACCATAAAGTATGGAAAATTTTAAGTATAGTGCTGTACAGCTGATCTTGTGAACTTACTTATCTTGCATAAATGAAACTTCTTATTCTCTGATTAGTAACTCCCACTTCCCCTTCCCCCAGCCTCTAATAACCATCATTCTACTCTCTGCTTCTATGAGTTTGACTATTTTAAGTACCACCATAGAACTGGAATCATACAATATTTGTCCTGTGATTGACTTACAATATTTGTCCTGTGAAGACAATAGAATGTCTTCAAAGTTCTTCCATGTTGTAGTATATTGCATATTTTCTTCTTTTTAAAGACTGAGTAATATTTCATTGCATGTATATACTACAACACATTTTCTCTATCCATTCATCTATCGGTGGGCATTTAGGTTGCTTTGACATCTTGGCTATTGTGAATAGTGCACTTAACATGAGAGTGCTAATATGTCCTCAAGATCCTGATTTCTTTTCTTCTGGAGAAGTACCCAAGAGTGGAATTACTGGATCATTTGGTAGTTTATTTTTCATCTTTAATTTTTTCTTTTCTTTCTTTTTTTTTTTTTGAAGAACATCCATACTGTTCTCCATGACTGCTGTACCATTTTGCATTTCTACCATAAGTGTGCAAGGGTTCAAATTCCCCCACGTTCTCACCAATGTTTAGCATTTGTGTTTTTTTTTTCTTTTTTATAATAAACATCCTAACAGGTATGAGATGATTATCTCATGGTGGTTTTGATTTGCATTTCTCTGATAATAGTGACATTAAACATCATAAATTACAAAGTACCAATATGTTACTGGCCTAAAGACAGGCCTATAGACAGTTGAAGTGGTTGCCTCTAAGAAGTAAAATTGCATGTGGTTGGAAGGGGCAAGGGAAGGTCACTGTGGTTGCTGTTATACACGCTATGGTACTTTGACTTTCTTTCAACTTTTTAAGTTGTTTATTCCAGTTTTTATTTTAATATATCTAAATTCTGTACTATTTTTTATTTATATATGTTATATGTTATCTATTGGTTTTTATCTTGTTTGCTTTTCCTAGTCTCCCCCAGCATATCTCCTGCAGAGTGCTGTTACACAGTGTTTTCTATTTTCTATTTTATGTATGTATAAAATATATTTTATTTTCTATTTTATGTATGTATAAAATATATTGTAGCATATACATGTATGAAAAATGAACATGATATACCCACAGAAGTAAACATTATTTTTGTCAGTTAGCTGTTACTCCACACTCTACTTTTAACTAATAAATATACATTTTTCAATAATTGATGTAATAGTGCATACAAATAAGATTCTAGTATGGGGGCCTGGGTGGCTCAGTGGGTTAAGCCTCTACCTTTGGCTCACGTCATGATCCTGGAGTCCTGGGATAAAGCCCCGCATCGTGCTCTCTCCTCAGCGGGGAGCCTGCTCCCCCCTCTCTCTCTGCGTGCTGCTCTGCCTACTTGTGATCTCTCTCTCTCTGTCCAATAAATAAATAAAATCTTTAAAAAAAAAGATTCTACTAAAACATATTAATCAGTAACCTGGGTTCATTGTTCTGCATAGGCTAAATAATGAGGCTAGGTAATACTAAGTTTTCGGTGATAATACTAACCCTTCAATATCATATAGTTGTTCATCATATTTTACTCTTCTAAATGAACTAGCAGTAATAAAAATGAACATACATAGAAAGAGGGAGAGATTACATAGCTTATTTAAGTTGATCAAAAGGGCTTTTGTGAAGTAGATCTAAATCAAAGCATTTTTTCAGTGTAGCACTGTGAAAATAAACCCACTGAATTTCATCATCATTAAACCAGACAGAAAAAGCACTTGAAGGTAAAGAAAAATATTATAAATTTCATCATAACAGTACTTCTATATAACATTTTTCTTATTCATCAATAATTAAACAAAAACCGCTTGGGTAGGTTCAGAACACTTACTGATGCTGCATCAGGAAGTACTAAATTTTATCTTTGGCTAATATGGCGTTGTAAATCATGAGATGCTGTGGAACACTAATTAATCGTTGTTAATTGTGCAAGAAAAAAAATGATTGGATCTGACAATGTGAATCTTCAAAGGACGGAATTTTTATTTTTATCGCTGTGGAAAACATATACTGTGGGTTAAGGAACTATTTATTAAATAATGGATGCACTAATTAACATAGCAGAAGCTTGCTCATTTCTGTTATTCATAATAGTTCTCTAGCCATGTTAAAATCATGCAATCTCAAAAATATTAAAAAAATGGAATAAGAGAAATATATGCTGTACAAATATAGTATTCTGACTTTCACATGAAAATTTACTCTTTCTACATTTAGTGAAACATGCAGTCACAGAACTGAAAGATAATGCAGGGATATTTTCGAATTAATATTTATTTCATCTGTGCTATTAAAAATACATTTGTTCCATTTCATCTCATTCATTATTTATATAGTTCTTTCTAGTGCTACATTTTATCCACTTTCTAAAACTGAATGCATCCACTTCTAAGACAAGGAGTTGATAGCAGCAGTGGCCTCCACTGATGATTTGTTTAAAAAATATTTAATGCATACCTAATAGGAGTTAGATTCCTCATTCTAACACAGGCAAGTTCATTTTCTCTCTGGCTAAAATGTATATCCAGATTGATCCTGGGGAAAATCAGAAATAGATATGCCATGACTAATCTCTGCTACATTGTCTTCAAGTTTCATCTTACAATTCTGTTTATATAATATATATGGAGAAAAAAGTATTTTTCTTAAATTTGCTAGGTATTTAGTCTTTTGCTTACTTTGTCTTATCATTTACTCTTTCCTTTACCTTCCCATATCCATTTTCTGTCTTCCGTGGGGTTTTCTAATCAACAGCCTGTTTTTTTTTTTTTAATTTTATGGCATATTCCCGTGACACTGCTTGCCCCCTGTTGCTACGTAGTATGGTTTTATACTTATATATAATACATCAAGTAATTCCAACTTTACATGTTCTTGTATACAAAAAAGTATTTATCACTGTCTGGAAATAAGTAAATTCTGAAAATTAAGACCAAATACTAGCTTACCTAACACAAACACAAACATCATGAAATATGGATTGAATTTCCCTATTAATTTGGAGGAAATTTATGATAAAGTCAATAAAAGAGAATCTCAAGGAGGGATGACAAATATATTTCACATTAAATGACCATTCTATTCTTACTAAAACAAGTAAAATTGCAACTTAGAGAAAATTATTAACTTTTAGCTAAAATTTATATTGATAAAGAATAAAATTATTAATACTTAATTGACTCAGTAAATAAATAGTATTTTTTTACTGGATCTTCATGTTCTATAAATACATCTGTATTTTATATTATGAATGAGCTTTCAATTATTTGATCTTCACCCAGGCAAAATAAGTTTCAACAATAAAGTAATTATTAGAATAATCCATCTTAGTAACTTAGCTTTGCCTGTCTAGGTCAAAAGTAAAAGCAGCTTTTATTTTAATTAGCTGAATAATTTCCTTAATTCTAAAATTACTTAGTAGATGTGCTACTGTCAAAACAGTGTGAACTCAACTCTGTAGGAACAAAGACTGGAAAAGTTTTCAGGTGGGATGCGTTATGAGCCATTTGTGTTTGCTATTCTACCTTACACAAAGGAAAAACCAACTTTCTCCAAACTTCATGACAGAAAGTAATTTTTCAAGTTGGAGCAAGGCACGGGATTGTAGCAATGCACCAAGAGAAGTTCTTGAGGAACAAATTGTAAGGAATGATTTCCTATATTGGTTCCCGGACTTCTGGAATTGGCAATCTAATCTGATTAGATTTTAAAAAGCTAACAAATAGCTTTTCCATTAATATTAAAAAATAACTATTTACTGTAAAATGTTTCCTTAATAACCTCTATAGTTCAGTTTATATTTGTTTTAACCAAGCTGTTCAACTATGTCTCTATAAGTAGACTCAAATCTATCATAGCTATTCATTTAAAAATACTGTAAGTTGATACTTCACTATTACTGTCAATAAAAGCTTTGGTGATCATAAAGCATCTATAATACATTCTTATTTTGTTTTGACCCAATAAATTTTCCACTTTGCATTTAATAATATTGCCAGGTAAAACTAAACTTTTTATATTTTCTCTTTAGATCTTTCATGAGTCATATCACATTCACCAATAAAAATGTGCTAATTTTTCTGCATGTTTGATTTACTTTCCTCACTCATCTTGAGTATACTTCAGAATGTGTATAAATTTTTAATTTACTGTGCTTTATTCTTAGCTTATTTATACATAACACCTGTCAGTTTATCAATTGAATGTAACATGCTCCAATTTATTGTGTGGATCAAATTGTATTACTTTTTCCTTCTCACTTATGAATCTCTTTCTTGCTGCATTTTAATGATTCCACTATAACTGCAACATTAATATACAGAAAAAATCAGAAATTTACACATGCCCTTAACAGTTAAGCTTAAATAAATATTCATGACAAATGTAATATGTTTATTGTATTAAATTGAATATGCCATTTTTAAAACTGTATTGAAATTGACTTTTTTTTTTAAGATTTTTAAAAATTTATTTGACAAAGAGAGATCACAAGTAGGCAGAGAGGTAGGCAGAGAGAGAGGGGGAAGCAGGCTCCCTGCTGAGCAGAGAGCCCAGCAAGGGGTTAGATCCCAGGACCCTGAGATCATGGCCTGGGTCAAAGGCAGAGGCTTAACCCACTGAGCCACCCAGGCGCCTCTGCAATTCTGACTTTCTAAAGGAGCAATATAATCAAATGAATTTCACTCTGTGACTCACTTGAGTTATTCAACAATTTCTTTTGAAACCTCATGGTTGTAAAAGTTTCATAGTATAAAATTTTATTTGATTTTATTCAAGATCCCTAAGTTTATTTTTAAATCTTTATACAAAGAAAGGAAAAGTATGTCAAGTATTGTCATCCTGTATTATCAGTTTCATATCACACTTTAGATTTAGAATATTTGTGTTAAGAATGTAACATTTCATTGACATACATAGCTCATGTAAAGAAGATAACTGGTTTCTTTCTATATTTAGATGTTGAAAAATTGCCTAGGATAGCCCCAATTTTATTAGGGTCTAATTTTATTAGATCCTATATATTAAAGGGCCTGAACAGATTAAAGTTAATTTCTAAATAACTAAGATTAATCAGTAGGAGCTTCTTGTTGAAAATAACCTGACATTTCTGGAAAGTTAAGTAAAAGAGTTGACTTCAGGACTGTGATTTTCTTGTGTTTACAAACTTCAGTTATTCAATGAAAAAAATAAATTAGCTTGAGCTCATGGTTTAACAACTATATTCATGGTGCAACTTTGACATACAACTTCCTGACATCTGGACTCTTTCATCTCGTTTTAATATGTATTAGCTTTTCATCATCAAGTTTAAGCTTTCTGCCTTGATCATAGCCCTTTGTTTTCCTAGTTTCTTGAATTTTGTTAGACCCCAAATGTTTTATTGAGCTATGCATTCTGACTAGTGTTATGAATGTGGCAAAAAAAATAAATAATAATAATTTTTATATTGTATAAAAATATAATATTTTGACTGAGCCAAAAAAGAGGGGTGGAGACAAAAAGCTGATTTAATTTACCTGTTTAAAAAGTCATTTATTTTTTAAAATTAAATATGACTATAAACATATCAGAATAATTACTTCACAATTTAATATCTAAAAGTAGTTACATTCAACTATTAAAAAATGTATTAATATATACTCTGCTATGTTAAGTAATTTACAGGCGTGGTTTAATCTATTTCTCATAAGTAACATTTAAAAATATATGAATTCATTTCTTATGTATGAGTTCAAATATACTTGATACAATATAAATTCAAATGTAATCCATATTCTATGAATTATATTTTTATTTTGTTTTTGGTTTGTTTGTCAAGTTACTTAAATTATCTGAGCCTCATTTTACTCATTAGAAAAATAAAGATAAGAATACATGTCTTATTGGGTTGCTGTAGGGTTAGAGATAATGTAAATAAGCTAGTTGACTGGCTCTGTGCCTGCCACATGGGTAAGGCTTAGAAATTAGTCTCTGGGAACAGGATTTCTGAGATAGTGAAGTGAGTAGCTCAACAAATCTACTCTCCAAGAAACAACAATAAAACTGGACAAAATATTTTATGACTGCGGAAATAAACCAAGGACATACGTCTCACTGAAAAGTGGTTATATATTTAAAATTATTGAACTTTGAATACGAACAGTAGAAGTCTGTGGTGTTTTTGTCTGGGGCTACGACCACTCCTCACCCCTACTGGTCAACATAGTTGTGACATCAGGGTGCAGTAAGACATGGAAACCAGTAGCTTCATTTCCACTGGCTGATTTTATTTGGAGCCAATCATGTAAAACCCTATGCCCAGAAGCAGCAGTAACAGTGGAGACCTATGTGGCAAATGAATGGGCCAACTATCAACTTCATTGTTCTGAAGTTCCTGTCTTGTTTGCAGCAAGTAATTGACTGGAAGACCAACCAGAAATTTGCTTCATCAGGAATATGCAAGAAGGAAGCCATAAAGGCCTTGGACAGGCTCTCCATATATCTATTTTATTGTGACTTAAACACTGCCTGCACTTTGAAAGTACTCCCTAACACAGTTCCACTGGCAAAAGTTGGAAGCCTTACTGGCTCAAAGTGTTGAGCACAACTGTTGATCCGTCATTGCTTGATGACAAGTAAGCCATACTGACTTCTAGGAAATTAGACATTAAAAAAAAAAAAAAGTGTAACCAACTATACAAGAAAGAATAATGAGACTTAGAAAGGTTAAGACACTTGTTATCAACAGACTCCTTTATGCAGAAATACAAATCCAAGTAGCAAAGGCAAGGATGACCTGATGATGAATTCTGAGTAGATTTGTAGAGATCTAGATTGATTTGCTATACTTGTGTTTTGTTGCTTTCCTTACTCTGGACCTAAAGGAAATTGAAGTCATTCATGGAAATAGGTGAAAACCTTGGTTTTTATAGAAAAGCTAGAAAACATCACATTCTCTCTTTAGTGATACATGTTAGACAACATATGATTTTAAGCATTTTGTTTGTTGGGTGTTTAGTTCTTAGGTTTCCTATCTTACAACGGACTGATTTGTAATGAAAGGATTGGTATGAATCAGACATAGGCCAAGTAGCAAGAGTTTGTATCTGAAATAGAGAAGAAAAAAAGATGGTAAAAAAAAAAATGTTTAGAGAGGAATAGGAAAGGAAATAAAATACCTGGGCCAACTGAAAGTATGCTTTATCTCTTTATATTGAATTATCTTTGGAAATATTTAGATTAAACTACAGTCAACAAGCCAAATACAGCCTTCTCTTGTTTATTAAATAAAATTTATTGGAATACCACCACACCCATTCATTTTTTACATTGTCTATGGCTGCTTTTTACTACACTGGCAAAGGAGCAGTTACTCAAGAAAACCATGTGGCTCATGAAACCAAAAATATTTACTATTTGTTATTACCTTTATAGAAGAAGTTTTCCAGCCCCTAATTCAAAGTAAAGACAAAATTTTTAAGTCGGATTTAGAAATATAGAAAAATGTATATCACTGTTTGATGGTACATTAGAGAGTATCTACCTATCCCCCTTACTTTACAGATGGACGGATAACATTCATTGAGGCTAATTGATAAGCCCAGCATTCAAAATTAATAGTCAAAACCTCCAGTACCTGAAAGATTTTAGGAACACATTAGTTTTCTAAACTCAAGTCTCAAAAATGAAATAGGACACCAAATATCACTGAGAGAAAAAGGAAAATAAGAAAACCTTAACTTATGGTTATATACAATGTTTTAAGCACTACATGTTTTAGAATATAAATAATTCATGATTAATTTCAAAAAGTAGTTGTGAAATTTCTCTGAATCATGTGGAGCTATAGGAGCTGTAAGCCTTCAACCCAAACAGTTGAAATTAGATAATGTTTTAAAGAGAATTCAATCTGAATATACAGTTTTTCATTTCATTTTCCTTAGGCTCTTTAAATTTTTCCAGAGAATTAGTAACCAAATGTTTGCATTCAGTTTTTTAACTTATTTTTTCCATGGTTAAAGAATACATAAATTGAAACACAAAAGGACATTTTTTGACAATATACAAATTTTGAAAGTAAATACAATCTATATCAATATAAAACAAATTAGCATCAGGGTAAGAAGGAATTGATATAAATAAAATCCATTACATTACAAAACAAGATCAAGATTAAAAATGTAAAACAGAGTAAAAAATGCAAGATTTACATATGCATATACATACATATATGTATGTATATGTATATATATAATCTTGAGAATAAATTGTGAACTTCATATTCCTCTGGGAATAATACTGCTGTTCCCCTGTAGAGTTGCCAGATAAAATATAGCCTATCTAGTGAAATTTGAATTTCAGATAAACAACAAATATCTTCTTTTAGTACAAATATGTCCCAAAAGCATTCACAAGGCATGCTTATACTAAAAGAAAAAAAAAATGTTGCTTATCTGAAATTCAAATTTCACTGGGCATTCTGTGTATTTATTTCCTGTAATCTGGCAACTCTATATTCCCTGTCCAATTCTACTGGTGCTTCTATACTTTATCAGCTCAGTTACTGAATAGTTCCCTTGTAGAGCAACAGGTGTTCTCTGGTTAACCCTCTGAGACAGTTGTACCACATATAAGTTTGATTCTATTTGCAGCCCCTTTTCTAAAGCTGTATGATAATTTGATTTCATTCTTCCTCTCTGCTACATCTATCTAAGCAATGGTAGACTGGTTCTTTTCAAGACAAAGAGGGAAGGTCTACCCTCAATCTTCATATCTGGACTTAGTTCTTTCCCTTAAGATTTATGTAATCTGAACTAATAGTCTCAAAATTTTAATGCTCTAACTTTTTTCCTGTCCTAAAAAAATCACTATAGGTTTTACTTTTAAAATTTTTATTTAATTACCTCATTGAATTCGACCATAAACTCATTTGGATTTGGAAAGAGTGAGAGGGAGAACTAATAGTGAATATACAGTTTGATTTCAGATAATTTAAAGTATATTCATGTATTAAATGTTAATTAGTGCCAGAAATTAAATGAAATGTTTTACATTCATAATCTTACTAAATTATGGCTCATATTTATGAAGTAGATATTATGTCTGTTTTAAAGATGAGGATTTGAGGGGCACCTGAGTGGCTCAGTGGGTTAAGCCTCTGCTTTTGGCTCAGGTCATGCATCATCTCAGGGTCCTGGGATGGAGCTCCATGTCAGGCTCTCTGCTCAGAGGGGATCCTGCTTCCCCCTCCCCCTTTGCCTGCCTCTCTGCTTACTTGTGATCTCTTTCTCTCTCTGTCAAATAAATAAATAAATAAATCTTTAAAAAAAAAAAAAGATGAGGATTTGAGACATTAGATACAGTTCCCAAGTCATATATGTAATAATAGGTTTAACATTTGAAACAAAGTCAGCTAGGTCATGATAGGTGCTCTGAGGGTGGAGTCAGAGGGCCAGAGACTGGAAACACAGCAAGCACTTTGGGGTGTTTTGACTTAACTCAGTAGCCTGTCCCCAAATATGATACTCCATTTCATATTCCACTATGATTAGTTCTTTACTTTTTTCTTTTTAAAATCATTTAAGTGTTTTTGTTTAATTATAAAAGTAGTATGCACACAATGCAAAAAATATGTTCAAATAGTACCAAAAGGTTATAAAGTAAAAAAATGAAAAAAGAAAAAAAAACTATATAACTGTATAGTTCACGCTTTATTTTTTTCACACCATACTGCATACTTCATGTATTTAAGGGTAAAGGCATCTGGAAAATGACAGTGTTAATGATAACAAATAAGGTATTTCAATGTTGAAAACGTAATTCAGAAAATCTTCTCTGAACTTATTTTGAGGAAAAATAAAAGTTTAGATTACTAACAAAATTCCCTAGCTAGTGTAATAACAGAAATGGTGTGGTCAAAACTACATAGAAATTCCTATAGTTGAAAAGATACATCACACTATGAAAAAGCATAAAAATTAGTCAATGGTAGCAAGGATACAGAAATCTTGTGAGAATATGTTGCAGTATTGAAGGAACCTTTTTATTGGAGATTCATTTTCAAATGCATCACCACTATAGTATTTAATACTCAAGAAGAATAAAAATTAAATATTTTGGTGTTACAAGCTCTCTTCTGTGAATTAAAGAAAAGTATCGCCCTGTGGGATCACATTATACCAACTGGTTGTTGAATCTGAGATGTAAAGGATTTGGGGACACAAAGGAAGAAGCAATCTATTATAATACCTACGGTCTAGGAGTATGGTTAGAGATCATCAAATTAAAACGTTGTTTAGCTTTTCAATTTCCCTTTACTAAGGGTATCTGTTGGGCTTTTAATATTCATCTTTAACAATTCAAAATTAACAAAGAGGAACATTAAAAACCCAACAGCTATATCAGAATATTAGAACATTTCTGCTAAGTGGTTGTCCCACCCTTTCCTGAAGATATCCAGTGATAGCCACTCAACTATTTTGTAAAAGCGGTTCAAGTTTTCACATAAAAATGAATAATCTCTCATCCTTTCTACTTTTAGAATAATCATGCTGAACATTAGATTTAGATATAAATCATCTTGAGTATTATTTGGGATAAACTAACACAATTTCTTCAATTTAAAGAAAGTTGAGAATCAGAGTTTAGAGCTCTACATTTATAAAACTCATGTGGGAAGAGATAGAAATAAAAGTCCCCTTAAAGTAAATAATCTATCATATAAATATACCAAATGCTTAAATGAAATGAGCTTTATAGGGGAAAAAAATTTTATATATATATATATATATATATATATATATACACACACATAATTTTATTAGCCTAGATAGCCACTCAGGCTTTAGGTGGTAAATATGGCAATATTTCCATTATCTTTCATGATCTATTGCCCTCATTTTTACATTTAACTATTAAACTATTGTAGTATTTTCATACCTTGAATTATTTCTAGCATTATAGTTTAATTACTATGCATCTTGTCACTTAAACCCATTATAAATTTCTTTAGAATAAAGTCATATATCATATGACTTTTGATTGCTCCAAATTCATAACAGTGTGCAAGACAATCTCTGAAATTAAAAGGTGATTGACTTTGGATAATCTTTTTTTTTTTTTATTTTATTTTTTATAAACATATAATATATTTTTATCCCCAGGGGTACAGGTCTTTGCCAGGTTTACACACTTCACAGCACTCACCATAGCACATACCCTCCCCAATGTCCATACTCCCACCCCCCCAACTCCCCTCCCCCCATTAACTCTCAGTTTGTTTTGTGAGATTAAGAGTCACTTATGGTTTGTCTCCCTCCCAATCCCATCTTGTTTGGATAATCTTTTTTTTTTAAGATTTTATTTATTTATTTGACCGACAGAGATTACAAGTAGGCAGAGAGGCAGGCAGAGAGAAGGGGGAAGCAGGCTCCCCACCGAGCAGGGAGCCCGATGCGGGACTTGATCCCAGGACCCTGAGATCATGACCCAAGCTGAAGGCAGAGGCCCAACCCACTGAGCCACCCAGGTGCCCCGACTTTGGATAATCTTAAGGGATGGAATGACCAGTGATGGTAGGAAATATACTATAGAGAAATAAAGTTTCCTGGATTTTCCAGTGTTTCTGAAGAAAGCCCTTGCTTTCTGGGATGTGGAAACACATGGACTATAAACATTTCATTTACCCTAGAAGTATCCTTACATACCATGAGAATTAGATCTATAGTCATTATCTGATTAATTGCTGTGTTCCAAAAGAATCCGATAAGAATTAATCTCTTCCTAAAAGGGCCAAATGCTTACAGCCTGTCTGGACAAAGTTCTGAAAGACTAAAAGACTATCCAAGTCTTAGCTGTCAAAATGGATGAAGTCCAGAATACAGAGACACAACCTGGTTGTAAAGGTTGGAGAAGACTAGAGAGACCTGGTTCTGAGAGAGAGTGTTCACATACAAAAGGGTTGGAAATAGAATTCAGATCCATTAGTTTCCAGAGAAATTCATTTAGGAAGAGAAGGAAACTGGTGCCTTCTTCTTCTTTATAAGCAGAGAATCATTTTTCTTTATCCCTTGCCTAAGGGCCATCCAGCTACTGAACAACTGAGCTGGTTCTCATCATGTCACCCTATGCATAAGGACTAGGGCAAATGGAAGCTGACACACACACTATCTAACTGTGAAGAGTTTAATGTAAAATTCGTATTTGATACAGAATGCCATATGAGTGAATTCAAGATAAAATTAATGAAGGTGGATATGATATTAAAAACCAACAGATATATCAGAAAAACTGCAAGAAGCACATCATGTAAGAGAACTCAAGATATGGAAGCTTATTATTTCAAAAATGAATAACACTACAAATATACACATTTTGTATGGGCAAATATCTGGATATTTATCATTGTTCAAATTTTTTTTTAAGATTTTTATTTATTTGACAGAGAGAGAGATCACAAGTAGGTAGAGAAGCAGGCAGAGAGAGAGGGGGGAAGCAGGCTCCCCGCTGAGCAGAGAGCCTGATGGGATTCAGGGCTTGATCACAGGCCCCTGAGACCATGACCTGAACCAAAGGCAGAGGCTTGACCCACTAAGCCACCCAGGCACCCTCATTGTTCCAAATTTACATGTTTCTGTATATTTTTATATTTGTTGATTTCTTTCTATGATTTTATTAGGTCACTTATAGAAATATAGAAATATAAAATGATATCATGATTAAATAATACCCTCACTCTTATACTTCAGAACACTGAAGTAACTTCAAAAATATACACAAGAAAATTGAATAGAATAACATTGAAGGAAAAGTTGCAAATTAAAATTAAATATATATTAGGAAAAACATTTTACATCAAAATTAAAGCTCTAATCCCTTGTGCAGTTATTTGCCCACAATTTAGCTCCATACTCTGAAATAACATCAGTAATAACATCAGTAAATAAAGAATGCATTCAAATTAAGATTTATTTATTGGTAATTTAAAAACTTTACTGGATCGTCAAGAGAGACACATTTTCTTCAGACTGAAGGTTGTACCAAGGAAAGAGACTATGTGGTAAAGAGCATACAGCATTTCTCTCTTCTCTGTGTTCAAAATTTATGAGCACCTTCTTAATATCTGTGGCAGATGTAGAATGAAAAATTAAAAATGCACAAAAAACAAACATACAAATCAATAAGTAAGAAGGTTTTAGATATTAATAAGTTGTTTGAAGTACATAAAATTGAGTAATGGAATAGAGAATGTCTGTGGAGGTGTCTATTGGCAAGGAACTGGAGCTGTCTCTCATTCCGACAAGAAAATTTATGTAGATGTTGGGGAACTCAAAAAGTTGCTCAGAAGCTTGGTGAACTGGGCTCAGAAAATAGAACAGAGATAAAGAAGGGAACACTACACAGCTAGCACCCCAGCCAGAGTGAAGACACTGACCTTGTGTCCTGATACCTGACTCCTGGAACTGTTGCCAGAATGTTCTCTCTGGCCCTGCTGAAACTGCTGATTCCAAAACCCCAATGTTCTTACTGCTTCAGCTGAACCTCCCAAAATGCATCTTCCATTGTCCTGAGAAGCACTAGATCTTTTGGTTCGAAGTGAATAAAATCTAGTTAGATGAAGTTAGACCAATGCAGACTGCAAGGAGAAATAAATACCTAGGTTTTTTGGCTACTATGTTAGGAAGCAGGTGCTGCCTCCAACCAGGGCAGGAAAAACTTCAGAAATCACTAAGTTAATTTCAGGATTTAGCCAGATCAAAACAGAAAGGTGGGTGGAGGAAAGAAAGAGAGGGAGGAAAGAGGGAGGAAGTAAGGGAGGAAGAATATGTGCTTAGATGTATTGGAACACATGACTGAGGCGAGCTGAGACCACACTGATAAATAGAAATCACCCACAAACATACTCCAGGTAATTCCTTTGCAGGAATATTGAACAGCAAATAGAAACAACTTGAAGTGGGAATCAGGTCATTGTGTTTAAATAGCGGGAAAAAACAGCGTAGCCATCATGGTTGGAGCACAGTGGATTGGCTTTCCTTTGATGAGTTACGGGATTGGTGAGATAGGATCCTTCGACTATTCAGAGTCTGTATGCCACATTAACAAATTTGGATTTTATTTAAGGGAAGATATTGAAATAAACTGTTGCACTGTTGCTTTTTTATGTTTTAGTCTGTCATTTAATTATTTTTTGTAAAAGAATGGTTTAAAATGATTTAGTTTTCAGGGTGCCTGGGTGTCTCCGTTGGTTGTGTCTGACTCTTGGTTTTGGCTCAGGCCCCAATATGAGGGTTGTGACGATGCAGCCCTGCATAGGGGTTCCAAGTTCAGTGAGGAGACTGCTTGAGATTCTTTCTCTCCCACCTCTTCTGCCCCTCAGCATGCTGATGCTCTCTATTTAAAATAAATAAATCCTTAAAAAATGATTTAGTCTTAAGACATTTCTATAAACTGTGGAAATTGACTACTGGGACGTAGGAGTGGAAAGAGGTAGGTTAATTCGGAGTCTTCTAAATTAGAGGAAAGTACATGGTGGCTTGGAGTGGAGTAATAGCGTGGGAGCTGTTGACATAGTAAGATGTGGACCCACGAACCAAAAGACTGGTGGGTAAAAGGGTTCAGAGAGTGAATGGAATATAGAATGCCTTTGAAGTTTAGGTCCTCATTAAATGTATAGATAACATGTATCCTAAATTGAGGTTAGAATTGGAATTAAAGCATGTTTGCAAGTGTTGGGAAACATACGTTCTCTTTTGAGGACACTGGACATATTTATATAGACATCCAAGTGAACATGTGGCATTAGCAGCTGGAGATAGAAATTTAGAGCTTAAAGATCAAATCAGGATAAAGCTATACATCTCCGTAGTAGACATAAATAGCTTCCTTTATAGCTATTAGCTTCAGAAAGAGCATGAGTAGAGAAGGAGTTCACTCTCTCCAATATTTAGAGGTTAGGTAAAAGCATAACCAGCATATGAGACTGTTTTATGCTGGTCTCAGCCTATGGAGAGTAATGCTCTCAGCTAGAAATGCCTGGGGAGCACTCACCTGGTTTGCAGAAGTCTTCCTCCAGACATCTCCCCTTTCCAAATCAGTGTTCCTCCCAGACAGAGCCTTGTGGTTCTTATGATGGCAAGATGCTCTTCAGCAACAACCATCAGGAAACTTTGAAAAGATTTATTATTTATTATTTACAAAAGACCTAGAAACTCACCACGCAGCTGGGGACACATAGGTTATGGTAGAGAAAAAGAGAGAGCACATGGGCGACGAGTTCTTGTTTTATTTGGGTCAAGGACAGAGGCTCAGGGTTTCCAGGCTCACTCTTTATTGCTGACTTTAAAACATAAGAGCAGGAACTTAAAGCACAGGGGAGAAAATACAAGTGTCCCATACCCTCAGTTACCAACATCAACCCAGATGCTAAAACAAAGGAGCCTTGGCAATCAAAAGCTCACTGTCAAGGTTTACACTGCAGGGACTTCTCAGAAACGGTGAGTGAAGTTCGTGGTAAACAAGGAAGAAGCCAAGAAGAGAACCAGTTTTCAGAAAGAAGTAATTGACAACCATAGCAAAGGTTTTAAGAGGCTCTAAGATTAGGGCATTGGTTATCCAGTGGATTTTGAAGATACAGTATATTTGTAATAACGTTAAGGGAAGGTGTGTGAATGAAAATGTTCTATTCAGATGAGTTGAACACAGAAAATGTAGGTTTGGCAGGAAATCCTTTAGTCTAGAAATATAGGAGCCTAGTTAATTGAAAAATACCTGGCATTGTTAATTATACTTACTGAGGTTTCTATAGCATAATCAGAGGTACCATGCTTTTTTCATTGAGACAGTCTTGGAGGGTAGCTGGTACTGGAGGAGAACAAATTTATATGCAAACTTATTTTCGCATGTGGAAAAATAAATACAGAGGGGAATGTGGTTTAACCTGTTTCTCACACCTAGTAAGTGGCTAAGCCTGATTTCTAGCCTAATGCTATCTTTCTAGGTTAATGTTCTTTCTACAACACAATGCCTATTGTTCTTAACACACATATCATTTTAGGTTTTTATTTCAATTTAATGTACTGTTTTCAAGAGGCCGATAAAATGGCCCGATTAGGAGCTTGCATATGGACAGCAATCAACCATGTCTGATCCAGATTAGCCAGTTAAAGTAGCTGTTTAACTTTGGAAATTGACTTGACCTATGTAAGGGTACATTTCCTCACCTATAAAAATGGATTAGCAATATTTAACGTATGGTGTTACTTTAAGGCTGAAATGAGATGCCAATGTCAACTTTATGCCACACTAGACCATTCAAATAAAAATTTAAAAACTAATGAAACAATAGCTATTTAATTAATGAATTATATCCCTTTAAAATGATTCATAACATCATTCTTTTTAAAATATTTAACAAAGTAATAATTTTAGAAAATCATTTCCAAAATTCAGCATTGATCTTAAGAATATTATTGCAATCACAAATTCTTCAGAAATGCATGTTTTTAAAGAACAAATTCCAAGATTGTTTTACTGAAATGTTTTTGTAAACTGTTACTGAATAAATTTGGAATAATTATAATTTTTAAGATGTTTCCTCACTTATAAACTCAGAAACATTTGTTTTGTGCCATAATTTAAGTTTGTAACTATTTAAGTTCAAAGGTTATACTCTGTATGGTAATTAAATTGCATCGGTTCAACATTCTGAACATGAATTATAGCGACTAAGGAGATTATTTTTCTGCTCTGTGTAATAGGTGATTATCTAATAGATACCATTTATAACCAATTATTTAGAGAACTCCTATAATTTTCTTTCCAATCAGGATATTTTAGATAATTAAAAGCTTCCCTGCATTCTAGAATAAAATTAATTGATGGTAGACAGGAACTAAGAGACTACTTTCCTCTGAAATGCAACAGTTATCTCAATGGGAATATGCTATGTCAACCGATACTTGGATTGATATGAAATCTTTGCACATGCATCTCCCAAACATAATAATAAATGTTGAGAAAAAAAATCAATTGTTTTTGAAATGCTAGCAGGAAAAAATGCTCCAGGATCATTCAAACAAGTAAATATTACCTGTTGTGTGGGACACTCAGATCATGACTTCTCTGTTTCTTAAGGTTACGATACATCCTCCAAGAAAGAAGTCCAAAAGAGTGATGCTATATATCAACTCTTGGGATTATGTATTTCATATCTGTACAGATCACAATTTAACTGGTATGACAGGGGCACCTGGGTGGCTCAGTGGGTTAAAGCCTCTGCCTCCGGCTCAGGTCACGATCCCAGGGTCCTGGGATCGAGCCCCGCATCGGGCTCTCTGCTTAGCGGGGGGGCCTGCTTCCTCCTCTCTCTCCCTGTCTGCTTCTCTGCCTACTTGTGATTGCTCTCTGTCAAATAAATAAATAAAATCTTAAAAAAAAAAAAAAAAAAACTGGTATGACAATATAAAGTAAAGCACATCACAATCTCTTGCATGCACACATGCAAAGAGTTTTCTCATAAGATCCATCTGCCAAACCCCTCTGTGTCATCCATGTGACCTGACATCACATTGCTGCCATCACCCATCACCACTACTTAATCACAAGAATGCATTCATTGTTTTACAATGCTGCTTGCATTTACCCTGCTTATGTAGTGGAATTGCTTTTATTAAAGGAGACGCAATCATAACCTTGCATGTTTTACAAAACTTTCACGAGACATATATCACGATCTTCCCCAAGTTATTAACACTCTCCACTATACTAATTCTATCTTTGCTTTAGTTGATTCAGTGGCAGAAAAAATAGAAATATTTGCAAACAGCCTAATGAAGGCTTAAGAAAATCTCAGGATAAACATACTAGAAAAACATGGTTTTCAGCATCAAATATACTTGTCCTTTTTCAAGTTGTTTAGTCTTTCCAAATATCAACTTTTATAGCTAGAAAATATAATTGTGATTTTTTAAAATAAAAGCTGTTATATGAAATCCATGAGTTCAGAGATATTCTACAATAAATATATGATAAATGGGAATTCTCTGGCTTCTACCTTCTTTTCCTCCACCCACTGCCATCCTTTTCCATGCAGAATGTGAGAGGAAGGCCATTAGAAAACCAAAAGACATTGGGAAACTTTTTTTTCAATATTTATGTTTTATTTTTTATTTTATATGTGTACATTTTATTTTATTTTTTATTATATTATGTTAATCACCATATAGTACATCATTAGTTTTTGATGTAGTATTCCATGATTCATTGTGTATAATACCCACTGCTCCATTCCATATGTACACTTCTTAATACCCATCACCAGGCTAACCTAACCCCCACTAAAACCCTCTAAAACCCTCAGTTTGTTTCTCAGAGTCCATAGTCTCTCATGGTTCATCTACCCTTCCAATTTCCCTCCTTCATTTTCCCCTTCCTTTTCCTAGTGTCCTCTGTGCTATTCCTTATTTTCCACAAATAAGTGAAATCATATGATAAATTGACTTTCTCTGTTTGACTTATATCACTTAGCATAATCTCCTCCAGTCCCATCCATGTTGATGCAAAAGCTGGGTATGTCTGAGTAATATTCCATTGTATATATGGACCACATCTTCTTTATCCATTTGTCTGTTGAAGGGCATCTCAGCTCTTTCCACAGTTTGGCTATTGCGGACATTACTGCTATGAACATTGGGGTGCATATGGCCCTTCTTTTCACTACATCTGTATCTTTGGGGTAAATAACCAGTAATGCAATTGCTGGGTCATAGGGTAGCTCGATTTTTAATTTTTTGAGAACCTTCCCCACTATTTTCCAACTTGCATACTCACTAACAGTATAAGAGGGTTCCCCTTTCTCTACAACCTCTCCAACATTTGTTGTTTGTAGACTTGTCAATTTTTGCCATTCTAACTGGTGTAAGGTGGTATCTCAATGTGGTTTTGATTTGAATTTCCCTGATGGCTGATGATGATGAACATTTTTTCATGTGTCTGTTAGCCATTTGTATGTCTTCTTTGGAGAAATGTCTGTTCATGTCTTCTGCTCATTTTTCAACTTGATTATTTGTTTTTTAGGTGTTGAGTTTGAGAAGTTATTTATATATATTGGATATCAGACATTTGTCTATAGTGTCATTTGCAAATATCTTCTCCCATTCCATGGATTGCCTCTTTGTTTTCTTGACTGTTTCCTTTGCTGTGCAGAAGTGGTTTTTTGTTGTTGTTGTTGTTTGTTTGTTTGTTTGTTTTAAATCTTGATGAAGTCCCAAAAGTTCATTTTCTCTTTTGTTTCCCTTGCCTTTGGAGACATGTCTTGAAAAAAGTTCCTGTGGCTGATGTCAAAGAGGTTACTGCTTATGTTTTCCTCTGGGATTTTGATGGATTCCTGTCTCACATTGAGGTCTTTCATTCATTTTGAGTGTGTCTTTGTGTATGGTGTAAGAGAACAGTTGAGTTTCATTCTTCTGTATATAGCTATCCAATTTTCCTAGCACCATTTATTGAAGAGACTGTCTTTTCCCACTGGATATTTTTTCCTGCTTTGTCAAAGATTATTTGACCATGGAACCAAGGGTCCACATATGGGCCCTCTATTCTGTTTCATTGGTCTATGTGTCTGTTTTTGTGCCAGTACCGTGCTGTCTTGGTGATCACAGCTTTGTAATATAGCTTGAAATCAGGCAACGTGATGCCCCCAGCTTTTTCTTTTTCAGCATTTCCTTGGCAATGTGGGGTCTTTTCTAGTTCCATACAAATTTTAGGATTGTTTGTTCCAGCACTTTGAAAAATGCCATTGGTATTTTTTTTAAAAGATTTTATTTATTTATTTGACAGACAAAGATCACAAGTAGGCAGAGAGGCAGGCAGAGAGAGGAGGAAGCAGGCTTCCTGCTGAGCAGAGAGCCCAATGTGGGCTCGATCTCAGGACCCTGATATCATGACCTGAGCTGAAGGCAGAGGCTTTAACCCACTGAGCCACCCAGGTGCCCCTGCCATTGGTATTTTGATCAGGATGGCATTGCAAGTATAGAGTGCTCTGGGCAGCATAAACATTTTAACAACGTTTATTTTCTGATTCATGGGCATGGAACGTTTTTCCATCCTTTTGTGTCATCTTCAATTTCTTTCATGAGTGTTCTGTATTTCCTAGAGTATATATCCTTTAACTCTCTGTTTAGGTTTATTCCAAGGTATCTTACGATTTTTGGTGCTATTGTAAGTGGAATCCATTCTCTAATTTCTCTTTCTACAGTTTCATTGTTAGTGTATAAGAAAACAACTGATTTCTGTGCATTGATTTTGTATCCTGTCACATTACTGAATTGCTATATGAGTTCTAGTAATTTGGAAGTGGAGTCTTTGGGGTTTTCCACATAAAATATCATGTCATTCTGTGAAGAAAGAGTTTGACTTCTTCTTTGCCAATTTGAGTACCTTTCATTTCTTTTTGTTGTCTGATGGCTATTGCTAGGAACTTCTAGGACTATGTTGAACAACAGTGGCAAGAGTGGGCATCCTTGTCATGCTACTGATCTTAAGGGAAAGGCTCTCAGCCTCCCCCCCATTGAGAATGATATTCACTGTGGGGTTTTTCATTTCTTCTTTGGATGTTTGGTAAACAAATCCCCAAGGAATCCATAAGGTCCTGGACTCTTGTTTTTTGGGGGAGGTTTTTGATCATTGTTTCAATCTGGTTATTGGTCTATTCAGGTTGTCAGTTTCTTTCTGTTTCAGTCTTGGTAGTTTATAGGTTTACAGGAATACATCCATTTCTTCTAGGTTGCTTAATTTATTGGCATATAGGAGTTGATAAAAATTTCTAATAATTGTTTCTATTTCCTTGGTGTTCATTGTGATCTCTCTCTTTTACTCATAATTTTATTAATTTGGTTCCTTTCTCTTTTCTTTTGGGTAAGTCTGGCCAGTGGTTTATCGATCTTATTAATTCTTTCAAGGAACCATATTCTAGTTTTGTAATGTGTTGTACTGTTTCTGGTTTCTAATTCATTGATCTCTGCTTTGATCTTAATTATTTCCCTTCTTGTTTGTGGGTCAGGCTTAATTTGTTGTTGATTCTCCAGTTCTTTAAGGTGTAAAAATAGTCTGTGTATTCAGGACTTTTCTTTCTTTCTTTCTTTCTTTCTTTCTTTTTTTTTTTTTTTGACCTCATTCTTTTCCATGAATTGTTTAAGTTCTTTGATATCCTGGTTGACCCAAACATTCTTGAGCAGGATGGTCTTTAGCTTCCAAGTGTTTAAATTTCTTTTAAACTTTTTCTTGTGATTGAGTTCCAGTTTCAAATCATTGTGGTCTGAGAATATGTGGGGAATAATCTCAATCTTTTAATATTAGTTGATACCTGATTTGTGACCCAGTATGTGGTCTATTCTGGAGAAAGTTCCATGTGTGTTCGAGAAGAATGAGTATTCTCTTGTTTTAGGTTGGAATGTTCTGTATATATCTATGACATCCATCTGAGGTTCAGTGTGTCATTCAAAACTCTTGTTTCTTTGTTGATTTCCTGCTTAGATGATCTGTTTATCCATGAGAATGGAGCGTTGAATTCTCCTACTGTTAACATGTTATTATCAATATGTATCTTTATTTTAGTTAACAGTTGGCTTATGTAGTTGGCTGCTCCCATGTTGGGGACATAGATATTTACAACCATTAGATCTTCTTGTTTCATAGACCCTTTTAAGAATGATATAGTGTCCTTCTGTATCTCTAGCTACAGTCTTTATCTCGAAACCTAATTTGTCTGATATGAGAATTGCTACTCCAGCTTTCTTTTGAGGTCCATTGGCATGAAAGATGTTTCTCCATTCCCTCACTTTCAATCTGGATGTATATTTAGGTTCAAAGTGAGTCTCTAGTAGATAGCATTTGGATGGGCCCTATCTTTTTATCCAATCAGCAACCATGTGACATTTAATGGGAGCATTTAAGCTGTTCACTTTGAGAGTGATTACTGAATTATGATTTTATTGTCATCATGTTGCCTGGAGGTCCTCATTTCTATAGATTGTCTCTGTATATTTCTATTCTATGTCACTCTTGGGATCTTTCTCCTTTTTTGGAACCCCTTAATATTTCTTGCAGGGCTGGATTAGTGGTCACATAGTCTTTCAGTTTCTGCTGGTCCTTTCCTTATCTCTCCATCCATTCTGAATGACAGCCTTGCCAGATAAAGAATTTTTGGCTGCATGTTCTTCTCATTTGTTACCCTGAATATTTCTTGCCAACCCTTTCTGGCTTGCCAGGTCTCTGTGGACAGGTCTGACGTTATTCTGATGTTCCTCCCTCTGTATGTAAGGAATCTCTTCCCCCAATTGCCCTTAAGATGGTTTCCTTGGTTCTAAGACTTATGACTTTTACTATTACATGCTGGGGTGTATGCTGGGGTGTTGTTGTCCTTGATCTTGGGAGTGGTCCTCTCTGACTCTTGAACATGATTCCCCAAATTAGGGAAATTCTCAGCTACAATTTGCTCAACTATTTCTTCTAATCCTCTCTCTCTCTACCTCCTCAGGCATCCCAATAATGCTGACACTGGAATGTTTCATGGTATCATTTATTTCTCTAATTCTGTTTTCATGGATTTTAAACTGTTTGTTCCAGACCTCCTCCTGTTCTAGTTTGTCTTCTAGATCATTAATTCCTTCTTCTGTCTCATTTACCCTAGCTGTTAGAGCATCTAGTTTAGATTGGATCTCATTGATAGGATTTCTAAGTACTTCCAGGTCAGCTCTCATTTCTGCCTTTTGAGAATCTATGCTTCCATTAATAGTTTTCTCTATCCTAGCTATTGTATGCATAACTGTTACCCTGAAGTCTAAATTTCTGACATCTTGCTTATATCCATATCCATTAGTTCTGTGGCCAAAGTCACAGTTTTTGAGTCTTTCATATTTTGTGGGTTCCTCCTCTTCATTCTGTTGAGGGGTGGTTGTGGGAATGTATGGATTCAAAATTGTTGCCCATTACTCAAACAAGATGTACCAGTTTTATAGGGACCTTAGGGTTGTTGGGCTCTTGTTCTTCTAGCCTGTCTTCTGAGGGAGGGGCATGCTACACCATTACTCAGGCATTCCTGTCTGGGAAGAGTTGCCCTGACCCTTGTGGAGGGAATGAGCTCAGTGAAAACCTGTTTTTTGGGGCTTTTGTTCTCTGGTGGCCTTCTCTGTTGGCTTTCCCTGGTGACTTTCCATGTTCCCTACACCCCCCACACCCCTCACCAAGAGTCAGAGCAGAAGTTACCATATCCAAACCTCTGTCTCAGAACAGAGAGATTGCAGTCTGCCCCTCAGTGACCTATCCAGGCCACACTGTCCTGCTTCTGTCTTTGCTGCCCAAAACCACAGTGTCCTGGGTTTTGTGCCCCACAGCAGCTCTCCTAGCCCTTTCTTCTTGGTCCACCAGTGGCCTCCAGTTTATATGCAGGTTTCAGTTTGTGGGGGTCCCCTAAAGTCCTTTTCCACTGCTACTGGTCTGGGAGTCTGTGCCAGGTCCCCAGTGTGAGAGACTTTTGTGCTGGTGGCGCAGGATCTGGAGGCTCTCTCTACCTTCCATTTATCTTCCAATAACTGCCCTCAGACTCATGGGTTCCTGCTTCATACCTTGAGACCAACCACCTGAGATATTCTCTTTGTAGAGATCCAGATATATCTTCTTACATTACATTTTATGGATGTTCAGAATGGTCTGGTACATATCCTGCTCAATTCAGGGGACTGGTTGAAATAGGGTCCCCTACACCTTCACCAGCTTTGCCACTCTCCGACACTGGGAAACTTTAAGCAAGTAGGCTTTTTTTGTTTTTGTTTTTTTTGTTTTTGTTTGTTTTGTTTTGTTTGTTTGTTTGTTTGTTGTTTTTTGGTAAAGACCTTAGATCTTTGATAATTACATGAATAGTTGAAGATGCGAATCTACAACTTGTTAGTAACATTTGGGAACATTTATATTCTTTCCTGTCCAACATATAAAAAACTTTAAAAATTGGAGGTAGGAAGATTAATTTTACTCATTAAAAAAGTATAACATTTGTGGGGGGGGAGCCAAGATGGTGGAGGTGTAGCAGACTGAGATGACATCAGGTCACAGGAGTTAAGTTAGATAGTTATCAAACCATTCCAAATACCTACAAACCCAATAGGAGATTGAATAGAACAGCAGCAATTCTAGAAACAGAAAATTGACCATTTTCTGAAAGGTAGGATGTGCAGAGAAGTGAATCCGAAGCAACAGGAAGAGAGACTGTGGGGGAGGAAGAACAGAGCACAAAATTTGAACTTTTAAGTCTTCTCCATTGAGGGACATCACTCCAGAGGTTAAGCGGGGGTGGAGCTGTCACGGAGACAGTGTGGTCTCAGGTCCTGCGAGGTCACAGAAAGATCAGGCGTGTCTGAGTGCAGCCAAACTCGCAGGTATTAGAGCAGGGAAGCCAGCTACAGGACAGAGCCAAGGAGTGAGCTCTCAGCTTGGGATTACCTTAGACTGTGATCCGTGGCACAATCAAACCACTGCTCTTTGAGCAGGGACCCCACAAGTGGCAGATCTGGAGAGAGCCACTGGAAGAGCAAAGCGTCAGGAATCTTCTGGGTTTGGAGACTCCAAATGGGGCTGTGTGCCAGAGACAGAAATGCTATATCACAGGCCAGGTGAGCTCGGAGCACGGCTGGAGACCCGGGAGACAGGAGTGATTGAACGTTTTTCTTCGAGGGCACACTGAGGAGTGGGGCCCCAACCTCTCGGCTCCTCCTGGCCGGAGATTGGGAGGCCACCCTTTTCATTCCCATCCTCTAGAGCTCTATGGAAAGTGTTCAGGGAACAAAAGCTCCCAAGAGCAAACTTGAGCAGATTACTTAGCCTGGCCCCTGGCAGGGGTGGGGCATTTCCACCTTGGGCAAAGACATTTGAGAATCACTACAACAGGCCCTTTCTGCAGAAGATCAGCAAAAATATCCAGCCAAGACCAAGCTCAGTGATTAAGAACAGCGGAATTCTAGAGGAGGGGAAAGCAAAGCATGGAATTCATGGCTTTCACCCCATGATTCTTTAATCTTGCAAAGTTGATTAAATTTTAAAAAAATTCTATTATTCTAATTTTTTTAACTTTTACTCTTTCCTCTTTTAACATTTTTAACTAGTTTATCTTAACAAAACCTTTCTAAAAAAATATTTTTAAGCCTTCATTACTATAGTCATATTTTATCCTTCATTTTATCTAACTTTACTTTTGGTATACATGTAGGGTTTTTCCTTCTTAAAAATTTTGGGACACAGCGTCTTCTAATAGATCAAAATATACCCTAAATCTAGCACAGGGCTTTGTCCTAGTCTCCAGCCTGAACAAATTCTCTCCACTTTCTTTTTCTTTCTTTTCCCAATCAACTTATC
>NW_019154109.1:10720360-10818187 GCF_002288905.1 Enhydra lutris kenyoni | reverse complement strand
ATATTTATGTATTTGTATATTTTAAATACATAAATATATAAATATATAAATAATATATAAATATATATATATTTATATATTATTATTTTTTAGTTTAAAAAAAAACTTCCTTTTACCCTGTTTCTTCTCCTCCCGATTTGGGGTCTCTTCTGATTTCATTAGCGTACATTTCACTGGAGTCTTTGCCATTCTTTTAGTATTTTATTCTCTCATTCTTATATTCTTATCTGGATAAAATGACAAGGTGGAAAAACTCACCACCAAAAAAAAAAAAAAAAAAGAACAAGAGACAGTACCAAAGGCTCGGGATCTAATCAATACGGACATTGGTAATATGTCAGATCTAGAGTTCAGAATGACAGTACTCAAGGTGCTAGCTGGGCTTGAAAAAGACATGGAAGATAGAGAAATCCTGTCCGGAGAAATAAAAAACCCTTTATAAAGAAATAAAAGAAGTGAAATCTAACCAAGCTGAAATAAAAAAAGCTATTAATGAGGTGCAATAAAGAATGGAGGCTCTTACTGCTAGGATAAATGAGGCAGAAGAAAGAATTACTGATATAGAAGACTAAATGAGAGAGAATAAAGAAGCTGAGCAAAAGAGAGACAAACAACTACTGGACCACGAGGGAAGAATTCAAGAGATAAGTGATACCATAAGACAAAACAATATTAGAATAATTGGGATTCCAGAAGAAGAAGAAAGAAAGGGAGGGGGGGCAGAAGGTATATTGGACAAATTATAACAGAGAATTTCCCTAATATGGCAAAGGGAACAAGCATCAAAATCCAGGAGCTGCAGAGAAACCCCCTCAAAATCAATCAAAATAGGTTCACACCCTGTCATCTAATAGTAAAATTTACAAGTCTTAATGACAAAGAGAAAATCCTGGGACAAGAAGTCTGTAACATATAATAGTAAAAATATTAGATTGGCAGCAGACTTATCCACAGAGACCTGACAGGCCAGAAAGAACTGGCATGATATATTCAGAGCACTAAACGAGAAAAATATGCAGCCAAGAATGCTATATCCAGGTAGGCTATCATTGAAGATAGAAGGAGAGATAAAACGCTTCCAGGACAAACAAAAACCAGAAGAATTTGTAAACACAAAACCAGCTCTACAGAAATATTGAAAGGGATCCTCTGAGCAAAGAGAGAGCCTAGAAGTAGCAGACCAGAAAGGAACAGACAATATACAGTAACAGTCACCTTACAGGCAATACAATGGCACTAAATTCATATCTCTCAATAGTTACCCTGAATGTAAATGGGCTAAATGCCCCAATCAAAAACACAGGGTATCAGAATAGAATAAAAACAAACAAACAAACAAACAAAAACAAACAAACAAACAAACATCAATATACTATCTACAAGAAACTCATTTTAGACCCAAATACACCTCCAGATTTTAAAGTGAGGGGTGGAAAACAATTTACCATGCTAATGGACATCAAAAGAAAGCTGGGGTAGCAATCCTTATATCAGATAAATTAGATTTTTAAGCCAAAGGCTATAATAAGATATGATGAAGGACACCATATCATACTCAAAGGTCTGTCCAACAAGAAGATCTAACAATTTTAAATATTTATGCCCCCAACATGGGAGCAGCCAACTATATAAACCAATTAATACCAAAATCAAAGAAACACATCAACAATAATACAATAATAGTAGGGGACTTTAGCACTGCCCTCACTGAAATGGACAGATCATCCAAGCAGAAGATCAACAAGGAAATAAAGGCCTTAAATGACACACTGAATCAAATGACATCACAGATATATTCATAAGATTCTATCCCAAAACAATAGAATATACATTATTCTTTAGTGCACATGGATATTCTCCAGAGTAGATCACATCCTGGGTCACAAATCAGGTCTCAACTGATACCAAAAGATTGGGATCATTCCTTGCATATTTTCAGACCACAATGCTCTAAAGCTAGAACTCAATCACAAGAGGAAATTTGGAAAGAACCCAAATACATGGAAGCTAAAGAGCATCCTACTAAAGAATGAATACAGTCAACCAGGAAATTAAAGAATTGAAAAAATTAATGGAAACAAATGATAATGAAAGCACAACTGTTCAAATTCTGTGGGACACAGCAAAACAGTCCAGAGAGAAAATATATTGCAATCACAAGCCTTTCTCAAGAAACAAGAAAGGTCTCAAATACACAACCTAACCCTACACCTAAAGGAACTTGAGAAAGAACAAGAAAGAAAGCCTAAATCCAGCAGGAGAAGAGAAATAATAAAGATCAGAGAAGAAATCAATGAAATAGAAACAAACAAACAAACAAACAAAATACAATAGAACAAATCAATGAAACTAGGAGCTTGTTCTTTGAAAGAATTAATAAGATTGATAAACCCCTGGCCACACTTTTCAAAAAGAAAAGAGAAAAGACCCAAATAAATAAAATGAATGAAAGAGGAGAGATCACAACCAATACCAAATGAATACAAACAATTATAAGAACATATTATGAGCAACTATATGCCAGCAAATTTGACAATCTAGAAGAAATGGATACATTCCTAGAGACATATAAACTACGAAAACTGAACCATGAAGAAATGGAAAACCAGAACAGACCCATAACCAGTAAGGAGATTGAAGCAGTTATCAAAAATCTCCCAACAAACAAGAGCCCAGGGTCAGATGGCTTCCCAGGGGAATTCTACCAAATTTAAAGATTCTACCAAATTTAAAGAAGAATTAGTTCCTATTCTCCTGAAACTGTTCCAAAAAAATAGAAATGGAAGGAAAACTTCCAAACTCATTTTATGAGGCCAGGATTACCCTGACCTCAAAACCGGATGAAGATGCCATCAAAAAGGAGAATTACAGACCAATATCCTTGATGAACACAGATGCAAAAATTCTCACCAAAATACTAGCCAATAAGAGCCAACAGTACATTAAAATGATTATTCACCATGACCACGGGGGATTTATTCCTGGGCTTCAAGTTTGGTTCAACAACTGCAAATCAATCAATGTGATACAATACATTAATAAAAGAAAGTATAAGAACCATAGGATACTTTCAATAGATGCAGAAAAACCAAATGACAAAATACAGCATCCTTTCTTGAGCAGAACTCTTCACAGTGTAGGGATAGAGGATACATACCTCAATATCATCAAAGTCATCTATGAAAAACCCACAGCAAATGTCATTCTCAATGGAGAAAAACTGAGAGCTTTTCCACTAAAGTCAGGAACATGGTGGGGATGTCTATTATCACACTGCTATTCAACATAGTATTAGAAGTCCTAGGCTCAGCAATCAGACACACAAAAAAATTAAAGACATCCAAATCAGCAAAGAAGTCAAACTATCACTCTTTGCAGATGATATACTTTATGTGGAAAACCTGAAAGACTCCACTCCAAATCTACTAGAACTTGTACAGGAATTCTGTAAAGTGTCAGGATATAAAATCAATGCATAGAAATCAGTTGCATTTCTATACTCACACAACAAGAGAGAAGAAAGAGAAGTTAAGGAGTCAATCCCATTTACAATTATACCCCAAACCATAAGATACCAAGGAATAAACATAACCAAAGAAGGAAAGAATCTGTACTCAGAAAACTATAAAGTACTCATGAAAGAAATTGAGGAAGACACAAAGAAATGGAAAAATGTCCCATGCTCATGGATTGGAAGAGAAAATATTGTGAAAATGTCTATACTACCTACAGCAATCTACACATTTAATGCAATCCCTATCAAAATACCATCCATTTTTTCAAAGAAATGGAGCAAATAATCCTAAAATTTACATGGAACCAGAAAAAACCTCAAATAGCCAGAGGATTGTTGAAAAAGAAAGCCAAAGTTGGTGGCATCACAATTCCAGACTTCACGCTCTATTACAAAGTTGTCATCATCAAGGCAGAATGGTACTGGCACAAAAACAGACACATAGATCAATGGAACAGAATGGAGAGCCCAGAAATAGACCTTCAACTCTATGGTCAACTAATCTTTGATGAATTAGGAAAGAATGTCCAATGGAAAAAAAAGACACTCTCTTCAACAAATGGTGTTGGGAAAATTGGACAGTCACATGCAGAAAAATGAAATTGGACCATTTCCTTATACCACACACAAAAAATAGACTCCAAATGGATGAAAGACCTCAATGTGAGAAAGGAATCCATCAATATCTTTGAGGAGAACGCAGGCAGCAACCTCCTTGACCTCAGCTGCAGCAACTTCTTCCTAGAAACATCACCAAACACAAGGGAAGCAAGGGCAAAAATGAACTATTGGGACTTCAAGATCAAAAGCTTTTGCACAGCAAAGAAAACAGTCAACAAAACCAAAAGACAACTGACAGAATGGGAGAAGATATTTGCAAACAACATATCAGATAAAGGGCTAGTATCCAAAATCTATAAGGAACTTATCAAACTCAGCACCCAAAGAAAAAATAATCCAATCAAGAAATGGGCAGAGGACATGAACAGGCATTTCTGCAAAGAAGACATCCAGATGACCAACAGACACATGAAAAAGTGCTCCATATCACTTGGCATCAGTGAAACAAATCAAAACCACAATGAGATACAACCTCACACCAGTCAGAATGGCTAAAATTAACTAGTCAGGAAATGACAGATGCTGGAGGGATGCAGAGAAAGGGGAACCCTCTTACACTGTCAGTGGGAATGCAAGCTGGTGCAGCCACTCCAAAAAACAATATGGAGTTTCCTCAAAAAGTAGAGCTACCTTATGACTCAGCAATCGCGTTACTGGGTATTTACCCTAAAGATGCAAATATAGTGATCTGAAGGAGCACGTGCACCTGAATACTTATAGCAGCAATGTCCACAATAACCAAACTATGGAAAAAACCTAGATGTCCATCAGGAGATGAATGGATAAAGGAAAAGTGGTATATATACAATGGAATACTATGCAGCCATCAAAAGAAATGAAATCTTGCCATTTGCAATGACATGGATGGAACTAGAGGGTATTATGCTGAGCTAAATGAGTCAACCAGAGAAAGACAATTATCATATGATCTCCCTGATATGAGGGATTTGAGAGGCAATGTGGGGTTTTGGTGTGTAGGGAAGGAAAGAGTGAAATAAGATGGGATCAGGAGGGAGACAAACCATAAGAGACTCTTAATCTCACAAAACAAACTAAGGGTTGTGGGGGGGTAAGGAGAGGGTTGTTAGGTTATGGACATTGGGAATGGTGTGTGCTATGGTGAGTGCTGTGAAGTGTGTAAGTCTGATGATTCACAGACCTGTACCCCTGGGACTAATAATACATTATATGTTAATAAGAAAAAATACTTCTCAGAAGAAAAAAAAAAGTGTAACATTTAGGTATTTTGAGATTTTTATAAATTTCATTTTCATTGTCTATAGGATTATGTTCCTTTGATTGAGAAAATTAAATACTTATGACCTATTACTTATATAAACAAAGGAAAATAAATTAAGGCACTGTGCCTTCAAACATGGATGATTTTTCTAGAGAAGTTTTTTTTTTTTTAAGATTTTATTTATTTGACAGAGAGAGAAATCACAAGTAGGCAGAGAGGGAGAGAGAGAGAGGAGGAAGCAGGATCCCCGCCCAGCAGAGAGCCCAATGTGGGACTCGATCCCAGGACCCTGAGATCATGACCTGAGCCAAAGGCAAAGGCTTAACCCACTGAGCCACCCAGGCAGCCCCTAGAGAAGTTTCTTAAATAGAATTAGAGGAAATTCTGTAGATCCCCATGTTATTATAATGAAACAAGAGATGTAAGGTCAAAGGATAGGCACAATTTAACTTAATACTTAGTATCATTTGATTTCTGCTAACATGACTTACTTCTTTCAATGTGGAGTTGGAATTTGACACAAAATAATTCACTTCACCATTTATGGTAACATGGTAGCACTCTACTTCAAAGCGATAATAGCTCAATATCTAAAATAACAATTTTATGATTTTATCTTATGCCAATCTTTATTAATTTGTTCTAAAATATAGTGTTTACATCATAAAACTCATAGTTGCTATTTTACGTTTCCTTTTTTTCCTCATGATTTACCTTATAAAATAATTTTATAGGGCCCCAGTTACTATAAGTCACAAATAGTTCATATAAACTTATAAATGCATTTATTGAGAAATTCAAAATAAGCTCCATCTGATAAGTATAATACTAAAAGTAAAAGTAAAGTATATCAGTTACTTTATCACTTTCAAGAAATTACACAGTATTTATTGATTAAACCAATACAATAATTTATTGATTAAAGGGTAGAAATTTCCAGTTACAAGATGAATAAGTTTTGGGGATTTAATGTACAGCATGGTGACAATAGTTAACAATACCTGTTTTGTACCTGTGAAAGTTGCTAAGAGAGTAGATTTTAGAAGTTCTCACCATGGGGGGAAAAAGAAACATAACCACATGAGGTGATGGATATGTCAAGTAACCTTATTGTGTTAATCATTTCAATTTATATATATATTAAACACACACACACATCTATATATCACATCTATATATCTTAAACTTAAACAATCTTATATGCCAATTATATATCAATAAATGTGGGGAGGGATTGGACATATGGGGCAAAATCTGTAGAAAAATTCTTCTCACAAACTCTGAAAAATGTTCAAAAAGGGGGTGAGCAATAAAATTGAGGAGATTGTGCTTGATGTTAGGTTTCCTTGACAGGGAAGTGTATTTTTTTGTTAAGTACAAGCTGACTTGCATTTAGCTTGGTGACATGTGACAGGCTCCTGGGGCAGCCTTCATCTTGTGGGTCTTGATACATGGATTAACTTTATCAAATGTGTTCTTGTTAAAATTAGGGATGAGTGGAGGATTTGGGAGCAGGATTTGAGGTGCAGTTTCAATAATCCTGAATTTATCATGCTAATTCCCAATTTTAATATCTTAGGAGAGAAAATTTTGAAAAGATTTATCAAAGTGTTAACATGTTACGTCTTTCAATATCTTTTTATATGGAAGTATAATCTCAGTGACATTGTTGTTACTACTTAGGCATGATTTAGCTTCACTAACGTCACATCACTGAGAATTGCAATGCCTGTAAAATGAAGGACTAGGCTTTGTTATAATGCTCAAAAAACATATAACATAGATAAAATATAACAAAAATGTCTGTTGAAGTGCATGCCTGGAATTTAGAAAAGATGAAGAAATTCCCAAATTTCAAAAGAAAATAAAGAGCTGAAAACCATAGCTCTGACTCATGAGCTAATGATTCTTCAACTACCCTGGGGAGTTACTGGATCCAGAGCAATGACTTGGATTATACTGCCCACATGGGACTGGGGCAAAGGTTTTGAGATTCAATCTAGAATTGTATACAGTACTAAAATATCATTCTAGGGTAAGGAAAAAAATAAGGTCTTGGTTCTTAATAACCACCGTTGGTATTTGAAGGAAATATTTAAAGATATTATTCATGGAAAAAATATGCAGGGGTGGAATGCAGTTAGGAATATTGAGAAAAAAGGGTGAGAGCAAATATGTTGACCAAAATCAATAATGATAATGATTATTTTGAGGTTGTAATGTAACGATTACTTGGAGGTTAAAAACAGATGTAAATAAGTAGCAGTAAAACATAGGTTTGGAAGCAGTAACTAGAAGAACAAGCTTTTAAGAGCTGTGCATTATTCAAGAGATACTCTAATGGAGCTTAAATCTCCCAGTTCTATTTTGCATCATATTCGATTGATATATTTCAAACCTAGCTGTTCTTCCTTCAAGTTCTTTTAAAATACCTTACTTTCTTCTATTCTAATGGGCTTTACACATAATATTTATACTGCCTAAAATATATTATCCCATTCTGTTACTAAATACTTTCTCTTCATCTTTCAGATCCATTATTTTTCAAAGAAACTTTCACTGATGCCATCAACCAGATGTGATGCAATATTGGGTTGTTGTTAAGAATTCAGGCTCTGGCCCCAAACATATGGAATTTGTTTCTAGTTAAGCCACTTACTCGCTTTGTGGCCTTGGGTAAATACATTAACATTTCTGTATTTTAGTTTTTTTCATATATGGTTGTTCTGAGGATAAAAATGCTAATACATCTAAAATGTTTTGAATAGGGGTGCCTGGGTGGCTCAGTGGGTTAAAGCCTCTGCTTTCAGCTCAGGTCATGATCCCAGAGTCCTGGGATCGAGCTCGCTGCTCAGCGGGGAGCCTGCTTCCCCCTCTCTCTCTGCCTGCCTCTCTGCCTACTTGTGATCTCTCTCTGTCAAATAAATAAATAAAATCTTTAAAAATAAATAAAATCTTTTTAAAAATCTTAAAAAAAATAAAAATAAAATAAAATAAAATGTTTTGAATAGTGTTGGAAACACAGTTAAAACTAAATCATAGTTATTATTATTATTACATACCAAATGTCTTTATGCTGAGATCACAATGAGCTCTTCCTCTTGTAACACCTAAAAGAATTATAAATGTAATTCTTTTCTTGGATAATTTGATTTCTCTCTACCTTGCTCACCCACATTCAACCTCCATGAAGGCAGACACTATGGATGTTGTGGGTCAACCTTTTATCACTGCACGTAACATGAAAGAAGATCCAGTTAAAGGATTAAGTTGGTTCATGAACAAATTAATTGTCTTTTTCTTAATATTTTCTATCATTATTTAGACATTTAGAAACTGTGGCTGTGACTAGGAATAAAAATTATAGTTTATTGTAAAGCCATAAAATACAAACCTGGGCTACCTCTGCATATATCACAGATGTGGATGAGGGAGCCCTGAACATAGTGATGTCATGTGGAGAGTTCTGAGCCCTCACACTTACCCAGTTGGACACAATGGATGGGAGGCTAATGCTCTCGGTTCCTAATATATTCCTAGAGAAGTCTGATGATGAAACCTAAAATGGAGGAAAATTAAGGAACATGAGAGTGGGATTTTTTTTTTCAATTGGATATTCTCCTTGCATTCCAAAAGACTTATATTATGAGATGCTGCAGAGCCACCTTGAAATGTGTCTACCACAAGGACAACGGATGAGAAGGAACTAGCAGACAAAATCTTCCCCTTTCCTATCAGTATGTTCTAACACAAAGAAAATTCTTTCATGCCTATCCAAAGAAGCCTCTTGAAAGGCACTTATTAAGAAGTGGCCAGTTCTGTATAGCATTTCTAATTTTTCATCTTTCTCTTCCTTGTCTCCAGTCCCCTTCCTTCTTAATTCTCTTTTTTTTTTCCAGATATGTCTTCTGAACATATTAAAACTTTGTAAAAAGTAAAAAAAAACCACACACACACAAGCGAAAGACAGTTGGTTGCCCAGTAACAGAGTGTTCTGCATGCCAGAGAACCTCAATGACAGTGTTAAAGGAGATGCGCATCTCCTGCAGCTGTGGGGCTGACTTTGCCAAAAATCATGCTTAGAAACTGATAATGAGGGTGACAGAACTGCAAATGAGACAAAATTTTCAGTCAAAATATCCTCCTATGTGTAAGTCAGAGCCTTCATATGGGACCCGTAGGTCACTGAAACACAGCATGGCAATGATCAAAAGCATTTGAATCCCCAAATTCACCTGAATGTTACTAGCTAGCAGAAGTGGTCCCCGCTGCCTTTGTAGAGGAAAACAGACAACTCATGCCAGGAAAAATATAAAGCCAAGCTATTTCAAGGTGTTTACTTTCCTCCTCTCCTCCACCAACATTACTTCTATCTGTTCCTAGCCAGCAGTTTTAACTGAAGGCCACGCAGAGAAGAGCAATTCCTGTTCCAGAAACACATACCTTACACACTAAAGGAATGCAGGACCTGGCTAATGTTTAGCCTAAAGAACTGAAACTGTATTTTGATGGTATTGGATTGGAGGGGTGAGGGGATATAAAGTCATAAGAGAAGAATTTGTTGAAAGGAGTTTTTCGGCTGTGATTCACAATTCAGTGTTGTAGTGAAATACCTTGAGTGGCTCTAATTGTGGGAAAAACAAACAAACAAACAAAAAACAGATAAAAGTTGTATCCCGACATTCATAAATTTATTCAACAAATTAATGACCGCATCCTACATGCCAGGCATTGCTTAAGACACAGGGCGACATTATCAAATTGATAAAATTTGCCCTCAGGGAGCTTACATTGTAGAAAGAGAGAGTAGAAAATAAATAATATGCACAATGAATGAGTGCATTGTATTTTTATAAGGCTATTAGTATTATAACATTAAGGCAGAATCAGGTCCACTGGGAGTGCTAAGGGGAAGTCTTGTAATTTCAAATGAGGTTGTGAAGACAGTAATCTGAAATGAACATCTGAGGAAAATCTTGAATGCAATGAAGGAGTTAAACAATGAATATCTGGAAAAAATTTTTTCCATGAAGAAGTAAAAATGAGTAAAAACACACTAAGCTTGGAGTACATATTCCTTGGTAAAGGAACAGCAGGAAGGGCAGAGTGCCTGGATCCAAGTTAGCAAAAGAGAGAAAAAAGGGAAGATAGGGTCAGACAGTTAATGGAGCCAGGCCAGGTGGGGCCAGTTCTTTGTCATAATTTTGCTTTGACTCAGCATAAAAAGGACAGCTCTATGGAGGGTTCTAAGAAGGGAAGTGACTTATCTTTTACTTTGAAAGGAATCAACTCAGCTACTATGTTATAATGGATAATGTGCTATGGGGAAAAAGTGGGCAGGGAGGTTAAAGTGAGACCAGTTAGAACTTTATCATAGAAAACCAGGTGAGACATGATGATAGCTTGAGTCTACAGGTAAAAGAAAATGGCTAGAATGTTAAAAGGCATACAAATAATTTTTCTCCATTGTATATTTTCTCAATAGAAAAAATATGTAAAAGGAATGGAACAATAGCTTCAAAATATTTGAAAGCTATCATTCTAGTATCGTACACTATATGAAATTATCAATTAAAAATTAAGTAAAATTAAACACATTTTCATACAAACAAGAGCTGAGAAATTTATTAACGGTAGACATTCGCTAAGGAAACTTCTAAAGAATGAACTTCAGATAGAAATAAAAATTCTACAATAAAGGTCTCAACTGGAAGAATTAGTGTTGAAAAAATATAATCATGTTGGTAAATCAAAACTGTTTTTGTGTGTATGAAATAATCATTGTATCTGATACTTGGCTTTACAAGTCATTGTAGAACTAAAGTGGAAAAAAATGTCAGGAGGAATATATGAGTTAACAAATCCTGGGTTTCTTATATAATGTGGAGAAGGTTACTAACATTTTAACATAATATACATCATAAGTTAACCATTATAAGGTAAAAAAAAAAATGGATATAATATCCAAAATAGTAACATGAAATAGAATTAGAGTGGTATATAAGTAACATCAAAATATGACAAGACACAACAGCACACACATGTACACACCCAAACACACATACATGCTAAGCAACAAAAGAAATGTAAAAAATCAAATGAATAGAAAATAAAACAGAAAATAAATAAAATACATTGTAGGAATGGGTCCTAATATATTTGAAATCAACTGTTTAAAGTGAAAAAAAGATCCAGGTAACAAATTATTATTTAACTCAAATGAAAAATAAATAGTTATATGCTTTTTTGCAAGGGGATAAGTTTAGGTCCTAAAACTTACCACAAAAACACTTAGAATTTGAAATTTAAAAAATGCAAAAATAAAAAATATTAAAGATGTTGATAGTATATTTATGTTCATGTGGAACAAATACTTCAAGGAGTACTGTTAAGAATTAAAGTGAGATTAACTATAAATATGAATGTACCTAAAAATAACATCACAGTTACTTAATACTGCAGAAATGCCAGGAAAAAAGAACAAATCTGAGTCAGGGATATTAACAAGCTGTTAAAAATTAGTAGAGATATAGAAGATTTTAACTAAATAAAATCTTGATATAATGAATACTTTTAAAATTTTTATTTATTTTTTATTTCTTTTCAGTGTTCCAGAATCCATTGTATATGCACCACACCCAGTGCTCCATGCAATACGTGCCATCCACAATACCCACCACCAGGCTCACCCAACCTCCCACCCTCCCCTCCAAAACCCTCAGTTTGTTTCTCAGAGTCCACAGTCTCTCATGGTTCATCTCCCACTCCAGTTTCCCCCAACTCCCTTCTCCTCTCCATCTCCCCATGTCCTCCGTGTTATTCCTTATGCTCCACAAATAAGGGAAACCATGTGATAATTGACTCTCTCTGCTTGACTTATTTCACTCAACATAATCTCTTCCTGATATAATGAATATTGATGGAACATGGCACTGAACAAATGTAGAAAGTATATTATTTTCTTTTCTATTCTTTTTTTTTCTTTTCTTTCTTTTTTTTAAATACCCTCCACACCCCGCAAGGAGCCCAGCACAACTCATCCTCCTGAGAGTAAGACTGAAAATTGAGATCAAGAGTCAAGATGCTTAACTGGCTGAGCCATCCAAGCACACTGAAAGTATACTATTTTCAAATAAACATAGCATATTCACAAAAACATATTCAGCATATTCAGCTACAAGGCAGTAAAGCAGGCCTCATTATATTCACAAGTATCAGTATCTTAAGGAGCACATTCTTAATCAAATGCAATTAAATTGGTCATCAGTATAAAGAGATTATTAGTGAGCAGCCATGTGATGAAGTTAGAAAAAAATAAAGCCACTCTTATACATAACCCCTAGAAGAAATAATAATATGATTTAATGATAATGAAAATGCTGCACATTGAAACTTCCCTATTGAAGCTGAAGTGGTATTTTGTACAAAATAAAACATATATTTAATTAAAAAGGAAAGATGAATAGAAATCAATTTGGCACTCAAATAAAAATGTTAGAATAAGACTAAATGAAACAGAAGTAGGAAAATGTTAACCATAAGAGCAAAACACAGTAAAAACTATTGAAATAAAATATATGGAATCAGTAAGCACAATTTTGTTCCTTGAAAAGACAAATAACATTTACAAGCAAGCAAATAGTTAAGTGCAAAGAAAGGAGAACAATGAACAATATTCTAATATTAGCAATGGAAAAGAAAACATAATGGTATAATTGTTGCAGAAGTAATTTGATGATATTGCAAACAGCACTATGCAATGGGCAAAATGAACAACAACAACAGAAAGTAATAAACTTGATACAGAATGAAACAGAAAATCCAATCTATAACAAATAAATTAAAATAGTGTTTTTCCCTAAAAAGAAAACACAAACCACAAGATTTTCTTAGGGAATTCTAATAACCATTCGAGGAATACATATTTTAAAGACTATTCAAACAGTTTTAGAGAATGAAAAAGCTTGTTATTTTATAATTTCAGTATAAACTTAATACTAATAAATATATAAAATTTCTAAACAAAATATTATTAACAAATTAAATTAATAATGTCCAAAATTTTTTATGTGTCTATTCTAGAAATGCAATGTTAGTTCAATGTTTGAAAATATATGACTTACTATATAAACACAGTAAAGGAGAAAAAAACCTATATATTCATCTGAATAGATGCAATTTTTAAAAAAATAAAAAATTGAGTTGAATACTTGTACCAAACTAGGAATAGAATGAAACATACAAGCTGTAAAAATGGGAATCTACAGAAGAATTGGCAAGCAATATGCTGAATACTCAAAAGTCAAAATTTTTGCTTTAAAATCAGCAGTAATAGTAAAATATTCATTGTCAGCAATTCTAGTCATCATTTTACTGGAGAGTATATTCAACTCAATAAGGTGAGGAATGAATTTGAAAGAAAAAAATAAATTCATAAATAAATTCAGAAAATATCACTGATGTCAAAAATATGGTATAGTCAATAAAATGTTAAGCAATATACCCAGATATAAGATAAATTGCATCTACATGGAATAGTGAGTAAAACTACAATCCAAAAGAAAATAAATTACTTAATGTAGGAATAAGTCTAAGACTAGATGTGTATGAGATCTATGTAGAAAATTATAAATCTTGGTTTAAATATTAAATAATATCCAAATAAATCAATGCATTTATATATCCATGGATATGAAGATCAAGTATCATTATGATATCCATTCTTTTCAGTTAATCTACTGATACAAAAAATGGGATTAAAAATCTACAAAATATTTTTACAGAAAAACACATGAAAAGCTTATTCTAAAATGTATGTTGAATATAAAGAAACCAGCAGAACCAAGACACAAGCACAGAAGTATAAAATGTTCAAAGAACCATTTCTTCTGCTATCACGATATTTTATAAAGGGATATGCAGTAAGATTGTTGGATATTTACCTGATACTGGGGTGTTAAATCATTAGATATTTACATGATACTAGGGTGTTACAGTGAGCAACAGAATATTAAACCCTGATACAGATTCTTATATGGAAAGATAACAGTGAAAATAACTGGAAATAGTATAAACTGTTGAACAGTAAGAAAATTGGGGATGATATTAAAATGGATCCTCTTTCTGTTGCCAGACACACAAAAAATGAATTATTGATGAAAGAAAGATTTACACATAAAAGGGACAATTCCCAAACTTTCAGAAGAAAATGTATTAGAATACCTTTATGATCTCATGGAAAGAATTTCTTTTAAAAGACACATCAACACCATGACAGAAAAAATAAGAATTTCTGTTTATTAAAAGACAAGAAAACTGGGATGAAAATATAGACAAAATAGGAGAAGGTATTTGCAAAATATATAAGCAAGAAATAATCCAGCAATTATAAAGAACTTCTATAAGTTGAAAGCATAACAAATAAAAGCAATTGATAAAATACATAAAATAGATATCTATCATAGATATAATATAATATTATAAGTTATATATAAGTATATAAATATAATATAATAATATAATATAATATAGATAAAATACGTAAAAATCACTTTTAAAAGAAAAGGAAACAAAATTATTTGGAATATAGAAAATATTGACACTATTAGTAAACAAGATAAAAGAAGTTTAACCCATAATTTTGTTGTAGTCATATTGGCAAAATTAAGAGGCTGAAAATGTTCTGCAATGATGAAGATGAGGAATAAGAACTCTCATGTAGTGCTGATGGGAATGTCGATTGATCCAATTAAGAGTTTCAAAGTTATACGATAAACCGTACCGTACACCCGTTATGATCCAACCATTCTACTTCCAGGAATAAACCCTTACACACATGCACAGGTGAGAATTTTCATGTCACCAGTATTTGTAATAGCAAAAATCTGGGAACAAATGAAATGCCTATCACAAAAAATAAATGAATTATGGCTTATTACTAGTAATTAAATCAGGTGAATTATGGTAAAATAAAAGAACATGTTTGCTCTCAAAGAGACAACATTGAAGAAGTAATAGCCACATATGAATCCACACAATATTTTATTTATTTTTTTAGACATTTTATTTATTTATTTGACACAGAGAGAGAGAGAGTGCGCAAGCAGGTGGAGCATCAGGCAGATGGAGAGGGAGAAGAACCGGGGTGGGTGTTCTATCTCAGGACTCCAGGTCATGACCTGAGCTGAAGGCAGACACTTAACCAACTAAGCCACCCAGGTGTCCCCCACACACTATCTTTTAGATATATTATTAAGATAAGTATACCCGTATGGTAAAAGTATAAAGAAAAATATAATGATTAATAAAATATTCAGGAAAGCAGACAATTGTTTTCAGGAAATTGCAAGCACTTAAGGGCCTTAATGGGCTCCAAAGATACTGGTATTCTCCCATCTATTAAATGAGATGTTATGAGTAAGTGCGTGTTTGCTTGTTTTATATATTTCTTTTTTTTTTTTTTTAAGATTTTGTTTATTTATTTATCAGAGGGAGACAGAGAGAAAGAGGACCTACAGGCAGAGGGAGAAGCGGATACCCCTCTGAGTAGGAAGTCCATGGGGGACTAGATCCTACGACCCTGGGATCAGGACCTGATCTGAAGACAGACGCTTAACCAACTGAACCACGCAGGCACCCTTTTTAATGTTTCTTTATATTGCATATATGTGTGTGTGCTTTTACATTTAACATATTCAATTATATAATTAGTGCATTTATTAAGAAAGTGATTTACAGCAGGTTGATGAGGTTTTGCTATTTATGGTCTGAGAAGCATAATTTCATAGATCTATTAGCTTATTAGGTATGCATTATTGCTGGGCTAGTTTGGGCAGAGAGCACTTTTGTAGTCCTTGGAGTGGACTACAGAGTCTTGGTTCCTCAAGGCTTCATTCAAAAATTAGAAATGTGGGGCTCCTGGGTGGCTCAGTGGGTTAAGCCTCTGCCTTTAGCCCAGGTCATGATCTCAGGGTCCTGGGATCGAGCCCTGCATTGGGCTCTCTGCTCAGCGGGGAGCCTGCTTCCCCGCCCCCCCCTGCCTGCCTCTCTGCCCACTTGTGGTCTCTCTCTCTCTCTGTCCAATAAAAGTAAATTAAAAAAAAAAAACTAGAAATGTACAATACATTTAGAAATTGTCATATATAAACCACAAATACTAGACTTTAATCAACAGTGAATATAATGCAAGATATGCCAAAGTTAGTATTGTGATCTGAGTTAGTTTAAAAAGAGATAAATAAGAATCAGGCTATAAACTGATTTTAAAAAATCTATAAGTACTGCCCATGCATGCAACTAGTCCATCTACAAATGACTCGCACTGTAAAAGCTGGAATTGGAGAAATGCATATTGTGAAGACTGAGTCAAATTGAAGCAGAGAGCAAGAGAAAAATACTATATCCTTCCATACAGTTATCTGGCAAAAATATCAGGTACAGGAAATTTATACAAGAGAATATTTTTAATTTCTTTTAAATCCATAGGCTTTGGTAACTGTTTCGTAACATTTTTTTTTTTCCTTGATGTTATAATTTTTGAGTGTAAGAATGTTCTTCAAACTTATCACCCTTTTGCAAAGGACACACACATAAAAAACTTGGCGTATACAAATAACAGCCCTGCCATACTCAAATTAAAGATGAAAATGGCATGTTACCCTATAAAGTGGAGATCATGAGACCAGCCATTACTGTTTGCAAGGGAGAACAGCCAGTGAAAGTTAAAATGTATTCATTTATAGTTAAGAAGTTGGGTAACAGATGCCAAGATAAATGAAGCATATCAATAGTATGTAAATTTTTGACAAACATAGTAAACATAATGTTTCCAAAATATGGCCTCTTGGCAACTTTTTATCTTAAGAGGTTTTAATTAGTATTTTCAAATCTAGGCTATTTAAAACAGATTCAGATGAACTTAACATTTGTAAGTAATGGAATGGGGAAGTTACTGGGTAAACATAATAAATACAGAAAATGTATTCCTGGTGTATAATAGATAGTGACAGAAAATATCGCAAAAAGAAGGTGTGTAGCTGGGGAGCCTACAACTACAGAAGTGGGGAGGGAAAGGCTTCTCTACTGTCTAACCATAAATGAGCGTGGAAGCCAAGAGAAATCTGGCTCCCATCCCAGATGAATATAAATGAAATGAAAGGAATTACAAAGCACAGGATATGGCTCACCCGTAGACATACATTCAGTATCAGTCACATGAGAAAATATGTAATTGCTCCTCCTGGGACACAAAATTATTCCAACCAATATGTTCTGACTCTGAGATGTGAATTATGAAGAGAAATTGAAGAAGTTAAGCTAGTTTTCATAAAAAATAGAATGGTAGTCACTTAATTGAAGTTTTAAACCCAGCAGGGATCAACAAAATATTTCCAAGTGAACTCCTTACATTTGTAAAATGGAGTGACAAACAGGATGAAATGTTACCAAGATGTTCAATCAAGATTAATTGGTTTATAAATCAGGAGAAGCACATTATCTTGCCAAGTATCCTTTATTTTACTAAATCTTTTTCTTAATTTTACATCATGCCTGTTATCTAAGGGATTTGAAATCTTTTACTAAGGTTACCATATAACATAATTAGGGAACCACATGAAACAGATAATTTGGGGTGAATACATTGCAGTGGATGTTACAAGTCACCCAGAATGAGCTAATTATTAGAGTTGGGCTCTAAAATTCATTTGTAGTTTCATGTCACTAGAGTGTGAGCATCCTGAACACAGAACTAATGTAACATTTTTTTTTTTTGCATCTCCATTACCAACCATGTTTCCTGCACTGAAAATATCTGAATTGATGCTATTAAAATTAAAAATAGATCATGACTAATTTTATTTTTGAGTTTAAAAATAGTATTTCTTCAACAGGTATTGAGTGTATATTTGTGTCAACCTTTCAGAAGTGAACAAGGGCAGACCCCTTTCCTCAGGAAGCATGTAGCTCAGTTAGTGATAAAGTCAAGAAAATAGGTAATTTCAATACATTGTAAGAGATCTAAAGACAGGGCAAGTTCACACACTATAAATACACAAAAACAGAACTTAATAGTGAGGGGTTAGAAAAATTTTCTTTAAACATTTTGTGTGATTGATAAATAAAAATTAACCAAGTTATAAAACAACATCTGATTAGACAGATTAATAAGTTTATTTGCAAAAAAAAATTCTTTTCAAAAACCTGTTTTATGACAAATACTGAATGACAACAAAAAAATGACAACCTATTTTTCTCACTTCAAATATTCTGCAAAAATGAATAATTTTAACTAGAGCTACATCTTCCTATTGAATTCACAACAGCCAAAAGATTTGGGACCATAGTAAATGTTGATATAATTCAAGATATAGATTATTAAATCACCTATACTGAATATATGTCCATACTTATACCTCACATTAATCAATAATATGCATTTCTTAATAAACCCAAATCAGTACTGTTTTCTTCCAATGTTGAAATGGATAAATTTGTCTAGTTTGAACATTAGATGATGCTACTAGTCTGTGTTTACAATAATATTTAACACAAAATATCTTTTCTTAAAAAATCAGTTTCAGTATTGTGTGAAGTTCATTCTGTGAAAGTGGTGGAGAAATGAGGGCATCCGATGGAAGTGGGATCATATCTTCCATTGTCTTCCCCCTCTAAGGTAGACTCTGAGTAGAAGCAGAAGGAACTGTTAATTCTATTTGCATGGTTTAAACTTCTCTATCTCTCCCTCTTTTCTCTCTCTCGCTCTCCTCCCCCTACTCTTTTTACTCTTCCTCTTTATACATGACTTAGTTTTCCAGTTAGTTCCAATTTATAAAAATTTGTCATACACTTCATCATTTATATCAACTCTCACTTATTTTACAGTTGCGTAGATTGGAAGTTCAGGCAGTGCATTGTGGGGTTCTCAAAAGTTTAAAAGTTGAAGTGTCTGCTGGGCAACATTTTCATTTGGAACTTGGATTCCTTTTCCAAGCGCATGTGGTTGTGGCTGAATTTGATTCCTTGCTGAATTTTTAAAACATGATCCTATCAGGTTACGTTAAAATGTTGCACAAGTAGGAAATTTTGTGAAACAAATTTCTGAATTACTCCTTCCCATTAGCCTTGTTTTTCTGATGAAGCTCAACATTCTTTCATCTATTTATACATGACAAATATAGGTGGTTATTTAAATGACTTTTAAATGTCAGAAACTGTTAAATCTTTGAAAGTTGGTTGGAAGGGGCAAGAGGACAGAGGACAAATGTAAAGAAGCCACAGTGTCTTCCAGTAGGAATCTAAAGACCTGTGGAGTAGCCATACATAGACAGGGCACAGGCCAGTGCCTTCACAGAATGAGAGTACAGTATTCTTTGATAAATTCACAATTAAATAAATCCATTGCTAGTAATCTCAGAGGAATAAGGGAAAAACATATGCACGCACACATACACACACATGCACACTCACAGAGCTTTCCCAAGGTGAAGATAAGGAATATAAACATGATTCTTGGAAGGGAAGGATGAGTTTTGTCTTAAAGGGCAAGAAGAGTTGAAGATATTAAAAAAAGGTAAAGAAGCATCCCATAAAGGGGAGAGATCACAGGCTAATTGTGGTGATTTGGGCACAGCTAAGCTGAGATTAAGAATTTAATAACAGAGACCAAATCATGGAGCCACAATAGCCATTAAGTTTCTGTTATGAAATCTTAGGAGGCAGCAGAATCAGGCATCCTCAAGAGAGGCAGCAGGAAGATTAAAGCTGTCACTTCTCAGGAATCAAATGTATTTCTTTAATATAAATTAGAGAAAATTTGTTTTTCTCTAATAAAAATATACAGAGATTTGAATGGCAGGAATGGAGTGAATAGAGTTGGGAATTGAAGCCAGAGAGTTAATACTTGCAAAAGTAATAACATATACTTCATTAGAACTTTGAAATCCCAGGCACTAGCTGAGGCACATTATTGATGCTTGCTTAATCTTTGAAGACAGGTACAATTACACTCCACCCCATGGGATGCATGTGTCAGGCAACACGGCTTCCTAATGCAAGCCAAATCCTTCTCCTGATACTATTAGCCTCCATATTTTTGCATATAATGCTCTTTATTTCAAACAATTCAATATTTCTAATGACAGAAGTTAACCTAAAGGTGTGATTTATTGTATAGATTTATTATTAGGACCTATTTTATATTAAGTTACTTAGGTTATATTAGGAAACCAGGATGTTCCAAGAAAACATGGTATCTGTATGAAAGAGGACATTATTTTTGAGTGTATTTTAAGTTATCTTGATGTATTAATGTGCAAATGTGTAAGAAAAGAGTCAAAGTAAATTCTTATTTTATACCCCTGAAAAATTTAGGCTTATCAATTGATTAAGAACATTACAACTGATTCTGATTGAAGTAGTATTAAGGAATAGAAACTGTTAAAATATGAATGATGGAATATTATTGCAGCAAAACTTACAACAAACATATGTCTTTAATGTCAAAGTCTACAAAGTTATAAGTAATTTAATTAGCTCTAACATATTTCACTGTATTGGATTTTGTATTTGAATAGTTGAAGCCTAAACCTGTTTATTTTTAGCAGAATATTTTCTTTTTTTTAAAGATTATTTGATTATTTATTGGACAGAGAAAGAGCATGATCACAAGTAGGCAGAGCAGCAGGCAGAGAGAGAGAGGGAAGCAGGCTCCCCGCTGAGCAAGGAACCCGATGTGGGGCTCAATCCCAGGACCCTGAGATCATGACCTGAGCCAAAGGCAGAGGCTTAACCCACTGAGCCACCCAGGCGCCCCTAGCAGAATATTTTCTTCATTACTTAATTTGCAATAATTTTAAAAGAAAATGACATATATTTTGTTGGAAGATTTGGTAAGACAATATTTTAATTGAGGATAAGACAGTATGGCATTTATAAAGTGAACTATTGGGGCACCCAAGTAGCTCAGTTGATTAAGTGTCTGTATTATCTCAGGGTCCTGGAATCCAGCCCAGCATTGGGCTTCCTGCTCAGTGGGGAGTCTGCTTCTCCCTCTGCCTCTCCCCCTGCTTGTGTTCTCGATCTCTCTGTTAAATAAATAAAATCTTTTAAAAAGTGAACTATTATTTGAATCAAATTAAGCCTGACTATACGATTAGAGCTAAAAAAATAAAAACAACTGGAAAATTAAAGCAACAATCTTAAGAAATTCTGAAAGGATAAGTGGTAAGAAATATCCTTAGACCACTACTTATGCTGAGTGTTTAAACAAGCTGAATTATAGAAAAGAGAGTTAGAGAAACACCCTATTCAAAATGAGCTCTGAAACTCAACCTATTAGGAGCAATTGATACTCAAGGTATTAAAAAGTCATATTCAGGGGCGCCTGGGTGGCACAGTTGGGTAAGCAACTGCCTTTGGCTGGCTCAGGGTCCTGGGATTGAGCCCTGTGTCAGGCTTCTTACTCAGCAGGGAGCCTGCTTCTCCCTCTCCCTCTCCCTGCTATTCCACCTGCTTGTTCTCTCTCTCTCTCACTCTCCTCTCTCTCTCTGTCAAATAAATAAATACAATTTTTTAAAAAAGTCACATTCATGAAGAATTTTTTGTTATAAGAAAATAGTGTTCACATGCAACAAGAAGAATCTTGTTAAGGCACAGAACTTACAAAACAAATTCTGATTTTATATAATTATTGATGCAAAAAAAAAAGGAAAGAAAAGAAGCAGTTTCCTTCAAGAACATAAGATAAAATGCCAACCGTTTATTTAGTAATGAGTCTCAAAAGTACTTTGAAAACTCCTATTTTAATATTACTTTATTTGACCTCTAATACTTCTAGTCTAAGCATAAATGACGTTGCCTCTGAAACAGCATTGTCCAGGACCATAACAAAGGTCCATAGTAATGATCCTGAGACTGGAGGTAAGTAGAGGGGAAGCTAAGTATAATGTACAGGCACCTCCTTGACAACTGAGGGAGGCATTATTGAAAAGTGCTGAATTTAAAAAGGCTTGTCAAGAGCAATTTTCTTTATGAAATAATGTCAAAGTTCTTCATGACATACTTTTCAAGATGCCGGCCACCTTAGTAGATTAGATTGCCAGTCTGTGGGCTGTGGTAGAGCAGCTGACCGTTGTCCCTTGCTTCTGCCTACTGTTGAGAGAGGAATTGACAATGTGTGAGGAGAAAAACTCCTCACAAGCCACTCCCGTGTTCCCTTCCATATTCATTTTCTTTCTGAGGGATGCTGGGGACTAAAAGCAATTCCAATGAATGGATTTCATGTACTCTTGGCACCATTTCCCAATAAACCAGAACAGTGTTTTCTTGACAGGAGGTAAGGGCAAAACACAAGTGGTCAGAAAGTCAGAGTCAGCTTGAACCACTGCTGATGACCATAATGATCTGTTCTAGGCACCGGACAAAGTAAAGCCATGTGGGTGGTGAGGCTGCGTAATACCAGCCGCTGGTGATGACTCATTGTCATACCTCAGAGTCCATTAATACCTGTGTTTTGAGATGCAGCCTATGATTATACCATTTGAAACGTTGCTATTCCGAACAATGTGTAGCAACCGCTCTGCTAGCTGGGATCTAGCAGTGAACAAAATAGTCAGATCTTGCTTTCAAGAGAATTACAGGAAATACAGACAAAGGGATAAGCAAATAAGCATGTAGTATAAAATGACTGAGTTCTTTGGAAGGACTGTAAGGAAAACTAAAGCAGAGTAAGGAGAGAAGAATTGATGAGAATTACTGTCTTGGGTAAAAGAGTCATGGCAGCTCCATAAAGAATTCTTGTAAGGAGAATGCAGTGTGAGTAAATGTAAAAGGTAATCAAAATGCATGGGTCAGGGGTAAGGAGAGGATACAATAATTGTGGTTAGTATTTCATTTGCCTAGACAAGAAATCTTTCCCCAATCTCTCTCAAATCCATCTACGCAGCTCCAGACTGATAATCTAACGTGTTATAATTTCTCACTTAAAGTGTATTTTTAATCTTGGCCTTTCCTCTCTTCATAATGCACACTCATGATTCTTACTAAATTTTGTTTCTTAACTTTGTGTTTTAACTCATAGATTTCACTCTGTCTGAACTATTTTATCCATCCATTATGTCCCTTACATTGAGAAGCTGAACTCCTGGTATCTCTTCAGATCTCAGTCAACTACATATTTCCATTCCTTGGATGGTCATCCTTAATAGTGAAATGATTCCAGTTGAGATCTTTGGATTTTGTCTGGCCAGTTTCCCTTAACCATTCCTTCTTGTGGTATAGTTCCTCATTTCCATTTATGAACTCTGCCCCCCTTCCTTAATATACTTCTGGTGGATCTGTTAATAACAAAGGGATTCCTACTCTATCAGTAATATTTACTGGGCTATTTTTCAAGAATTCTTCTTTTTTTTAAAGATTTATTTATTTTAGAGAAAGAGGGAGGAAAGAGAGAGTGTATGTGCGAGTGGGGGAGGGGCAAAGGGAGATAAAGAGACAATCTCAGTCAGACTCCCTGATGAGTGTGGACACAATGGGGGATTGATCTTACACCCTGAGGTCATGACCTGAGCCAAATCAAGAGTCAGACACTTAACCAACTGAGGCACCCAGGGCCCCTACTTTTCAAGAGTTCTCTGTCTCCCTGAAGTCAGGATTATTCCAAGAGGCTAGGTCTATGGGAAGGCAATTAAAATACATTGTACATTTCTTTTATTTACCAAAATGATGAAAATATTTTCAAAATATTTTTAAGATTTTATTTATTTATTTGACAGAGAGAGAGAGAGAGAGAGAAAGAGCACAAGCAGGGGGAGTGGCAGACAGAGGGAGAGGGAGAAACGGGCTCTCTGCTGAGCAAGGAGCCGCATACAGGGCTTGATCCCAAGATGCTGGGATCGTGACCCGAGCTGAAGGCAGACCCTTAACCAACTGAGCCACCCAGGCCCCCAATACAGGAAAACATTTCAAAAAGCAGTTAATCACAGAAACCAAAATGCAAAGACAGAGAACAAGTGAAAGGCAGAGTCCTGATATCATATCATTCACTGGATCCAAACTTTCTTAAATTAGCCAATCCTTAGAATCTAGGATTACATGAAGAAAAACAAAAACATGCAATACTTTAAACAATTTGAAGATTTAAAAAATTAAATTCAAAATAAAACTCTCTAACATTGCTCTCCTATTTCCTCACGAACAATACAGGTAAGACTTTCAGTTGTAATTGTTTCCTTATCTGTATTTCTCACTAGACTGTATGATATAGGAGGAGCCAGACAGTGTTTGCTAGTTTGCTGTAACAGTCCCAGAGTTGACTAAAATATCTTTTACATTATATCATTTGGAAAATATAAAAAATCTGAATCAGAATACGACAATCCCTATTACCTTTTCCATGTCACCCTATATCCAAACCCTCAGGTTGACAACCATGGGTCTATGTTAAGTTTTCTTTTCTTTCCGTTCCTCTCAGTTTTCCTTTTTTCTTTCCAATAGAATTATTTCCTTCCCTTCTCTGTGATCTCTTTCACCACACATTACAAGGCTGCAAGTTATTCTCCCTTAACTCAAGGGATAATCAGTGGAGATTTGGAATCACTTTATAACATGTGTGGTAAAAGCAAATTTCTGATTATTTGGATCACAACTAAAAACAAAACAAAACAAAGACACAGAGGAGCATAGTAACTCACTCATCCAAGACTTTTAATGATTTTGTAAGTACCAATTCTGTATATTAAGTATAATTTTACTTGAAGTACATAAAGTAGTTTTTGGCTTCTTTATACAATTATGAGTGAAACAGAATAGAGCATTAATAGCGTTTCCAAGAACTAGACCATCAGAAAAAGCAGCTGGAAATTGTTGATCTCTCCAGGTTGTTTTGGAAGATTCTAAGAACTAGACCATCAGAAAAGGCAGCTGGAAATTGTTTATCTCTCCAGGTTGTTTTGAAAGATTCTAATTGAAAAATGTATACTGGCTTTCCATGGCATACAATTGCAAATAACTCCTTGAATTATTATGAATGACTGAATAAAGTGTCTTTTGAATGGAAGGTTTAGAAAGGTTAACTAGCTGTTACCAAAACACAGTATAAAGGATTAGTCCTTATAAGACTTGGTTGCTTTTGTCCAAACACCATAGCCAGTAGATAAAAAATTATTAGTTTATGAGTTTAAATTCTCAGCCCAAGAGCGGTAACAAGACTTCTAGGCTTACTTTTAAGTGATCTTTTATGTTTTATAGTTGCAGAATATAGCTTTCTGTAAGCCAGACCTTCCTAATCCTTTGGGTTCCAGAATGAAGAGGTGAATGAATTCAGAGCATAGCTGTCTTTTACATGAAATTTAGATGATTCATTAGGGAAAAGTTTCATCTTTAAATTTCAACTGGATATACATGGAAGGATTTAGATTCCACTGAGCATTGAGATGACCTGCTGGATATTTTGGGGTTTGTACCTCTGAAACTAATAGGCAATAGTATTGGTTATTACTAGTTGGAATGATTGGTCCTACTACATAATAGATGTAGAGGCAGATATCTGAAATCCAGAAGATTTCCAGGGGCTATTTCATTGTACTTCCTTGTCTATAGTTAGTGAAGACAACCGAATCTAATGTAGTCAAGGACACCAAGAATCTTCACCAAATAAGGAATCATAAAGAACTAAAAATGATAGCTGAGGGCAAAGAAGACATGGACTAAGCAGTGGAAGAAGGATGTTAAAAACACCAACACTCCTTGACTAACTGCAAGCCTTTAGTAATAGGTAGGCATCATCTTTCAATTTTATGGCATATATCAGCTACTATTGTCTCTCTTCCTAAACATTACATGGAAGGTATGTTGATGCTGATTTACCTTATAAGTTTATCTCTTATTACTGTAGAACAGTTTATCTGAACTAGGAAACAAACCCTCATGTCATCCAGAGATGGATATAATGATTGATTCAACTGTGAGTCTCTACCCTGAAGAGACAGCTTTAGTTCACCTTCACCAAATTGAGGAATGGGTGAGTCACATTAGAATAAAGCATGTTATTGTTGATTGTGTCATTGTTCAAAAGTTAAAAGGAAAGCCATCGGTTGAACTATGGGGAATAATGGAATTTTGGCAATGAACCTCAATTCCAAAATCCTCTGTGGTCTCCCTTCTGGTGCAAGGACTATAAATGTGAGAATTATGTATATCAATTCCCTTGCCTCCGGATTTCTGGATGATATTTAGCTTTCACCAATGAGATCAGCTTACTTGAGATTCAGAAGTAGTCTTCCTCTAGAAGTGGTAAGCAGAAGCATGTGCTTTTATAAAAGTGAGGGTTTCTTGTTTTTTGTTTTTTAACCAACCCTTGTTCATTCCTCTGCCATTCACTTGCTTTGGCACGATTATCATAAGAGGTGGCACTGTCTTGACAAGGTAAGGAGGAGAGAAGCAACAATTTTTTGACTCTCTGGATAAAAACTCATGAGTAAAATCTGAAAACCAAACCATCTTTCCTTGACTTTCACTCCTTTAGTTCCGAAACAATTTTATATGTGTCTGATTCTCTGTATTGATACCTGTTGCTTGAAAAACCTTTAATATTTCTCTTTTCCAGAGTAAAAGCTGATTGGTTCAGGCAGCCAGTTTACCATTTACTAAGCCAAAATTTCTTTTCCTTGAGACTGATACTGTCTTGAAATTCTGTGTATAATACAGTAATATTTCTAAAATCAATATCAGTTTCACGTTTCAATGATAGATTTATATATAAAATACATATCTATACCTGAATATTGAATGTTACCAGTTATTTTTTCCATGTGAAAAAAAATATAGTTTTTGGAAAATATACAGGAACACATTAACATGATCCTTAAAATGTCAAATAATGATTTATTTCTGTAGCTTACAATCTTTCCGTAAGCACTGATCTCAGTGAAACAGTCAACTGTGCATCTGGCAAGTTGAATTTTTCAATTGACAAATCCCTGAGTGCTTTACATCAGATAAACAAAAAGATTCTGAAAACCATCACTGGGGAAATTGTAAACTGTCAAAGAGTGAATTACTGAGAAATTCTCTGGTTGTGATCCCTTCAGATTGCCCTATTGTTCCTCAAACACCCTAAACATTTGCACTTGCTCTCCCTCTGTTCAGACACTTTTCCCTTAAATATTGGTAGGGTTACTAAACAGAAATGGGGTTCAAAGCTTCGTGTGCGTGTGTGTGTATGTGTGTGTGTGTGTGTGTGTGTGTGTGACATCAAATCTCTTAAAACCCACTCTTCTCACCATGTTTCCTGATTTCTGTTTACAAAAGTCACGGAATGGAAAGAGAAATGTAAGAATAAATCTGTTAAAATAAAAAAAAAATGAAAGAAGTTTGGTCAGGCACAGAAATATAAGAAGAATAATCAAGTAAAACAATCCATGGAGAAAGTTACGATCTGCATATAGGTAGGTACATAGATGTGCAAATGCGTGGATACATAGGTCCGTATACCAAATACCTACTCAACAGCTCCATGCGGCTCTCTAAGGGACCTCTCAGACCTCATATCAAAAGATGAACTGCTCCCTTTGCCTCCACTTCAAACTAAAGTTAGCTGCAATTTACCCCATACTCATCTTTTACTTGCTCAGGACAAAAACTTGGTGCCATCCTTGATGATTTACTCATATATGCACCAATTAATCCCCTTAGCCATCATCATCTATTACAGGGAATATGACCCTCTCCCCTCCCATGCTCTCTCTCTCTCTTCTTCTCTCTCTCTCAAGTAAATAATAAAAATAAAAGTCTTTATGAACTTCCTAATAGATTTCCTTGCCTTGGGGGGCTCCTGGCTGGCACAGTCAGTTAAGTGACTGACTCTTGCTTTTGGCTCAGGTTGTGATCTCCACTCTGCTTAAACTCAGCTTGAGATTCTCTCTCCCTCTCTCTGCTCCTCCTGCTCATGTTCTCTCTTTCTCTCTCTACAATAAATAAAAATAAATAAATCTTAAAAAGCAAATACATTTCCTTGATCTTCTTCTTGTCCCTCTAAGCCTGTTCTTAAGAAATACCACCCAGGGGAACCTGGGTGTCTCAGTGGGTTAAAGCCTCTGCCTTCGGCTCAGGTCATGATCTCAGGGTCCTGGGATCGAGCCCCACATTGGGCTCTCTGCTCGGCAGGGAGCCTGCTTCTTCCCTCTCTCTCTGCCTGCCTCTCTGCCTACTTGTTATCTCTCTCTCTATCAAATAAATAAATAAAATATTAAAAAAAAATACCACCCAGTGTGATCTGATTAAATATAATCAAATCATCTTAGCTCCTTATTCAAACTGTCAGCTTCTCTCTCACTTGGAGTAAAAGTGGTGACCCTGACAATGGCTTCATGGTGATCTAAATATAAAGTAAATATTTTACTATTGGGCTCTTTGCTGGTTATGAGGTATGCAGGCTCCCCGATTGTATCTCAAACCCTCTGGGTATTTGGACTTGGTACTCGCTCTGTTTGGATACATATCTCTTAAATATTTATATGACTAGTAACCTCAAGTACTTTTAAATCTTTTTTTTAAGCTTTTATTTATTTGTTTGCTTGTTTTGTTTATTTAGAGTATGAGTGTGAGTGGGGTGGCAGGGGTATTGGTGAAGGGTGGGGTAGAGTGAGAAGGATAGAGGAAGATGTAGAGAGATAATCCCTAGCAGATTCTGTGCTGAGTGGGAACCCCACGTGGGGCTCTATCCCCTGACCATGAGATCATGACCTGAGCTGAAACCAAAAGTCAGATGCTTAACCAACTGAGTCACCCAAACACCCCTTCTCATAATTACTATTTTTTTAGGATTTTATTTATTTCTTTGATAGAGAGAGATACATCGAGAAAGGGAATACAAGCCAGGAGGAGTCGCAGGCAGAGGGAGAGGGAGAAGCAGGCTTCCTGCTGAGCAAGGAGCCCACGGGGACTGATCCCAGAATCCTGGGATCATGACAAGGGCTGAAGGCAGATGTTTAATGACTGAGCCACTCAGGTGCCCCTCATTCTTATTTTTAAATGTCATGTTTTACTGATTCAACCCTGACCATAGTATTAATATGTTTTCAGAATTGGAACATTATTGTAAACTACAGAATGAAAAGTTTCTTTGCTTAGTTTTGTCTATGATAAAGTTATAGTGTTTGCCGCAAAAGAAAATATTTACTCGCAATTCCATTTATTTTGGTCAGTTTACTTATTCCTATAAAATTAAGATTAAAATCAGCAAATACACTGAAAAGACTAGATATAAGTGGCTGTTTGACATTAAATGGTATTTTCATTTTAATGGTTTTATGCATATCACAATATTTAAACATCCATTTTGGTGTGTAAATGAAAAGGTAAAAGTAAGTCATATTAAATTTCAGTGTTTCTTATCAAGGACAGTTATTTGCATAAACATACATGCATATTCTTGTTTATTTTTTACATGATCGAGGGAATGACAAACAAAACACCAACAGCTCTTTACAGATTGACTGTGGTTTCACTGGGGATTTATACAAACTTCTTTTCAAAATATGTGCCTGGATTACCTGACAGAGAATGTTAAGATAGAAATTTTCTTTCTCTTAAGTAATTTTTTGCCAATGGTTCAACCATTTCATTTTTTGGAAATTAAATGTTAATTCATGAAAGAAATTAAAATATGAATTATATTGAGTGTGTACCGTGAACCTATAGTCACTTTGGGTAGTATAGACGTTTTAACAATATTAAATCTTCCAATCCATGAGCATGGAATATCTTTCCACTTTTTTGTGTGTTCTTAAATTTCTTTCATCAGTGCCTTATAGTTTACAGAATACAGTTCTTTAGTTTCTTTAATTAAATTTATTACATTTGATTCTATTTAATTAAAATTATTCTAGTTGATTTTGTTTGTTTTTTTTAAATGCAATTATAATTTAAAATCTATAGGTCAATACTTTTTCAGCTGGTTTTACCTCCCTTTTATTGGCTAGGCCTTCTGGTTGTTAAACAATATATCAAGTGATGCTCGTCAGGTATTGGTCATGCAATTTTATGCTGTTCTGTTCAATTTAAATTCTTTAATAAGTTGCCTTTTTTATTAAGATATAGCTTCAGATTTATATATATTCTGTTTTTAACTGAAAATTACTATTCTATCTATACGGTAAGTTAGCCAGAGAGTTAATTTCAAGAATCAACTGTTGTCCTTTCAGCCCAATAATTGACAGCATGGGTTGGCCACTAGCATTTATTCCATATTGATTTCTTTCCTCTTGTAAGATGAATGTGATTTTCCCACTAATTCTATCATCATTTGGTGAGTTTCTACTTAGGACAGCTTTATTTCTATTTAGTAAGTCATAGACATTTTTTTTTAAATTCGCTGGGTCTGTTCTTCCTGCATCTTCATTTCCTTCTACCATTATTGAATACTTCTAAAATCCCTATAGTCAACCATACCCCCAGAAAAAATGAAGTGTCATCCAAGAGGGAAGTATTTTATGTAGATGGTCAGTATCTCATAAAGATTGTCTCTGCTTTTACATCTTATAAAAAGGGTAGAGAATGAAATCACAAACTTCCTGAGAAAGACCATATCACTTGCCAGTCAAGAAGAGACATATAAATCCTTATGAAAATTACTCAAGATTATCTATGGAATGTTACAGATGTCATAAGCAATTTAAAGACTTCAACCAACCCTATTAGTATGAAGGTGGTGTATTGGAAACCATATAATCAAAGAATTAGCTGTCTAATCATAAAACCGAAAAATAGTGCAAGAAATATTGTACTGTATTGTTGAGTATTGTTACTACTACTGCTACTGTTGCTGCTGTTGTCAGTGTTGTTATAACAGCTAGCTAGCTCTCATATATTGAGAACCTAATATGTACTGGAACTATAATTAGCATTTATATAAAATCTCATTTATTACTCAGAACATTTTTGGAAGTAGGGCATATGATTAATTCAATCTTAACAGATAAGATACTCAGGCACAGAAGCATTAAGTAATTTATACAATGTCACACAGTGATTAACCATTTTTAGACTTAAAACTGAGACCAAGACCTTTTAGATCATACTCTCAAATCTGACAAATTTTATTACCTAGAAAAATTTTTCAGTGAGAAATAAGTGATGCCAGGTATTCACTAATGAATTTAGCTATCATCCTAATACCACACAGTGTATATCATTATATTTTAATAATCTTATTTTAACTTTACCCAGGATAATATAGTTGAACAGAAGGAATAAGCAGTCATCTCTGTGTGTTCAGGGCATAATTATCCCTGGTGTCTGGGTGGGACCTCAAGCCACTAGAGAATGTCTGGCATGCTTCATGTTATTTCCAGCCTCTCATACTGTTACCATTATAAGAATGGTCATTACAATATATAATATTAATTATAATTTATAAAAACATCCAAAAGATATGATTTGTAGTTATTATTTCACTTATTACTCATAAAAATGTATAACTGTAAATCATGTATTAATAGGGAGGTATTATGGGGAATGCATAGGGATTGCTTTTGCTACCTCATTAATGGAGATGTTCCTGATGAATAATCCATAAGGTAACATGATCAACAGTACATTTCTTATCACTTTGACAGATCTTTGTTTAGTTTTGCCTTTCAAGTATTTATGAGCAAGAAGAGGGACTAAACTTCAAATAGGTTTCTTCTTGATCTCCTTATTTACTTTAGAAAACTTGCAATTGTAAATTCTTTCTCTGTCCCTTTGAGATGTAAATCTTTACAGCAGAGAATGTCTTTCTCAAGGATCTGGAAGCTGTCCCTCTGAAATGTCATCATCAAGAAAAGACTCCTGTGTCCCAGTCTCTGTGGGAGGGTAGGAGACTGACTTCCATTAAGTGCCAATGAACAAGCACAGATGGGCACCCTTCAGAGTCCTGTCTTGCAGTACTTTTTCATTAGCTCACCACAGGTTTAAAAATCTGCTATCTTTTGTTTCAGTGCAGTTGAGTTCAATCTCTCTCCCCTTGGCAAAAGTCATGACCCTTATTGCAGGAGTATTGAAAGACACCTTCCTGGCTTCTTATTAACTCTAGTGCAATTTTGCTTTGAAAGATCTGTGGCCTATTTTCTATTGAAACCAATTAACTGAAGAAAGAAAACTTATTTTCAAAATCCGTAATGATAATTGTCCGTGGGCTGCTGTAACAGAATAACCAGGTGAATTCAACAACAGATATTTATTTTTCATAGTTCTGGAGGCTGGAAAGTCAAGATGAGGGTGCCAGCAAGTTCAGGGTCTGGCGAATGCCCTCCTGCTGATTTATGTAGGGCCATTTTCTCATTGTATCTTCACATAGCAGAAAGAGAGAAAGGGCTAGCCCTCTGCGGCTGCTCATAAAAATTCTAATCTTAGGTGGGGACTTCACCCCATGACCTAGTTGCCTCCCAAAAGCTCTAGCTCCTAATACCATCCCTCTAGAGATTAGGGTTTTAGCATATGAATTTTGGAGAACCACAAAGATATAACCCATAACAATAGCTGGCATTATTCAGCAAGATTTACTTGGAATGTTTAAGGCACTATGCATTTATTTAGTTTTATTTTTTTATTATTTATTTATTCTTAAAGACTTTTTTTACTTATTTATTTGACAGAGAGAAAGAAGCAGAGAGCAAGCGCAAACAAGGGGGGTAGTGGGTAGAGGGAGAGGGAGAGGGAGAAAAAAGCTCTCCACTGAGCAGACAGCCATATGTGGGGCTGGAACCCTGTACCCTGGGATCATGGCCTGAGCCCAAGGCTGATGCCTAACTCACTGAGCCACCCGGACACCCTGGCACTATGCATTTAAAGAGTAATATCCTCTAATTGACTTTATTTTATTATTTTTATTTAATTTTCCCAAATTAATTATTTTTAAGATTCATGAACTTTTTAAAACTTTTGTTGAATTAACTATAGGAAGACTTTTAGAAAACCAATGTTATTTGGTCGAAGAAAATGCCAACCTACTTGGCAAATTGAATATATTAAAACTCAGTTAATTCTCCACTCTTGAAATCAATAATAAGATGTTTACAAATTTATTTTAATCACAGATTTGTTCAATGTTCTCTAACATTTATTGAGTATAACCCCCTTTTTCTCAGCAAACATCTACAAGTTCATTATCAGATGAATAGATACATCAGAAATCTAAACTTTTCAAATGTATAAATCATTGATACACCATCATTATCACTTCCAAAATGTTCTGAGTCTTTTGTTTGATATATAAATTGCAACATGTGCTTCATAAAACAGTTATCTCTTTTTACAAATGCAGCAGGATAGTTCTGACTCATATTGTTTCTGGGAAAGAAGTTGTATCATTATCTTAAAATATTCATTAACCCCTCTTGACATACATCTTTAGATGAGTGAGAGAGATAAAGAGAGAACCAATTGCTCTCTCTCTCTCTATATATATATATGTATGAATTAATGATTATTTAAAAATAAAATTAAATGTTTGCATGATATAAGTAAAAGTCACTGTAATAAAATAAAGGCAATGACAAATTAGAAAAATACTTTCAGTACACTTCAAAAACATTAATTTTTATGAGGAAGAAAACTGAATTTATAAGACACTAAGTAAGAGAGCCTAGTGGAAGTTGAACATGGAAAAAAAAAACTATTCTCATTTATAATAAAATGTATGTAAATTAAAGTCACATGAGCTATAATTTTTAACCTATTATATGGGCAAAAGAAATTAAAGGTGAATAACAAACAGTGATGTCTTGGAAGTGGAGAAAGAGGCACTTGTCCCTCTGCTGCTGGAAGTGTAATTAGCACAGCTGCTTTGGAAGATAAGTTAACTATTATCAAAATTGAAAATGCACACAATTAGGTTTGGGTTTCACTAGGAATACCATAATAGTCTCATTCTGAGTTTTCCTCCTTCTCTGGAGATTACAGTTGATATACTCCAAACCTAGCAAACTCTGTCTTTATATCTGGAGAAGCCTTGTTTGACTCTTGATCAAGATAAGAACAGAGGGATTTTGATACGCCGCTTAAAGTCCAAAACTCTGCTGGCAATCCAGGGTCGGTTGGCTCACTGTTTCCACTGGCCTAACCAGTTAGATAGCCTTGCATGGGTATATCACCAGAAAGGCATTAACAACAATAAGAAAATAAAAATCCTGAAAATGTCTATCTTATGATCTCTCAAGCCGATATCCCTCGTGAAGACCTTCATGGTCCCATCTAGAGACAAGGGCTGGCAGTAAGTAGATAAGCACCCAGGCGGGCTTGCTCCTGGATCTTGAAGTTCTTGCCTGCGCGCTCTCTGGTTGCACTGGATACTTTGCCTTTAATAAAAAGCCTCCTGTGTTGATGCAGAATCTGGTGAGTCCTTTCAAATATTCAAACTTGGGAAGCCTTCACAATTTTCCAAAGGCCATTGAGGGAAAAAATAGAAAAAGAAACAAACTCCCAGAAGCACATTTTCAGTGACATCAGGAGACAGAAAATCCTAGTGCTTATGAGTTCTGCAAGATGCGCAGTGCTGAGCTGTCTTTGAAAGAGGTGGAAAGGCTCTGAGAAGGTGAAGAGGTTCACGAATATGTGTGGGTTTACTGAGAGAGGCCCAGCCTGAGAAAGAAATCCTGTAGGCATCATCCAAAGTGAGTAGTTTTCCTGTCTCTGAGGAGTCTCGAGGCAAATGATGTAAGATCCCTAGCACGTGAGTAGGCAGACAACATGAGCAGATGAGAATGTCCAGAAGTACACCCAGATACAAATGGGAATGTGTAGGACAAAAGCAGCATCTCCTTTCAGTGGGATAAATGTTAGCATTTAAAAAATCACAATGAGAAATCTGAGTGGCCATTAGAAAAAAAAGGAAAAGAAAAAAAAAAAGAAAGGAAGGAAGGAAGAAGGGAAATGGCATCCATATCTCACTACATAAACCAGAAAAAAAAAAAAATTCCAGGTAATCAGAACTATGTACAATGCCATATAAATATTAGCACAAAATATGGGTGAATTCATGCATTACTTTAGACTGAAGAAGCCAATTTAAATGTGATCTAAGTAGGTTTTGAAGTCCAGAAAAATGTAGAAGAGAAAGGACACAACTCCTTTAGGAAAATAAAAACTTCTGCATGAACAAAATATCAAAGTCTAAAAGCAATGATTAAAATGGAGAAAAATGAAGAACATATCATAGACAATGAAATCATTCTTTTTACCTTTATGTTTATATTAAGCACTTTAGAATGTAAAATAACAGTGAATTGCTTAAACACAGACTCACTACTTTGAGCAGTGACTAGGACTTTCCATGTAAACACTGAGTTTTTTCTTTTAATCTCGGGCTCTTTGTCATCTTTGAAACAGCATCAGTAAACTCCATTATGCCTTTAGATGCAGGGGCTTCTCATTATTATGGCAGGATTTAATGAAACCTGGTTATAGAGGTAGTTTTGTTTTAATGGGGGGTTGTATGTACACAAAGATACGTACATTTTCTTCATAAAAACCAATTTGAGGGGCACCCGGGTGGCTCAGTTGGGTGTGTTTGCCTTCTGCTCAGGTCATGATCCTGGGGTCCTGGGATTGAGCCCCACATCAGGCTCCCTGCTCAGCAGGCAGCCTACTTCTTCCTCTCCCTCAGCCCCTCTCTTACCCTCCCCTCCCCTTCCCTGCCCTCCTCTCCTCAGTGCTCTCGCTCTATCAAATAAATAAATCTTTAAAAAATTTTTTGAAAATTTTTTAAGACTTTAATTTTAATTGTTTAATTAAGATTTTTGTAGAGCCAATTAAGGTCTCTAAAGAAGTTGTTTCTTCTAGAGATGAGAGGGGTACCTATGTGGCTCAGTGAGTTAAGTGTCAGAATTTCTGCTTAGGTAGTGATCTCAGGGTCCTAAGATTGAGTCCTGTGCTGTGGCCTCCGTGCTCAGCAAGGATTCTGCTTCTCCCTCTCCCTTTGCTCCTTTCCCTCCTTGCACACATTCTCTGTCTCTCAAATCAATACAACAATAAATAAAATCTTTATTCTTAAGTTTTGATGATTCTTTCCAGTTCATATACTTAGAGTTGATATTTTCTGTAACTGTGAACTATTTAGAGTGACAATAAATAGAACACATATAAAAACTATAAAAACAATAGCAATAAAAATCATTTTAATTACAAAGCAAGTTTATTTCTGTATTAGAGGATTCATTGGAGGGTAAAGGCTAAAATGCAGAATTATGGAGAAAAGAGACTGAAAAAGTACAAAATTGCACAAAAGGGCAGATTTATGCAAAGGCATAAAGAGAAACATCTACTTGTCCATAGAAGGAAAATAAAATGTAGATTTTGGTGAAAAGAATATTTTTTTCCTATTAAAAAATCTAAGATCAAATCCCAAGCATAATAAACCATTTGTGCTCTCTCTGACTTTGTTTTTCTGTTTCAGAAAATAAATATTAATACTTAACTTGCATGGTTGATGTCCAGAAACTTGTTGGTACAGATATAACAAAGTGATTTGCAAATTTCTTTGAAGTTAATTGTATGTCACCTTTTTACCATAGCTGATATAGGCAATAAATATGTTTCAAAGAAGAAATTAAATTACACAAAAATATTTTTGTAGTTGAAAAATTTGCTAATAATTATTGGATTCTCTCTAGTCAAGTCTCAATATTATATTGTCAGTTATTGACTAAAACTATAATGAAACTTAAATTTGTGATGATTTCAGTACTAACCAAAATGACTAGCTCCTTAATGTAAGGTTGCAATGGGTTATGTTTTTGACAGGATTTGTGTGCATGAGTATAAAGAAGCAATACCTGGGGAAGGGTTGTATTAATTAATGCAGAAACATTCTTTGAAAATTTTTGTTTTCTTGTTTTGTCTGTAATCTAACCCCTGTTTGCTAAAGTTATATTTTGAAAAAAGTTAAAAGTCATTATTTTCATTTATTTTTGTTTTACTCATTGTTTGACAACTTGTTAGGCAATTTTCCACTTCTTAATGGGCTTCAGGCATCGAACAACCAGCTTGGTCTGGTACTTGCTCTCATCAATTGCTCAAAAGCTCGTTTTTCCTCTTGTGGTGTGTTGTATTTCACTTTGACCTGTGAATCCTCTAGTTGTAACCTTCTTCAGTAATGGCACTCTTGTCCTTATGACTCTGCCTTAACTCCTGTTCTGAAAAAAATATGTTGGGAGATGGTAATGGGGAGGGACTTGGCCCTTAGGGTTTTCTCTTGACTCCTAATAAATACTGTAAAAAATACTATAAGTCACATTTGTGTTGTGGATCTTGCAAGTAATAGGAAATATTAAGTTGATACCTATCGAGTAAATAAAATAAAGCATTTGTTTCTCAAGGTTAAAAATTAAAATAAAGTATTTATTTTTATAGTTACTATTGAATTCATTTATCAAATCTTAAATATAACTAGGTAAAATTTTTGCAAGTAATATTCCTTATAGCTTAGCACATTTTCAATGTTTAATTTATGTATAGTTTAATAAGTATTTAAATATTCAAATTATTTTTATGTAACTTATACATGAAGGAAAATAAAATTCTAGTAACTACAAAGAAGACTTCTCCAAAGTAGTTATCCTTTACATGAATTTATTGATGCCAAGAGATCCTGATTTGCAAATTAATTTTCAAAATGTAATTTGCTTTTGTTTGGTTTGAAGATTATTTCTGTTGTCTTTTCAAAGGCTTGGTATTGAATAAATACATACTTTTGTTACCAATATGTTTGTCTCCAGTAACATTATGCATTTTTATAATTAACAACTCTAAGCAGAAAACTAAATTTTTTGTATGAGTTTCTTGATAAACTGAAACATTTATACAGCTAGGCGTATGGCCATTTTCAAATAGAAACCCGCATCTAAATCCATTAAAGGGTTTGAGGAGGTTTGTGATATATCATTGAAAGAGTGTGATTAGAAGTCAAAAACATAAGAGACTATTAAGTAAAAAGAAATAAACTTTAAGTCTCTCCTTTTTTTAAAAAGATTTTTTATTTATTAATTTGATAGAGAGAGAGATTACAAGTAGGCAGAGAGGCAGGCAGAGAGGGGGAAGCAGGCTTCCCGCTGAGCAGAGAGCCAGATGCTGGGCAAGATGTGGGGCTCGATGTGGGGCTCAATCCCAGGACCCTGAAATCATGACCTGAGCTGAAGGCAGAGGCTTTAACCCACTGAGCCACCCAGGCACCCCTTTAAGTCTTTCCTTAACAGTGCTTTAAATTTGGCATAGATTCTTATAAAACATACACTTATCTTCAGTGTTCATCTGTACTTATACCTTCAGCTGATTTTGCGATAGAAGAGTTTCAATTTGTTGATTCCTATCAAGTTACATGGAAGAAAGATATTCTGTAGCTTTTTCTGGTGAAAAGCTCTGTTATAGATCACATATTAATTAATTAATTTCAAGGATGCCAGAAGAAGAAAAGGTAAAGAGAGAAGAAGAAAAGAAAGAAAAGAAAGTCAAAGCAAGGAAAGACAAAGGAAAAGGGAAGGAAAAGGAAATGTAAAAAGGGACAAAAACGTGTATTCATATTTACCAGTATAGTGGAAAAAAAAACCATATTTGAGTTTAAGGGGAAACTTCCTGTTGGCAAAACATACAAGAGTATTCATTTAAAAATTCATCTTTGATTTTCTGCCAACAGATTTGTGTATGCAGTTACTACCCATTTAGTAAATATCAATGACTTACACAAAACAGAACAAAAACTGAATTTTCTTTCATTTATTTTTCTGGCTTGCTTGAAGAGGAAATGTGGTAGAAATGTTAAGTTTACTCTCAAATCTCGAGATATCATGAGTTTATTGTACGGAAAAAAAATCATTCTAAATTGCGAGATAGTTGTTGGAATGAAAACACTTTTCTTAAACTAAAGAGGTTCATAGATTCAAAGAGTTTGGGGGTTTTTTAAGTAGAAAATTCAATAAAAGGAAACCTTTAATGAATATAAAATCTTAGAATCTAGGTCTCATAATACTCTATCTTGGGAATTTGAAAACGATAGCCTGAAGACTGAATCTGGCCTGCCACCTGTTTCTTTTTGAAATAAAGTTTTACTGTAACACACACTTGTACATTAGTTTAAATACATTTACATAACATCTAAGGATGCCTTTGTGCTACAAATGCCTAGGTTAGTAATGTGTTACAGTCTGTATGGTCCACAAAGCCAAAACAATTTACTGTAGGACCCTATAAAGAAAAAGTTTGTTGACTTAATATCATCCTACTTCTGGGGCGCCTGGGTGGCTCAGTGGGTTAAGTCGCTGCCTTCAGCTCAGGTCATGATCCCAGAGTCCTGGGATCGAGCCCCGCATCGAGCCCCGCATCGAGCCCCGCATCGGGCTCTCTTCTCCGCAGGGAGCCTGCCTCCACCTCTGTCTCTGCCTGCCTCTCTGCCTACTTGTGATCTCTGTCTGTCAAATAAATAAATAAAATCTTTAAAAAAAAAATCATCCTACTTCAACTTGGATACAATGTCTTCTAAGTTTTGTTTTGTTTTCTCTGCAATTTTGTCTGCCTTCCTGGTTTTTGCATCTATGAATTGCTGTTACAATGAAAGACATATCCATACCATTTGCTGTTTACTTTTCCTGTATTTCCTTATAACTATATTGCATATAAGGGTTGAAACTATACTTCTTTGATATTTTTTTATTACAGAGCCCATTGTAAGTATTATGCCATGGAAAGATATTGTTAGTTACATATCAACATCTTTTTATGAAAGTAAGTATATAAGTAAAACTACATCCTTAATCCATAAAATGTTTGTCATTCACTGTATTTTACTTTAAAAATAATTTCTAGTACCAAAAAGTGGCTCATGGAAGAGAAAAACCTTAAAACTAAAAATTTTAAGGCATATATTTTTTAAAGATTTTATTTATTTATTTATTTATTTGAAAGAGAGAGAGAGCATGAGAAGGGGGAAGGTCAGAGGGAGAAGCAGACTCCCAGCTGAGCAGGGAGCCTGATTCAGGACTCGATCCCAGGACCTTAGGATCATGACCTGAGCCAAAGGCAGTTGCTTAACCAACTGAGCCACCCAGGCACCCCATATTTTTAAAAATATTTGTAAAGCCTTTTTAACATTGTTCAATAAAGACATAAAATATCAACAACCCACAGGTAACACTTTCTACTAGCAGATATGCTATTAAAAAATTGTCATTAGATTAAAGCATCATTAATAAGTTTTCATATATGCTCTTATAATTGTTTTTGTCATTTATTTTCTATTAACTGAAATCAAAAAATATATTGGGTATAAGCATAAACTATGCATTATTACTGATGAATTTGCCAACTAACGTCTCGGTGGCCTCTCCGACAGGGTGATATACTAGAAATCCCATTCTTGATTAACTGATAATGTTGAGGATCTTTACTCAAGCAAACAGTTGACATCTTGGTTTTATAAATAAGCTTGAAGAAAAACAATGACACAAATTATAAAAAGAATAATATTTCTGAGAAGATAATGCATGCTCAATTGTAAAATTCAAGCCATAAATAAGTAGAAGAAATTCTGAGAACTTGATAATGAAATAACCATTATCAATATTTGATGAGACTCATTTAATCCAAAAAGTGCATAATCCAGATTACACCATGCTGAAGTTTCATAAAATGAACCCATTCTTGTGTCTAGCAGCTTCAGATGAAAAAACAAACATTGCTATGCCCCAAAAGTACCTTAATGTCGCCTACCTGTCAAAATCTTCTAAGGACAATTGCTATCCTGAATTCTACCATATGTTTTGCACCTATTGGAGTTTTATATAAATTCAACCGTAAAGGATATACTTTTTTGGGGTTTAGCTTCTTTCACTGAGGTTGTTTTTGATTTTTATCTATACCGCTGGATACTTTTTAGTGTGTAAAATCTCATTACTGTTCTGTTATTTGAATGAAACATAACTGGTTTATCTATTTCACTCATGAGAAGCATTTGGATAGTTTCCAGTCATTAACTACTACTGATAATATTCCTGTAGACATATGAACATTTTATTTGTGGTAATTATATTATAGGTATGCATATGTTCAATCTGGCATACAATGCCAAACACTTTTCGAAAGGTGTTCATAATGTGTATGTATTCCAGTGCTCAACACATTTATTATCTCTTGGTATTTTTTGTTTTTTAAATTTCAGCCATCCTGCTGAGTAGGAAATGAATCTCAATTTTTTTTTTAAGATTTTATTTATTTATTTGACAGAGATCACAAGTAGGCAGAGAGGCAGGCAGAGAGAGTGAGAGGGAAGCAGGCTCCCTGCTGAGCAGAGAGCCCGATGAGGGACTCGATCCCAGGACCCCTGAGATCATGACCTGAGCCAAAGGCAGCGGCTTAACCCACTGAGCCACCCAGGTGCCCCTCAATTTTGTTTTAATATACATTTTTCCCGGTGACTAATAATGTTGTGCACAGAAATTTTTGGTCATTCTTTTGTCAGTTTCTTGGTGGATTATTTGCCTTTTATTATTAATATATTGGAATTCTTTGTAGTTGGGGATATGAGTCTTTTCTTGGGGAAAAAAAAAACTATATTTTAAGTACTTTTATCCAGATTTTGATGTGTATATTTGCTCTTACAAAATGTCTTTGATGAATAGAACTTTTTATTTTTAATATACTCCAATTTATCATGCTTACTTGTATGATTATTGCTGTTAAATCCTGATGGAGAAATAATTCCTACTCTGAGATTTTTAAGATGTTTCCCATGTGTTATTTTCTAGGAGATAATTCTTTTTCTATTCCCACTTAGATTTGTAAACGGTTTGAATATATTTTTTATGTTTGGTGTGAGGTAGGGGGTCACAACATTTAAAAAAATTTTGTGGTTCTTTAAGCAAACTACTAGTATCTCTTAAAATGTCACTTTTCCCTCTCTTTTCACTGCAGAGGGAGAGTCGTCACACATCAAGTAATCATACAATGTGTGTTTGTCTGATCTCTCTTTTTTCTATTTCATTGGTCATTTTTTTGAATTCTTGTATAAAAGTCTCACTCTCTGACATGCCAATGCTGTATAAGAATCTTGACAGCTGGTATTAGATGCTGATGATACTAATAATTGCGGTACCAAACTTTTTGTTGTTGTTGTTTAATGTAATTTTTCTTTAAGTTATCAAGTGGAAGAATTGCTTTATTTTCCTTCTGAACATTTTTGGATTATATAGTGGCGCTCTATCTCACTCATAATACTTTTTGCTATAGTTATTTTGCAGTATCTGATTTTTTTCCCAATCTGATACTAAGAAGTAATAGAAAATAAGGTGAAGAAGTTATTTTCAGTGGAAATACTTAACTAAAAATATAGTGCCATGGATCATAAAATGTAACCTCATCAAATCCAGGGGTAGTGACCAATTATCCCAGCCTGTTTATTTACATCATTTTTTATGTTATCTTCAAGACGGTGCCTATGAGATTTCTGCATTATCTAAGATCTGCATGAGAAGATCTCAATTCCACTGTTATACCACTTAGTAACAAAGGTATTAATGTGCTTTTTAGATTCCCATATTTGAGAAATTGTTCTTAGACTTGGGAACAAGGTGAAAGGAAGCTCTAGGCTGTTTCTTTACTTACAGCTACATAGGGCACTAGAAGTCCTAGTCACAATGGAAATTTTTAAAATTCATATTGAAGACCTGTTTAATATGTCAAAACTACTATATATGCAGTTTATTGAATTTTAAAATATCAACATTATTATAAGTCAAGAAGAAAGCACACTAATATTAAACAGGTGAATGTTTCTATATACTTTAATAATTAGATAAGCATAGACAATAAGAAATATATCAATAATTTCAAGATGTCTTCAAGATGTCTCCTCTTTCTCATATTAGTCACCAAGTTCTGCTAATTTTGCATGTAAATATACATGTATTGCCTCACTTTTCCATTCACCTAACTTGGCTCACTCTAACTTTCTATCCTCAATTTCACCACATTTTTGTACGTACTATACACTGAAGTCCTTTGTGTATATCAAACACACCAAATAATTAAATTGCAAACATCACATTTACATAAGACCTTTTCTTTATATGAGTTGATTTTTTTGTTTGCAGTATCTTTCTCACCTCATCCACTGGAATTCATGGTTACACTTCAAGAATCAGCTTCACTTTTATTATTATCTCATCTACCCTCTGCATTGTCTTCCCTGGCACAAACAGTAATGTCAATAAACCCAGTGTGCCTTTTCATGGATTTGTGGGCTCTGTTGTCATACTGTGGGATTGGATTGTATCCTTAACTTCTATTATTATTAATGGGAAAATAATTTTTCAATTTCCAACTGTGTCATGGAAGTGATAATAGAACCTACTTCATAAATGCATTATGATGTCTGAATGAGATAGTGGTGACAATATGCTTGGATTAGTACCAGGAACATAAGAGGAAGAGCCCAATGACTATTGCTAATAGTGACATAATAGTGTCAATTGTATTGTTTATTGCAACACGTTGATTCTCTCATCTTGCCTTTCTGAGGTATTGTGAGCTCCTTAAAAAAAGAATGTGACTTGTCCATGTCTTATTAAGGACAAATAGTTTTCATGTAATCTAATCCTAAGTCAATACCCAGTGCTAAAATTATGTTTACTAATCTTTAAAATAAATAGATTTTTACTTAATTAGATGGTTGTATTAAGGACTGAGATGATATATGTTGATTTCTTGGCAAACTATGAAGTGCTAAACAAGTATTTGTTGATATACGTATGTTAATATAACCAAACTTTACCTTTTCAGTTTTCCTCTCTAATATCTAGAAAGAAACCCGTTTATGAAAACTGGTTGAATAATTCTGTCAAATTTAAGACAAATTCTGAAAAACTTCAGAATGAGCTCTCTGGAGAAAATATGCAAAGTCACCATATGTTCTCCTGTTTTTACCTTTCATGATTCATGAGTCCAGAGATAGTTGTTACAGACATAAACTCCATATGAAACTAGACAAATTATTTTTTCTCAGTAAGAAAAATTGTTAATGCTTCACATTAGCAGCTTTTAAGACTTTGAGGAAATGTTTTCTGAAATCTAACCTCACCCAAATGGCTATACTCACCTGTGATATTATAAGGAATACATTTTAATAATGCCATAATAAGTAGTCATAAACATTTGATAATTGTAAAAGGCATATATCTATTTAGGTATCTTAATAATATATAGATTCAAAATTTTCAAACAGATTGAAGGTATTTGCATATTACTGCTTATATCACATTAGCTAGACTTTTATGTACCAAGGAAATTATATAAATAGAAATTTTAATGACTATATTTGACTAACACATTTGAAGATATCCAGGGCAGCACAGCTGCCTAATATACATAAAATAGATTGTTGTGCCAAGTTCTGTAATATACTGTGAAACTACTCCTAGAAAAAGAAGCAGAAAACATAAGCAGGTGGTATTTTTACTGTTTTATCATATTATTCTCTAGTTTCTTCCCTTTGGCTACCATTGCCCACCAGATGTGCTTTTTATGTTTCCTTTTAATTAAAAAAAAAAATCTTTAATGTGATCTATATCTTTACTTGGTTCTATACCCCAGAAAAAAATCAGTTGATATAGTGTTTAATCACCATGATAAAAAACACTGTATAGTTAAAAGAATAAGACTAGGTTAACTAAATATGTAGGAAAAAAACCTCTTCAATAAATATTGGATACACTTCTCACTGTCTAAAAAAAAATAAAATAATTTTGGGTACCATGTAAACATTTCAAGTTACCACATATTTAACAGTTATATATTTCTCATAGTCAATAAAAATAGTTATATCACTGTATATCAACTTTCCAATGGTAGATGGAATACATTTTGAACATTAAAACTTTCTCAATAGCTGTACATGATATGATTCTAAAATATGGAGTCTTAATATTTTATTCTCTTTGAGGATTAATTTCATGATAAAATTATGTAATAATTTTTTTCTCCTAAATAATGGGAGATTAAGGAAAAATTAAAGAGAAGTCATAGTCCTTAATAAGGTTTATTTTCTATTTAGATAGTAGATAATTTATTCATTATTTTAATCATGTTTTTATTCAGATATTTATAAAATGGAAAACAAATAGAAAAATTATAGTGACTATATTTGATACCAATTGTGTTAGATCCCATAGCTGTCCTGAAAAGAGACAACCATTCTTTGCCCAAAGAAAACTCAAAATATAAAAGAAGGAGCCAGAGCAGAGGTAGATAGAGGGCAGGATTACATGTATAAAACTTGAGCAGAATGATGATAAATTTAATGATAGAGTGTCATTGAGACCTAAAAACAAATGTTACCCAAATTAAAGGAAGAAGAGAAAACATCATGTAGAAAATAAGAATGTTTTTATCTTGAAACATGAGGAAACCTTTCAAAATAAAGTCATGGAAGGGAGCAATATATGAGTGAGTTCTGGAAGATGGCATTCCTAGAATTTGAAGGATCCATTAGGTCTAAAGGAGTTGGCATGAATAGGAGAAACAGATACTGTTAATATTCCAAGGTGCCTTTCAGCTCTTACACACATGCACACAAACCATACACACATACAACCTCCTCCCCTTTATTCTGTGATCAAAATAAATAAGTAACTGAGGAGAGGTAAGAAAGGAGACCTTGTCACTTGGACACTGTGATACACAGGGAGCTGATGAGGATAGATGCTATTTCTGGACAGTAATTGCAATCTTATCAGACTAAAAAATGCTCCACATTCTTCAAAACAATAAAAAGCATGGTTTTCACTGCACTGGAGATGCCATATCATTTTCCAAAATATTCGAAGAAAAATAGTGTCAAAAAAATTATGATGGCACAATAAATTGTTCAGAGCCTACAACCCTCTCTCTCTGCTGACTCAGCTTCTCCTTGTATATCTACCCAGTCCTTCAAAATTAGAAATACTGACTGCCGAGGGCTGTCCTACCTTTGGAAGGAGGCCACATCAACCCATGGATTCCATATAGTGTATCTAGTTCATAAACTCAGCCTTGACAAAATATCAAAATTCTTTCAGTATGTATAATATCTCTTCCTGGGTCAGGTTTTTTATTCAATACTTTGGGTTCCATTGGAACTGTGTTGTAGCTATAAGTCTGGGGGCAATGAGAGTTAATGTTTCCAAAAGAATCAGCATCCTCTTGCAAAAACCTGCCTCAGGTGAATGCATTAGAGATTCTTGGAAAGTCATCTAATCTCCCCAAAGGTGAGAGAAAGAATGCAAGAGTGAATATACTCGTATAGTAATGTTAATTGCAATCTACCAGTTTGAATTACTACTCTAATTCTCAGGATGCTACTCTTTCCCAATTGATATTATAAATTTCATACAAAAGGAAATTTCAAATTACACTTAATTTTGCAACTTGTATGATAAAATTCAAAGTCTTGATTTCAGATAATATTTTCTGCATTTCCAAAATGTAAGATTCTTTTAGAACATTCATGGAAGTCTTGTGGTTTTTCTGCCCTGTGCTGAATTTTTCGTTTTCTTCACTGTATTCTCTGTAAGTTAGTGAGGAGTCATCTGACCCAACAATCCCTCTTGTCTACAGTTTCATCAAAATCTTTTGCAATAGTTATAGTTCTCCTAAAGCTCTATGATCAATAGATAACTTCATCTGAGAAGACTTCATGTAGTAATTTAAGTAGCTATTTGCCACTGCAACCCATCGACTTCCAGTATCCTAGTTCCATTAAATTAAAATTATTAAACTCGTTGAATCTAACCAATTCAAATAAGCAATTCCAAATTTCCATCTGTAAAAGTTTCCTGGAAACTTGTGCACCACATATTTTCTATTTTCATATTCTCTTTTTCCTCCTTGATTAATTTTTCTAGAAAACAAAATGTTAAATACGTGATCATGTTACTTCTCATGTATACTGCACCATTCATAGTTGTATAATTTTATTTTCATTATTCCTTCAAATACATATTTAAATGTGGATATTTATGTGTTAACTCTTCTGAGAAGGGACATATCTGAGAAAAAAATGTGAAATATCCCCTTATATTTAAAGACAACCCAGTTGATAAAATTCTAAGTCCAAGGTTATTTTCTTTATGTCCATTAAAAATATTATGTTCCCATGTCCCATGTTCCCATGTCTCAATATAGCTATTGAGAGGCTAAGTAACTGCCCAATTCTCATTACTTTATTGATGATCTCCTTTTTCTTGAAGTTTTAACATTTACTACAAATTTTTACTTGCTTAAATTTTATTCTGTATTTTCCTTTTATTTTTCTTTTCTTTTTTAAGTTTTTCTATTTTCCCATTTTGTCTTCATTTTGGAACTCTAGGATTGATTGTTTAATTGATTGATTTATTATTTAATATGTTATGTCACCATACAGTACATCTTTAGTTTTTGATGTAGTGTTCCCTGATTCATTATTTGCATGTAACACCCAGCGCTCATTACAACTCTATGTGACTTTTTTTTTTTTTTTTTTAAGGATTCCATTTATCTACCTGACAGAGAGATCACAAGCAGGTGGAGAGGCAGGCAGAGAGAGAGGAGGAAGCAGGCTCCCTGCTGGGCAGAGAGCCCGATGCGGGGACCAGGACCGGGAGACCGTGACCTGAGCCGAAGGCAAAGGCCCCAACCCACTCTGCCACCCAGGCGCCCCTATGTGACTTTTTAATGTGAAGTTTTTCATCTTTTTCTAATTCTGGGTAAATATTCCAATTTCTCTATCTTAACTCTTCTACTAGAGTTCCTACAGCCCTAATTTTGAAACTTCTACCACTATATTCTTTATCTATAAAGTTTTTTATCCTTTCTATTTTATATCTATCTCTATTTACTTTGGTGTGATTTTTCTATTTTTCAAGTTAAAAATGTATTTTTTATCTGTATCCAATCTTTCATTGGTGCCAGCATTCTATTTTTATTTAAATTATTTAAATTATTTTAATTTTCCTTTTCATTAGGTATTTGTTTTTAAACCTGTTTGATATCACTAATATATTTATCTTCTTAAGTAAATATGTGCTTTAATAAATAAGACCATTTTATGATTCTGTTTTAGATAACATTTTATTATTTTTATTTTTAGATAGAATCTCAGGTGTCATGCCATTCCTGGACGTATCAGTGTTGTTGTCTGAAATTGTGGGAGAGGAAACAGTTGACAGGCAAAGTTCTAACTTGTCTGACTTGTAGTTTATATAAAATAAGTGGCTAGTTTAAAACACATCCCTATTATTTAGTAGAACCCATAAGACTTTTTGTTTGTTTGCTTGCTAAAACTTTGAAAGTGACATTTTATTGGAGAATAAATTGAGCGAAGTTACATCTCTTCTCATATTACTTTTTCTTTCAAGTAGTGTAGGATTAAGATCTTAATTCTCAAAATTACACTGTTCAGGGTAAAATTAGATAATCTGGCCATATAGAAAGACTTTATTCAGTTAAAGTTTTTATATTATAGTTGACATTGACAATGGCCTGAATACCTTCTATGGTATATAGATATTTCTATATATATTCTTAAGAGTTTATGTTGAATATAAATTGGAAAATGAATGTAAAAGTGTTGAAAGTTGTCGGTGCAAATAATATAATCTAAGAGCTTGTGCATAGTCAGAAATTTCACTTTGGGCCTACATTTGGTGGCATTAAGTGGAGAATACCCAGTATGATTCATCTGGTTGTGGTTGAACTTTACTGCACACACTTTAACTTCACAGCTAAGGTGGATTTTTGTTTGTTTGTGAGTTCATTTTAAATTGGAAGTTCACATTCTTTTGCTTTTTTCCCTTATGTTCCACTTTGTAAGTATAAAATGAATATTACATATGATACAGGAGTTCCAGGAATCAGAATAGTCCTGTAGGAAGATGTGAAATGTTTTAAGATTTAAAATAAATTTGGATTCACTTAGATTGGCCATCTGTGTCTATAAACAAACATGTTGATGGAAAAATTTCTATGTTATTTGATTTAATTGTTGTCATTTGGAATTCATGCATGTTTCTCTATCCTATTGTGAGACTGAATGGTCTGCACAAAATATAGTGTGGTGGTCATTGAACAAAATGAAGGTTCTGACACTCCTAAGTTCTCATTTAAACAACTGTGTATTTTGGTTAACCTTTAAACCAGTTCTGCTGCTATGTTACATTGCTTCTTAGAACTGCCGTAAGACCATTTTTAATTACTTGCATGTTCTGCCACCTTACAGAGCAACTCAAATAACAACTGGAGATGCATTAATTCATGGTGATTTAGAGAGAAAAAATGAAGAGAAACGAGTGCCCAGGAACATCTAGTTACTCTACACCAATATTCATTTCTTCAGATATTTTCCTGTGGATACATAAGTCAAGTGTCGATGCCATTTTGGAAGAAAAAGAAAGGCGACAGGGAACCAGAGAGAAACAAGCACTCAGTATGTTCCATTTAATGCATATTTAGTTAATTATTATTCAGTGTAATGATGAAATGTTGATATGCATTTTCAAATTACTTTTTTTTTTTCCCCTAAAAGTTGTTTTCTGAGCATTCTTGTACTTATGTCTTTGGGTAGAGTAATTCTAGGCTGTATACTTAGAAATTGAATTTTAGAGTCATGAATAAAGTCATTCTCAACTTTACCAGATACTGACAAAATGTAATCCAAAGTAGTATAATTTTTTTCTATTTATATGCCTGCAGTGTGTTAGAGTTCCCTCTACTTTCTGTTTTCATAGAAAATTAGTACTGTCAGACTTATAATTTTAAATCAATTTTATAGGTGTACAGTGGTACCATATAGTGCTTTTATTTGAATTTTCCTACTGTCAATGAGATTAATTATCCTTTAGTTTGTTTTCTGGTTATTTAAGTATTCCTCTGTGAATTTCTGCCAACCCAAAGATTTTGTCAATTATATCATTGGTCTTTTTTTTATTTATGTATAAATATTTATTGGAACTAATATTTGTTGATGATACACACTGAAATATCTTTGGGAGGTTTTCCAAGCAAAGGTATTTTTTCTATAATTTTCTTTTTGTAACAATATTTTATTTTTTATATAGCCATATTCATAGATTAATTTTAAATTATATCTTTCAGTATTCTGTCTTTTCTAATAAATTCTTCCTTACATACAGATCATAAGTATATTATCAATTATCTTCCAAAAGTTTTAAAATGAATATTTTGATTTTTTATAATTTTTCCCTTAAAAGTTTTGTTGCATTGTGCATTCATTAGAAGTCTAATTTTTCTAGAAGCTTATACTAATACTATGTTTCTCTTGATTAATGCATGTTATCTATCATAAGTTATGTTCTCAAGCTTTCATTAGTTGCTTTCTGTTCTTTTTATTTGCCTTTAATATTTTCTTCATAATATTCTATGTCAGTGCTATAATCTCTTGATTATCATACTACTAAAATGTCTTTATATCTTGCAAAATAAATGATTTGCCCCTTATACTTCTTCTTCTCTTGCATTGATTGGGATTATATTCTTACAGTGATTATTATGGGGAAAATTGACACTATGATGATACTTTCATTGTTCCACTGACTATTGTTTTTTGCTCATATTTTTTCCTTACATTAGTATAGCTTCTTAGCTTTTTAAAATTAATATTTTTATGTCTTATGTATTTTCAATCCCCAATCCCTTTTTCCCAGGTTTTGCATTTTGAAGTTATGGAGAACAAACCTGACACATTTTTAGTAAGCTTCATCTATGGTTAATAATTGCTATAAAATAAGTAGTTGGTTAACAAAACTTCTCTAGGATTTCTTTCTTTTCATTGTTTTTTTTGTTGTTGTTGTTAACTTTAAGATAGTACATTTTATCTAGGATTTCTTTCTTTTCATTGTTTTTTTGTTAACTTTAAGATAGTACATTTATATAAATGAATTATGAAGAGTAGTCAGAAAATGAACATCTACCAATAATTTAAAGAACTACAAAACAACCACTAGCATTGTATCTAGATCTTTGCTCTAGCATAATATAAAATTTTACTTTCCAGAGAGGTTCACTCTTGATAATATTGTGTGTATCATATTCTTGATGTTTTATTTTCATACCAGTGGATTTATAACTATTGTAATATCATCTCTTTCATTAATTCATTTCCTGTTTTTTAGGTCAGTGTTTATTTTCCTTCAATGAGTATGTTTTTCACTTCCAAATTTCTACATAAGAGTTTATTTTTGTTTGAATCTCTATCAGTATTCAACTTCACCTTATTTTGTCTCATACTTTGTTGCTCTTTTAACTATCAGTTATTCTTTTAGTTATAATTTTGAACATCTTTTCCCCACATATATCAAGTCTTTAAAATATTTTTCTTAAGGACTGATTTTATCAGGTGCACATTAAATGTTTGTCTGTTAATGTCATTGACAATTTTAGCATTCCATTTTTAAAAATTTTTATTAAGAGTTCATTTTCAGTAAGAGATTTTGCTTCCTTTTCTCTCTGTTGAGCATTTTTAAATCATGTGCCTCATGAGGAACTATGGCCTTATGATGTGTTTAGTAATGTTTAAAAGTTTTTTTCTCCTTTTGTTCACTGATAAAAGTGGAAATATGGCTGCAAGCAGAGCTAATCTCAGGTCCCTAAATTTGTATAGTAAATTAGAGTACTTACCAAAGAGGAAAAAACTCCATATGAAAGATGAATTTTCTGTCTCCAGGTTTATCTCATACACAAACCCAACACGTCTTTCATACTTTCTGGGTTTCGAGCAAAGGGCAACATCAAAGCTGAAAATAACTGTCGTATTGCCCTAGTTATTTGGGCTGAGCGTCAACATTGCTTGAAGGTGAGAAAGAGCATGCACTTTTCAATTATTGGAAAGAAGTTCAGTGCTTCTTGAGAATCCAGTGAGAACAGGATAGTTATTAAAAAACAATAGGTAACCAAAGACTATCACAAGGACCATTTTATGTCATATTAACTTCATCTTTATAATTTTCAGGAACCACTAAGAATTTTTATGTAGGAGTAATAATGTTTTTATCCATGCTAATTTGATAATTTTAATTAGAGTTTGTATTTTTTAGGTTTGTATATGAACAAACTTCATCAACAATATTGTTAATATAATCATGTATACTAATATGTATACTGTATCATTTTTATCCTCTACTTTGAACTACTTCTGTTATACATTTTGCTTCTTTTTTCTTATTGGGTGTAGTTACAGTAAGTTAGTAATATAAAAATAAATTTACTTACACATAATGTCCAAAAAGAACCATATGACTGTTGACTCTTACTTTAACCTATAAAGAAACCACTGGAGATTCAAATAATATGGGAAACAAATATATTTTGGAAAGACACTATGTAAGCATTTAGCAATCTTTAGTGTTCATTTGACAATTTCATTTACTTGTTCATGAATTTTTATCTATTTGCTTAATATTGGTTAAGTACCATTCAGCCCAAGTAACTTATCTTACAGTGAAGACAAACAAGGAGGACATTTGTTTGTGTTTACAAATTGTAACACAAATTTGTAACAAATTGTGTCAGCAAATTGGATTTCATGGTTGAGACTTATTAAAAAATTTGTAAGTAAATTGATATAATTTTAATTAAAAATTATAAATAAGTGTAAAATTCCTACATCAGCAGTTAAACTTATATTCAAATTTAAATAACTTTGTTATAAAATTTTTTAACCTAATTGTTTCTTCATATGTTGTACCCTGCAATGGATACATCCATCAGATACCTGTTTTGAGAAAACATCATTTGATAAAAATCAGAGTATATAATAGCTGCTTCTATGCACTATTTTACTAAGGCATTTAAATGTCTCTGGGAGGATAATTCACTTTATCAAAATGATAGCTTGATGGCACATAAAGTCCTTTATTCTTTGACTACAGTGTCAGTTATGCTGACTTTGCTATTAACATAATTCTTCATTACTTACAACAATTCTTAGCTTATGCAAAACAAATTATATATTCTGCTACCTCACCATAAACTAATGTCAGCCATAAAGTCTCCTGAATAACAACTTATAACTTTGTTAGGTAAATTAGGTAGGATAGTGATATATAACCAATTTAGTAAACAGTATATAATAATCTGTTTTCTTTTAGTTGGGCCATATGATTTTAAAAAGAAAATATTTGGGGCACCTGGGTGGCTCAGTGGGTTAAGCTTCTGCCTTCGGCTCAGGTCATGGTCTCAGGGTCCTGGGATTGAGCCCCACATCGGGCTCTCTGCTTGGCAGGGAGCCTGCTTGCCCCCTCTCTCTGCCTTTCTCTCTGCCTACTTGTGATCTCTCTCTCTCTCTCTGTTAAATAAATAAATAAAATATTAAAAAAAAATTTTAACCATAGAGTGGTTATTTTCTACATTATAAAAATGCTCTCAATTAAAGGTTTAGTCACAACTTTTATACATATCACATTAAGAAAAGTTAAGTAGGATTTCCACTTAAAAATGGCAGATTAAATACATGAATTCAGTACTACTTATCCTCAAACCTAAATGTGTTCAGAACATAATGAAATTTTTTTTAAAGATTTTATGTATTTATTTATTTGTCAGAGAGAGAGAGAGAGAGAAAGCACAAGCAGGCAGAGGCAGAGAGAGAAACAGTCTCCCTGCTGAGCAAGGAACCCCACATGTGACTCGATCCCAGGATCCTGGGATCATGACCTGAGCTGAAAGTAGCAGCTTAACCAACTGAGCCACCCAGGCATCCCCATAATGAAATTTCTTAAATGCATAAGCCCACAAGGACAAAAAGGATGGAAGGGTAAAAATAACAAAAACAAAACAGCAAAAATGATCCTAGATTGGAAGCAGTTCTGGTGAAAACTACTAACACATTATTTGTTTTAAAAATATTTTTTATATTCTTATTTATTATTATTATTATTTTTTTAAATAAGATGGGTCAAAATATACTGCGCTTTGTCCCATTCCTTACTCTCCCTCAGTGAACTAGAATGGCTTATATATTTCTCAAGTGAGTGGAACTAACTTATCAATATTACTGAACACAGGGCTCTGTGTTCTGTGTCTCTGTGTTCTGTCTCTGTGTTCTCTGTCTCCCTCTTTCTCTCTCTATCTTTGATAAGATCTACATAAGTACATGATTCCTCTAGCCTGTTTGCACTCTTACATCAAAATATATTCTAGGGGCATCTGGGTAGGTCAGTTAGTTAAGTGTATGACTTTTGATTTCAGCTCAGATCATGATGTCAGGATCATGAGGCCTAGTCCCCATGTAAGGCTCTGCACTTGGCAGGAAGTCTGCTTGAGATTCTCTTCCTCTTCTCTTCTCCTCCCCCACATGCACTCCCCCCCAAATAAATAAATAACCAGCTTTATAGAGTGATAAAGTGATATTTTGTTCTTCTACTTAGTGATATTTTTGTCTTATTTCAATGGGTTCAGATATTGAGGGATGAACAGAATTGTTACTTATTGGGATGCATCAATGACCTTATTTTCTATCATAAAAATAGATTCAATTATACTTCAAAAGTTACTTTCTCATGTTTCTTATATTGAAACTTTGATTCTGTATTTTCTCCCTTTCATATTTTCTCTGTGTACTGGAATAGTAAGTATTTTTATAGCTATTAGATTATACCAACTCTTAACACACACACACACACACACACAAACACACACACATACACACTTTACACCTTACAGCAACCATATAAAATAGATATTATATCCTACATTATGCAGATAAGGTACAAAAATGTAATTAAATTTTCTTAGGTCAAAGAAATAGTAAATGGTAGAGTAGGGCTTCACACTCAGGCAGTCTGATTCTAACATTTCTTCTATATCTCACATAATTTTTACCAATTTCTTCATTAAAATTATACACAACTCAAAATAAAATGAAGTGCAGATTTTTTAAACTTCTGATGACATATTTATTATTAAAGACCAAGAGTCAAAGTTAAATAAGATGGCTAAGGAGTGGGAGACCTTAGTTTCATCTGGCCCCAGGAATTCAGCTAGTTGGGTGTCAGATCATTCTGAACACCTGTGAACTCAACTGGAGATCTAAAAAGAATAGCTGCAACTCTACAAATAGAAAAGTGACCACTTTTTGCAAGAATGATAAGATGGAAAAACTTACCTCAAAAAAGTACCGACTGCCAGGGACCTAAACTGTAAGAATATAAGTAAGATGTCAGAACTAGAATTCAGAATAACAATTATAAAGATACTAAATAGACCTGGAAAAAAAAAAAAAAAGCATAGGACACAGTAGAGAATCCCTTCCTGGAGAAACAAAAGAATTAAAATCTAATCAGTTTGAAAATAAAAAGGCTATTAGTGAGATGCAATAAAAATTAGAGACTCTAATTGCTAGGATAAATGAGCAGAAGAGAGAATTAGTGATCTAGGAAACAAAATCGTGGAAAATAAAGAAGCTGAGACAAAGAGAGACAAACCACTACTGGATCATGAGGGGAGAAATTGGGAGATAAGCAATACCATAAAACAAAAACAATATTAGAATAATTGGGATCCCAGAAGAAGAGGACAGAGAAAGAGAGAGGCAGAAGGTATATGGGAACAAATTACAGTAGAGAACTTCCCGAATCTGGAGAAAGAAATAGGCATCCAAGTCCAGGAGGCACAGAGAATCCCCCTTAAAATCAATAAAAATAGGTCAACACCCCAAAATAGTGAAATTTGTAAATCTCAGACACAAAGAGAAATTCCTAAAAGCAGCTCCAGACAAGAGATTCATAATCTACAAGGGTAGAAACATTAGACGGGCAGAAGACCTATCCACAGAAATCTGACAGGCCAGAAAGGACTGGCATGGTATATTTAGGGTGCTAAATGAGAAAAATACGCAACCAAGAATATTTTATCCAGCAAGGATGTGATTCAAAATAGAAGGAGAAATAAAAATCTTCCAGAACAAACAGAAACTGAAAGAATTTGTGATCACCAAACCTGTCCTACAAGAAACATTAAAAAGGATCCTGTAAGCAAAGAGAGAGCCCAAAAGCAACATGGACCAGAAAGAAAGAGAAACAATATACAGAAACAAGGACTTTACAGGTAATATAATGGCACTAAATTAATATCTTTCAATAGTTACCCTGAATGTAAATGGGCTAAATGTGCCAATCAAGAGACACAGGGTATCTAATAGATTAAAAAAATAAGACCCATTGTTATGCTGTATGTAAGACACTCATTTTAGATCCAAAGACACCTCCAGATTTAAAGTGAGAGGGTGGAAAAATATTTATCATGCTAATGGACATCAAATGAAAGCTGGGGTAGTAATCTTTATATAAGACAAATTAGATTTTAAATCAAAGATGATAATAAGAGATAAACAAGGATACTATATCATAATTAAAGGGTATATACAATAAGAAGATCTAACAATATTATAACAAATATTGTAAATATTTATGGTCCTAATATGGGATCAGCCAATTATATAAGCCAATTAATAATAAAATGAAAGAAACACATCAATAATAATACAGTAATAGTAGGGGACTTTAACACTCCCCTAATGCAATAGACAGATCATCTAAGTGGAAGATCAACAAAGAAACAAGGGTTTTGAATGACACACTGGACCAGATGGATTTCACAGATATATTCGGAACATTCCATCCTAAAGCAACAGAATACACATTCTTCTCTAGAGTACATGGAACATTCTCTAGAATAGATCACATCCTGGGTCACAAATCAGGTCTCAACTGGTACCAAAAGATTGCAATCATTCCCTGCATATTTTCAGACCATAATGGTTTGAACTTGGAACTCAATCACAAGAAGAAATTTAGAAAGAACTCAAATACATAGTGGCTAAAGAACATCCTACTAAAGAATGACTGGGGTAAACCAGAAAATTAAAGAAGAGTTTAAAAAATTCATGGAAACAAATAAAAATGAAAACACAGCTGTTCAAAATCTTTGGGATGCAGGAAATATGGTCATAAGAGGGAAGTGCATAGCAATACAAACATTTCTCAAGAAATAAGAAAGGTCTCAAGTACACAACCTAACCCTACACCTAAAAGAGCTGGAGAAAGAACAACAAATAAAGCCTAACCCCAGTAGGCAAAGAGAAATAATAAAAATTAGAGCAGAAATCAATGGAATAGAAACCAAAAGGTTTCAATGAAACAGATCAATGAAAGTAGGAGCTGATCCTTTGAAAGAATTAATAAGATTGATAAACCCCTGGCAAGACTTATCAAAAAGAAAAGAAAAAGGAACCAAATAAAATCATGAATGAAAGAGGAAAGATTGCAACTAACACAGAAGAAATACAATTATAATAAACCTTATGAGCAACTATATGACAAAAAATTGGACAATCTAGAAGAAATGGATGCATTCATAGAGACATATAAACTACCAAAACTGAAATAGGAAGAAACAGAAAACCTGAACAGAACCATAACCAGCAAGGAAATTGAAGCAGTAATCAAAAATCTCCCAACAAACAAGAGACCATGGCTGGATGGCTTCCCAGGGGAATTCTACCAAACTTTAAAAGAAGAAGAATTAATACCTATTCTTCAGAAGCTGTTTCAAAAAATTGAAATAGAAGGAGAACTTCCAAAGTCTTTCTGAGGTCAGACTTACCTTGATCCCAAAACCAAAGGCTCCACCAGGAAAAGAAAATTACAGACCAATATCCCTGATGAACTTGGATGCAAAAATTCTCACTAAAATACTAGCTAACAGCGTCCAACAGTACATTAAAAGCATGATTCACCACAACCAAATGGGATTTATTCCTGGCCTGCAAAGGTGGTTCAACAGCTGCAAATCAATCAATGTGATACACTGCATAAATGAAAGAAAGGAAAAGAACTTTATGATCCTCTCAATAGATGCAGAAAAGAAATTTTACAAAGTACAGCACCCTTTATTGATTAAAACTGTTCACAGAGTAGAAATGGGGGAAACATATCTCGATATCATAAGACCCATATACAAAAAGCCCGCAGCAGATATTATTCTCAATGGGGAAAAACAGAGCTTTTCCCCTAAGTTGAGAAACACATCAGGGATGTCTGCTGTCACTACTGCTGTTCAATAAAGTACTAGAAGTCCTAGCCTCGGCAATCAGACAACAAAAAGAAATAAAATGCATCCAAATCAGCAAAGAAGTCAAACTCTCAGTTTTTGCAGATGCCATGATATTTTATGTAGAGCACCCAAAAGACTCCTCCCCAAAATTGCTTGAACTCATACAGGAATTCAGCAAAGTAGCAGGATATAAAATAAGTGCACAGAAATTAGCTGCATTTCTATACATTAACAATTAGACAGAAGAAAGAGAAATTAAGGAGTTGATTGCATTAACAATTGCATCCCAAACCGTATGACATCCAGGAATAAACCTACGAGGCAAAGGATTTGTACTCAGAAAACTATTAGAACACTCATGGAAGACATTGAGGAAGACACAAAGAAATGGAAAAACATTCCATATTCATGAATTAGAAGAATAAATATTGCTAAAATGTCTATGCTACCTAGAGCAATCTATACATTTAATTTAATCCCTATCAAAATATCATCAACTTTTTTCACAGAACTGGAAAAAATAATCCTAGAATTTGTGTGGAAATATATAAAACCCTGAATAGCCAAAAAAAGTCAAAGTTAAATGATTCTCACAACAAAGTAAGTCAGAAAAGGGCATTAAATATGAAAGAATTCATAGAAAGTGTTTTGCTTTGTAATTTACTAACTATATTTCATTGTACACATAATAACTACTTTTTACAAATGTATTTAGAAAAATAAAATACATGGTTTTAAGAATTTATCAATAAATCTCACTGTCAACAGTAAGAAATATAATACCAACTGAACTACTAAGCTATGTATTAATTATAAGTATGTGTAAAGAGAGAAAGTGTGAGGGAACTGTTTTCTGAATTAATATACTAACTAAATATTCATAAAATAGATGTCTGCTTCTGACCATGATAGAGTAAAATTTCCTGACTGAACTTTCAACATAAACAATTAAAGAAGAGGGGTGCCTGGGGGCTCAGTTGGTTAAGCAGCTGCCTTTGGCTAAGGCCATGAACCCAGGGTCCTGAGATCGAGCCCTGCATCGGGCTTCTTGCTTAGCGAAGGGCTTTCTTTTCCCTTTCCCTCTGCTGCTCCCCCTGCTTGTGTGTACATACACACTCTCTCTCTGTCAAATAAATAAATAATATCTTTTAAAATAAATAAACAAACAATTAGAGAACAGAGGAAAAAACTCAAACAAAAGGAAACAAAAAAAATATGTAAACATTGGATAACTGAAAACACAGGATTGTGTTCCCAGAAAGTAGGAAAATCAGTGATGTGAGAAATGAAACTGCCTAGAGATATATTATGGACCACAGTGCAGAGACAGGGATCCCAAATAAACCACAGTAATATCACTGAGCTAAGAAAGTAGAAAGTTGAGGAATGCTGAGGCTCAATTTGCAAGGTAGAGTTAACCTAGTTCTACATATGAAAAGATCATGAGCATTCTATAGATCAATTGCACTGAGCCTTCACAGAATGCTAAGTGGCATATGAATATGATGAAACTTCATGAGGTGATGATATGAACTGGATAACTCCCAGAGCTCCCATGGATTACAGAGACATATTTTCAACAAATGGTGCTAGAACGATGAGATATTCTCATGAAAAAGTGAAATTGGACCCCTATCTTACACCATCTACATAGTAACTCAAAATGTAGCATAGGTATAATAAATGTAAGAGTAAAATATTCTAAACTCTTAAAAGAAAATATAGCATACATTTTCATGATCAATGATTAGGCAATGGATTCTTAAGCATGGCACAAAACCAAAAAAAAAAAAATACATAAATTCGATTACTTCAAATTAGAAAAAATATATTTGTTAAAGAACACTATCAAGAAAGTGATAGACTACCCAGAGAGTGGGAGAAAATACATGTAAATTATGTATCAGGTAATGGTATAGTACCTAAGATACATAAAGATTTTTATAATTTGATAACAAAAAGACAACCTAATTAAATATTGGGCAAAAGATTTGAAAAATACTTTCTTCAAAAATATATACAAATGGCCAATAACCATAGGAAAATATGCTCAAAATTAGTCATTAGGGAAATGCTGATCAATACTACCATATGACACTTTACACACTATTGAGGATTGCTTCAATCAAAAAAATAGATGATAATATTAAAAATACCAACTATTGGAGTGGATTGGAGCACTCACAAACTGCTGGAAAAGATGGTACATCTACATTGTTTTGCAGACCATCAAAAATTAAGCAGGGAGTTACATAACTCAGCAATCTTACCTCTAGACATATCCTTCAGGTAATCCAAAACACCTCCACCCAAAATTTGTAACAAATGCCCAAGGAGCAGCATTCATAATTAGCCAAAAAGTAAGTTCCCGTCAATCGTAAAATGTACCATATCCATATAATGGAATATTATTCAGTCAAAAGTAAAATGAAGCACAGTTATCTTCTACAGCATAGATGCATGTTGATAATATTATGCTAGATAAAAGTAGCCAGTTAAAAAAGGCCATATATTATATGATTTTCTTTATATAAAGTGTCCACAATAAGTATATACGTATTATGGTGATAAAAATAGATTAATGGTTGCAATATCAGAATGTGACCATATGTGGAAACAGGGTCTCTGTTGATGTAATTAGTTAAGATGAAGTCATAGGTGATTTGGGAGAGTCCTAAATCCAAAGAGCAGTGTCTTTAAAGAAGAGGAGACGACATACAGAGATAGCACACAGAGGACATACAGAAACGGCACACAGAGGACATACAGAGACAGCACACACACAGAGGACAACGTAATGTAAAGACAAAAGCAGAGATTATAGAGATGCATGAACAAGCCAAGAAACATCAATAATTGCTAATAACCCAAGAAAATAGGAGAGGTGGTTTTTCACTCAGGGCCAGTCATACAGACTCCTTGGTTTTTTACTTTGAGGCTTCAGAACTGACAGAGAATAAATTCCTGTTGTTTTAAGCCACCCAGTTTGTTCTACTTTGTAACAGCAGCTCTAGAAAACGAATACAGAAGGAAACTTCCTCACCTTAATAAAAGATGTTTTCTTTTTTAAGACTTTTATTTATTTATTTATTTGAGAGAAAGAGAGAGAGCATGCAAGTGGACGTAGGAGCAGGGGGTGGGGAAGGAGAAGGAAAGAATCTCAAAATTTGAGCAGGGTATAATAGATAGATGACAGATCAATTGATCTATCAATTGGTAGGTATATGGTAAATAAATTGTGTGTAACAGGCAGAATTAAGGCATTCAGTGATAATAATATGTATATCAGAAGGATAAGTTACTGTGTTGCCAATAAGAATTCTATTTAATATACTATTGGACGACCACCAGTTACTCTTGTAATTGAAGAGACAATATTATAGCATTAAATTTTTAAAATATCTTTCTGATAAACAGACAGTTCATGATTTATAGTTGATCAATAACTTCTAAATTAAATGCATAATTTGCAGAGTTTACATAAGTTGTTATAAGAGTATATTTTAAGCATAGGTACAAATTTAGTTAGGTTTAAGGCAATATAGGAATGAATAAAAATCTGTATTACTCAGCATGGTGAATGAGCTCTGATCATACACCAGCTCACCAGTTTTTGCATTATATATTGGGTTACACTTAAATAGTTTTCATTTACTGCCTAAGCTGAGTGCTATGCATTGGTGGCTTTATCACTGAAAATGGTCTTAACTTAGTGTCAAGGTGATTTTCATATATATGATAGCTAAAATTTTGAAAATTTAATTAAAATGTGTATACAGCATAGGTTTACTCATTAAGAAAGAAACAATATCAGAATTACACATATATTACTATGAGTTATTATTATTAGATTTCTTTACAAAGATATGCAAATAAGTTTGAGACAAACTTTTGTTTACAATGCTACCCATAATTAGAATTAGGTAAAAATAAAAATTGGGGGGAAACAACATTATTTGTTAAAAGCAAAAGAAGTTTGCTAATAAATTCTATGAGAAATGCCAAATGACAGAGAACTAAAATTATTGTTTAATTGCATGTATTTGTATACAGTATTTCTAAGTTTTCTAGAATTACTCATTTGTGATATTATAAGTCTCACAGAAGTTCTCTAATAGTACTAATCTATGCACAGATAAATGAAAATGAGCATTGTCATAAGCATCAAAATATGTATTAAAACAAAAAGAATCAAGTATTCAGGAGGCATAAATATTCATTAAGGCAATGTGATTATTGAAAATTGATAGGGTAAGTTTTAGCCTGTTGCCCAGTTACTTTGCCAAAAGATTGGTTATTAATCAAGCCAAGTATAAAAGGTGTGTGGAGTTCAGCCAGATAATTTATTAGCTCTTCAATTGAGCCATCAGTCCGTTCAAAGGCTAATTAGACCAATCTGTGAATGTATCAATCCCATAATTACTCAGACTAATTATATTAATCATCTAAAATATGTTCATGAGAAACAGCTAATGTATAACCTTGTGATTTTGCAATGACCTTAGTTCAACTAGGAAATGTTATCCATATATGATTCACTAAGTGTGGTTTATGATAAGTAGACAGACTAGGAATTTTAAAGCAGATGTATGGATAAGTAGATATGAAATTAGTTAAATAACAAGATCTCAAAAATCTTCAGTTACTTAGCGCTTAGCCAGAATAAAGAGTATTGAATACAGCTTCATGTGGAAAGACTGAATAAATAGGCAATTTCTTCTTTCTGGATTCTTTGTATGCAAATGACTGTTCCCATGTGCATGCATGACTGCATCTGAGCAATCTGTGTATGTGTGGATAATTATAATTATCAGAAATATGTATTAAATCCAGATGAATGCAATACATTTGAGGGTCTACTATACACCAAGTATTAAATGTGTGATGGTGGTCAACTACGTGTAAAAAAAAAGAGAGATCCTTTTCATCCTAGGAGCACCTGTTTGCTTGAGGACAGCAACAGATAAATATGTAATAATAATAAAAATGCAGAAACATTGAAATATCTTGCTTCTACTCACATATTATGGCAATATTCTTTGACATTGAAGGAATATTTGTCATTGGGCTGAAGCTTAATATCCATTGTCAGGCAGTCAGAAAGGGCAGACTGAAGCCCCTTGGGCACTGGCTGAAACTGCTCTGCCACTTAAGCCATATGAGCCAGCAAATCTAATGGTATTTGAAGTCTTATTGGCATATGGAGACATTGTTTTGAGCCACTGGCAGGTCCCTGTAGGCGAATCACCTCTTAAACCTTTAAAGTTTTGGAATAAAGCCCAGAGATCATATGAGGATAACTAGTCTCCTTTTGAGCAATGGCTTTTGGCTTGTTACTGGGCCTTAGTAGAGAATAAATGCTTAATATGGGCCACCAAGCTACCATGACACCTGAGCTGTCCATCACAAAGCAGAATTTTCTGACCTACTGAGACATAAAGTTGGGCATACATGACAGGACTCCATTATCAAATGGAAGTTCTATACATGTGGTGGGATTTAAGGAGGTACAGAAGGAAAAAGTAAGTTTCATGAAGAAGTAGCTCAATGCCCACGGCTCCTATTACTGATATTTTACCTTCTTGAGCCCAGTATAGATACTACTGCACAATATGAAAAGACTCTCAAAAGTTGATAGCAGGGCGCCTGGGTGGCTCAGTGGGTTAAAGCCTCTGCCTTCAGCTCAGGTCATGATCCCAGCGTCCTGGGATAGAGCCCCACATCAGGCTCTCTGCTCAATGGGGAGCCTGCTTCCTCCTCTCTCTCTGCCTGCCTCTCTGCCTACTTGTGATCTCTGTTTGTCAAATAAATAAATAAAAAAAAAATCTAAAAAAAAAAAAAAGTTGATAGCAGTAACACTGTAGTCACTTTTGGGAGACATCTCTAAAAGACAGTTGGGAAGAGAAATCCTACAATTTCAGTCAGTGAAACTGTGTTCATTTTTACCTAGAAAGAGAGATGCCAAATGGCAAGTCAGTATCAGTTAATGAGATGTGGTCAGTGGTTTGGCTGAATGGACAGGGACTTAAAAAGTACACAATTTAAAAATTCATGTAAAGAGTCTTGGGGAAAGAATGTGGATAAATCCTGTTGGGTACAAGATATAAAGGTATCTGTGTTCTATGTGAATTGCCAAAAAAAAAAAAAGTTTATAGAGGGGTATTTTAATAATCAAGTGAATACAATGGTCTGTTTTGTAGACACCCGTCAGTATCTTCCCTAACCATTTTTGTCATTGTCCAGTGACTCATGAACTTTGTGCCAATAATGGCAAGGATGGAAGTTTGGCATGGGTTTAGCAACTTTGACTTCCAGTCACAAGGCTGCTCTGGCAACAGCCATTGTTAAATGCCCAGTATTCCAGGAATGGAGACTGACCCAGAGTTGTCATGTGGCACCATTTGCTAGGGTGATTAGCCAGCTACCTGTGGAAGGTTAACTATGTTAAAACAATTTCTATATGGGATGGATAAGATCTTGTTTTTACTGGACTATAACGTACGCTGGGGGTGTTATATTCAACTAATGAATCATTGAACATTATATCAAAAACTAGTGATGTACTATCCCATGGCTAATTGAATTTAAATTAAAAAAATAAATTAAACAAAAAAAAAAAAAAAAAAGAAAAGAAATGTACTTGCCTTCCTTGCCCACAATGCTTCCACCCAAAGTACCATGACTTGTCATACCCACTTTCCTGGTAGCTCAGGCAGTACTGTTTCTGACCAAGAATTCATTCCATAGAAAATGGAAAGTGCCAGTGGGCTTATTTACGTGGAATTTATTAGTCTTACCATGCTCCCTACCACCCTCAAGCATGTGGCTTGCTGGAATGGGAAAGGCAAGACCCTGAATGCCTGAAATAATATCCTCCAGAATGTAGTGAATTCTCTAAATGAGATCTGATATATGATATTATTTCTCCCATCACCAGGATTCATAGGTTAAGAAGTAAGAGCTGGGAGTGGGAATGGGTCCTCTTAATATTACTCCTGGTGCTCTGCTAGCAAAATTTTGCTTCTTGTTCATGTGACTTTAGCCTCTACTGGTTAGAGAACTTAGTTGAAAAAACAATTCAGTTGAACTGAAAATTGTGACTGCCACCTGGTCATTTTAGTTTCTTCATGCCTCTGACTAGGCAGGCAAAGAAAGTGCTTATTGTAGTGGTTAGTGTGGTTGACAATTATTACCAAGAGAAAATAGGGTTCCCACTACACATTTGAGATAAGTAAAATTAGTCTGGAATACAGGAAATCTCTTAAAACATCTCTACTACTTTGTCCTGTGATTAAAGTGAAGGGAAATTATAAAAATGTAATTCACACATGATTGCTAATGGTACACAGAATTCAAAAATCAAGGTTTGGGTTACTTAATCAGACAGAGAACTATAGCCAACTAAAGTACTTGCTGAAAACAAAGGATATATGAAATGAGTAATTGAAGAAGATTATATATAATCTTATATATATATAAATAAATAACATTTGTGCCTAAGGGAACAGTTGTAGAATGAGGACTATAATATTTATAATTTGTTCTTTCTTATTTTGATATGAATGTATTTGTATATCTATCTGTATTTATCTTGATTTAGATCTACATCACTCTAGATATATTTATCTATCATCTATCTCTCTATCTCTCTCTCTATCTATGCATTAGTATTTTTCTTATATTCCTGTTTCCTATGTTTATAATTTTTCCTGTATCTCTCTGGTAATCCCTTATTACCTTATATAAGTAGTGTTATTAATAATAGTTAACTTTATATCTCTGTATTAAAGTTACAGTACATTAAAAGAGGTTTTTGTATCTTTATGGGGAAAATGTTGTGATGTTTTAAATTGTGCATGGAATAGTTGTATGACGTTATCCAGAATTATGACTTGATTATCTTTGTTTGGAGATTAAATATATGAGGATATGTATATGAATGCCAAATGGCCAAAGTGTGGAATATCGGATTTTTTTGATGAAACGACTTGGCTAAACTACATCTTCCAGAATTCCTTTTCTATTATGTTTATACATAGGGTTGGCTACATGAAATATACTATCATGAGAATTCCAGGAGACTCAAAAACTATTTTGCAGAGTACATGCTCCTCCCAATTATTCAATCACACACTAATCTACGATCTGCTGTGAAGGGACTTTGTGGCTGTAATTATCATAGGAAAACAGATAATGAATTACTTGTTAGGATTTGTTTTGATGAAATTGACTATGAAGCTATGTGACAATGCTTTTAACCTCTCGTTTAGCGCGTAGTCATCGCTTCACATGCCTGGATCTCTTATTCACACTTCAAGAATGAAGACCAGAAATACATTTTTATATCATTCCACATATACAGCACTACCACAGAATAATAACTCACAAATATTGTGGGCCTAGTTGATTTAATGTATGGCTGATGATGTTACAACATGATCCTCATATACTGCGTCCATAAACCATAACAGAGATAGAAAGCAAGTTGAAATTTTCACATATATAAAGCTCAAACAAATTGAAAGTGTAACAATTTTAGACCATTGTTTAAATAAACTTTTTTACTGTTTCTGAAATCTTGTTAGAAAACAGTTTCCTGGGGCACCTGGGTGGCTCTCAGTTAAGTGTCTGACTTTGGCTCAGGTCATGATCTGAGGGTTCTGGGACCAAGCCCAGCATCAGGGTCCCTGCTCAGCGGGAAATCTGCTTCTCCCTCTCCCTCTGTGATCTCTCTTGCTTTCAATTTCCCTCAAATAAATAAATAAAATCTTAAGAAAAAAAGAATTGATCTTTTTAGGAAATTATAATGACAAACACATGATTTTGTACTTTTACTTTCCTTGTTTCTAAATGACATTTTTGTCTATTATGACTTTCTTGCATTCAAAATATACACAAAATATATGAAGATACGTATCCATTGATGTCTGACTAGAGGTGCCTAATATACTATATGTCCCACTAAATTATAGTATGGGTGAAAGAAAGGATAAAATTACATTAACCTCAAAAGCTACCTTTTATACTAAATTGTTACCAGCAACTGAAGAGGATACTTTCAAACACAGAAAATAATGTCAATTAGAAATGTAATAGGTAACCCTCACCCACTCTTTGCCATGGGAAACAAGTATAACTGATTACAATTATAATAAAGGTCAGGAAATTTCTGGGATGGGGGAATAAAATTTGAATAACTATATATAACATGAGGGAAAATTAAAAGATAGTATTGATTTTTATAATAAATTATTTAAAAATATAAGATAAAGAAAATTTGCAGTATAATCAAACCTGGTCATAGGTAGATTAAAATTCATATCCTTTAGATTACAAAAATTAAAATTTGTATTTTATGAAATAAAACTAGGATAAATATATATGTATGTGTATATTTATTCAGAAATGAAATCAGAAAATAATGCCTAAATTAACAATAATAAAATTTACTATATCATTAACTAATTATACATTTCTATGTATTTTTATCACTCAATATATTATGTATACTCAAAAGTACATTTGAAAATAAGTGAGCATTTAATTATACTAAATGCAATTTTGATATATCAATGAGAACACATACACATCTGCCTCTGAAACTTTTGTTTCCAGTGTCCTTTCAACTAATGTTGCATTTTCTTTTCAAGTATAGATGCATAAAATCCAAATAACAAGCTTTCTCATGTGAGAGCAATTTTTATCTCTTTTACATATTTATGAAAGTGAGCATTTCATAATCCAGCAAGCTTGGATGTAGGAAGTGTTGGCCAAGGGGAGGTTTAGAGCAAATCGGCTCTAGGGTTGGAGGGTAATTATCATTTCTTAGGAAGTATACAGTACATAAATGTGCAGAGACAATTGGGAGAGCTATAATTTTATATAAAAAAGGAGCATCAGGAGGTTTTAGAATAAACACAAGCTCAAATGTTTATAGCAATCTACCAAATGAGCACATTTTATCCAGGTATAAGAACAATCAGCTGTCAGCAATATAATCAAAGTACATTTTTATTGAATTTTGGTGCAAAAAAGTAATATGGGATATTAAAGATTATCTTTGACAGTCACCACAGAAATACATTTTTTATTAATAGATTTTATTTATTTTTTTACCGCAGTTGTAGTTTTACCAAAAAAACGAACAGAAAGTACAAAGAGTACCCATATTCCCCTTGGATACCTCTCACACCTCTGCTACACACACCCACTTTCTCCTTTTGTTAACATCTTACATTAGTGTAGTAGGTTTGTTATAATGGCTAAACCATCATCTTTACATTGTTAAATATGTTCCACAGTTCCTCTAATGGTTCATTCTACGGCATATAGTTCTATAGGATTTGAAAAATGCGTAGTGCCATGCATCTACTGTTACAATATTAAACAGATAGGATAGTTTCACATCCTAAAGATCCCTTGTGTCTACCTATTCATCCTTCTTTCCCCCCTCCCACCAAACCAGAAACAACTACTGACCCTTTTACTGTCTCTGTAGTTTTGTCTTTTTCAGAGCTTCATATTGAAAGCATACATTTATATAAGCTTTTGAGATTGGATTCTTTTACATAGCAGTATGTATTTCAAATTTCTCCATGTTTTCATGACTGGGTAATTCATTTCTTTTTAATGCCTAATAATAGCCCACCGAATGGATGGATCACAGTCTATCCATTCACCTAGTGAAGGGCATCTTACTACTTTCAATTTTTGACAATTATGAATAAATTGCTACAAATACGCACATGTAGGTTTTTGTGTTTTGAATGCATTTGGGTAAAAAATGAGGATGGAGTTGCTGGATTGTATCATAAGCCTATGTTTGGCTTTGTAAGAAACTGCCAAAGTGTCTTACATGGGAATTATAACATTTTGCATTCCCACAGCTATGAATGAAAGTTCCTGTTGCCCCATACCCTCACCAGTACGATATCTGACGTTTTCCCTGCTTTGACATCATTTAACCATTCTGATAGATACATGGTAGTATCTTGTTTTGACAGAAACAATTTTTTTTAAATTCATGTTTACTTTCATTTGGATGCATTCCTAATTGATATTTTTGGTAAAGTAGCTATAGCCTAGTAGCTAAGAGCTTTTGTCATAGAAGCAGATTGTCTAGATTCAGATTCCACCAGCAGGTCTTATTCCTTGTGAGGTACAGGCTTACTTACTATGTGCTTTGTACCCTTTTAGATACAATGGGAATAAGACCATGTGCTTTACAGGGCTGTGATAATTAAGTAAGATTATCACGGCACATATAAATAACAATAAGAACATCTGGCCTATAGTAACACTCTTTAATCCTTTAAAGGGACGAAATAGTTTCATTCACTCTTTTTAAAAAGGCAGTATTTTAGAAATAGGATAATTCCAAATACAGATAAATCATTGTAATTATTTTTATTTTTAAATTAGTTTTAGAAAAACTCATGCACATACCGATAAAATTCTGTTACTGCTCCATCATTATTATATTTAGCTTTCAGTATGGTATTTGAATAGCAATTGAGTAACTTTACATCTGTATCATTTTATGTAAACTTTTAATATTGAGAAAGGCAGCCTGAAGAATTTTAGTTTTAAGGTTTTGGGGGCGGGCGGAAAAAGGAAGGGAAGTTTTAATCTTATTTTGTAATTAGTTTGATCATGGTATTTTTATTTGATGAGAGTGATTTCAATACAAGAAATGTAATCACATAATGATGAAACTTATTTAGAAAAAAAATATTAAAAAGTTTAGTTTTGTGATTATGCTTGAATGGAGAGAAAGATAGAATTTTGGTTAGTTGTATTGGGTTGTAGTGTCAGTCACAAAGTTCATCTTGATCCAGTATTCATTGTTAACTATTTAAATGAACAGATTTTCTTAAAATTTCAGTTCTTTCCAGAAACACCACACCTCGCATCTTAACATCAATGTATAGAACAGAGCATTGTTGTTCATCCAGTTCATCAACCAAAGGACTGAACTGCTGTGGGTCTGGCCATAGAAGGACACAAAGTTCATAGACTTAGTTATTACAGTCAGTATGTGCTCTATTTTAATTTTCTAGCAGAGTAGCTCTGGCAGATGAACTCAGTTCATACCCTTGAAAAATGTTTCCACTGCCGTTTAAATATGATAACATTAGCTTTGACCATTTTGGGTACACTCTCAGTAGTCTTATGTACTAATTTTGACCAGTTTATATTAAAATCGTGAAGGCATGATTCAACACAGAACTAAGTTGTGATTGTCATGGGCACCATGTTTAAGAGCTTTTCTTTCACATCAAAATGTTCATTGACACCACCAAATGATAGCACTAATTAGATGGTGCTATATATATCCGAGCTCTTCAGCTGCAATAGAAAATGCCATAAATGATTTAACTTTTTCATACAATTTGTCCTGTGAGTTGTCAGCCTTATATTCATTACACTGAGTAATGGTATTTGCCTTCAATAATACTAATTTTGGTTGTGGTTATGTGAGGCAAAATTTTCTTCTGCACTCAGAAGATAATCCCTTATAAATTCTTCTTTCTAAAAAAAAAAAGTTTTAATAAAGAGAGGGTATTTTTTACTTCATAGGTGTATTATTTGGGATGCAAATTCTGCTCAGAGACTGAGTTTGTCTTTTCCACAGTTTATTTAAACACAGATCTACGGTGGTAATTTCACAAACCAAAACTATACAGGATAATGTCTCTTATTAACTAACAAAGAATTGTTGTCGAACACCAACCCCTGTGCTTCAGAGCTAAAATATAACACAAAAAGTGTTGGATAAAGAGGAGCAACAGCTTTATTGTCTTTCTGGGCAAAGGAGGCTGCAGCAGGCTATGGACCTCAAAAAATCTTGTGAACCTGCCTAGAGGAAGGGGCTGGCAGGGTTTATGGGGAAATACAGGATCCAGCCAGTTTTGACAGAAATTGTGTTTGTTCTGCCAGCCTTGTTGTCAGGGTGGCACTGGACTCCTAACGCAGAAGGCTAAGAAGGGAAGAGGGGAGTTTTGCAGAAGAGAGGAAAAAGGTTACCTTAAAATTGATCTTTGCTGAAGCATTAGTGCAGCCATTTTGATTTTTGTTCAACTTTATGCTTTTAAGAGGTTTCAAAATAATATACTCCATACCAATGTTAGATTCATCGTACTATTGTTCCAGGCAAAAGGAAATGAATGAAGTCCAAATTGAGGTGAGTGTACCTTTATGGGAGTTGCTACTCGGGAGAGACAGTTTCACGATTCAGAGCTGCCGTCCAGTAGCCAGTGCAGAAATAAAAGTCCCATGTTGCCGGAGCATCTTGCTAGGTAACAAGGGCGCTGGTGTTGAGGGGCAAAATGATCTTTGACAGGCAACTGTAGGACTTTCTCCACTGCCAGAACAGTGTCATCTTTGCCAAGACAGGAGCTAATAGCCCCAAGGTAATGGAGCAGATTAGGGAAGGGAAAGAGCCCTTCTGTTGAGCAGACAGTTGAATATGATTCAAAAATTTGGAGAAGATATACATTCAGGAACCCAAATAAATTGGTATTTAATGCTCTAAAACAAAAAAAAAAATTGCATTAATTGCTTATACAATAAGATGAAATCCTCATTTTATATTAGACTCAGTGTAAATTTAAGAAATTCTAAGGGTGTTATTAATTTTGGAATTATGATCTTAAGAGAAAAAATAGTGCTAACAGATGTATTTGTCAAGAATAAGGTTATGGGGAGGGTGGTCTGGGTGGCTCAGTTGCTTAAGTGTCCAACTCTTGGTTTCAGCTCAGGTCCAGATCTCATGGGCCATGGGATTGAACCCCAAGTCGGGCTCTGTGCTCAGCAGGAATCTGCTTGGATATTCTCTCCCTCTGTTCCTTCCCCCAAGCTTGCTTGCTTTCTCACTCTCTCTCTCTCTCTAAAATAAAAAAAAAAAAATTAAATAAAAAAAAAATGCACAACCGGGTGGCTCAGTTGGTTAAGAGTCTGCCTTTGTTCATGTCAATATCTCAGAGTCCTGGGATTGTGCCCCATGTCAGGATTCCTAATCAGCAGAAAGTTGGCTTCTCCCTCTCCCTTTGCCCCTCCCCCAGCTCCTGCTCTCTCTCAAATAAATAAGTACAATCTTTTAAAAAATTAAAAAATAAAAAAGGATAAGATTACCTGGAACCTGAAGAAATAAAATAAAATTATATTTAAATAATATTTTTTGTACTTTATGCAAATGAACTTACTTAAATCCTGTTGCCTATTAACTTCTTCCATTTTCTCTGCCCTTAGAAATAAAATAAAATATTATTTGAATAAAATTTTGTGAATTTTATGCAAATGAACTTACTTTAAATGCTTTTGCCTATTAACTTCTTCCTTTTTCTCTGCCCTTAGATTCATACCATGAACTACTGGTGGGCATGGGTTTAATGAGCAGTAACTAGAGTTATAAGTCAGAACAAAATCACATAAGGAGAAAATAAGATTTATGAATATGTAATGTACATCATTGCACCTTTTAGATTATTTTATTTATTCCTCAATTTAGTCCATTATAAATAGAAAAGGAAATTAAGATTCAAAAAATTATATAAACTCTTTTAAGGTTATTGTCTTAGTTTGCTAAGTCTGCCATAATAAAAATGCCACATCCTGTGTAGGGTAAGCAACAAATTTGTCAGTTTGGAGGCGGAAAGTCCAAGATCAAGATGCTAGCAGGGTTAGTTTCTCCTAAGCCCTCCCTCCATGGCTTAGAGATGCTATTTTCTCATGTGTCCTCCTATGGATTTTTCTCTGTGTGCAAACATCCCTGGTGTCTCTTCCTCCTCTTAGCAGCCATGTTGGATCAGAGCCCACGTATGTGACCTCGTTTCACCTTAATTAGCTATTTGATTACAAAAGGCCCTGTTACAAAATATAGTTACATTCAAACATATTAGGGGTTAGGACTTCAATAAAAGAATATTTAGGAGAACACAAGCCCATAACATTCACATGTCTATTAAATAATAATACTGGGATTTACTTACTCTGAGACACCAAAATACATGCTTCTTCCACTATGCCACATAAGAATATCTGAACTCACACTTACATTTGAGGCTGAAGATAGAGGTAGGAGGAATACAGACAGTTTAGAGGATAAACCATTCAGAGAGAAAGAGATCATTATCAGGGAGATATGCAATTTAAATCATTGCTCACTTCACCACAGGTTAAATTACTTATATTTCATTTTATGATTAAAATAGAAGTGCCTCTTGTAAAAATTCCTTGTCACTCTTCTGAGAAAGAAAAAAAAATATGTGTGTGTGTGTATATATATATATATATATATATATATGAACTCCCCAGTGTAAAGATTATAAAAGACCATCATAATGATGTTGAGTTTCTCTTCATTCACAAGGATAATTTTAAATATTTAGAGCAAAATTAAAAATTTGTAATAAGATATATCCTCATTGAAACTATAAGATGTGCTTTGGGGTCTCAATATCCTCATCTTTTTTTTTTTTTTTTTTTTTCTTTTCATGCCTTCCTGATGTTGCTTCTTATACTTCTCTGGACATTGGATTCATCTTTCTGCTTTAACCTTTAAGATAATGTCTCCAACTGTTTACACTAAAGAGTATGTAATGAAAATTGGCCTTAAAAAATCTATCATCTATCTATCTAAATATATATATATATATCAAGATTATTTCACTGAGTATAGACCTAAAGGTAAAAAATCTGATTTTGTCCAGTAGATAAGAGTAGGTATTCTGAGAGACATGAGACACTTAGTAACTTCCTGATATTATATAAAGCTAAAAATAACTTCAAACATATGCCTTCAATGGTCTTTCCTCTTTAGGGCATGTAAAGAAATAAACAGATTTAGATGTAGATGTAGAAATAGTGAGACAAACGTGTATATTATTTCTTCAGATATATAGTGTAGAGGCTGCTTTTAGGTAACAGGCTTCAGCAATGGAAATTTATCAAGGCAAAAGATCCCACAGTGGCTACCAAGCTGAATGCAAACAGGCTCACTAAGCAACCCACCTGGAAATAGCCATAGGCCCTAACTGATCAGTTACAACCAAACATAGTTCCTAAGATTACTGAAAAAGGGAAAAGGCCATACATCCCCATTCACCCTCACTATGTGGTCCCTCTCCTCCACTTTGTCACAGACAGTCTCTCCTTTGCTGTCTTGCCTGATGCTCCCTTGCAATGTATTCAATAAATTCTATCTCTTTTGTTCTTCCTTGGATGAATCTTTCACCACCCACACTGCCAGCCCCCACCCAAATGGGATGCCCCACATTTTGGTGGTTCCCCATCCAATTGGAGTGCCCCACAGGAGCAACTGCTTAATTTTTTGCCTTCTTGATTACACTTCAGACCTGTAGAGGTAGTGTCTTCTTCAGCATATTTAATCCTTTCTACTTCTTGTCTTTCATTGTAACCTAATTTGTGATGATAATTTAATTTAAAAACTATGTGTAAAATAAAGTGAATTACTTAATCAGAAATGGTTTGAATTTAAATGGTTTGAGTTAATTTTTTTCATTTAATTATATGAATGACTACTTGTGTTCTTACCCAAGACTAACTATCAAGTCAAGTGAATCTTTACCTGTAGAAATTATGGAACAGTGTTCTTAAATGGGAGAAAAGAGGACTGAGAAGAAACAAGAGTCAATTTTGTCACCCTGTGCTTTTTTTATAGAGACTGCTTCACTGACATTTTTTGGCATTAACAGAAAAGTAAGCAAAACCAGCAAAAACAAAGAATCCAGTGCCTACCACCTTGTAAAAGGCTTTCAAATCAATATGCCATATATAAAGACAGTCCTCACTGAATACATTCAAGAAAAAGGTATGGGCTTCATCTTCTTTTCCTGATCTCTGATCTCCATCACAAGAATGACTATTCTTCTAAGGATAGATAGTATCCTTTTCTGCCTGGGGACATCATCCAAACCCAGCCTCCAGGGCAGGGCCCCTGCTCTGAATCTCCAGAATCCTTTCCTATTGGCCTTACTTTTATTGCATTTTAAAATATCAGAAAGCCTTGTGGTGCCTGGGCAGCACAGTGGGTTAAGTATGGGACTCTTGGTTTAGGCTCTGGTCATGATCTCAGTCGGGGTTGTCATCTCAGGCTTGTCATCTCGGGCCTGGCATCAGGCTTCATGCTCAGTGTGAAGTCTGTTTGAGATTCTCTGTGCCCCTCCCATATGCTTTCTCTCTCTTTTGAATGAATAAATAAATCTTAAAATAAAATAAAATAAGGGGCGCCTGGGTGGCTCAGAGGGTTAAAGCCTCTGCCTTCAGCTCAAGTCATGATCCCAGGGTCCTGGGATCAAGCCCTGCATTGGGCTCTCTCCTTGGTGGGGAGCCTGCTTCCTCCTCTCTCTCTCTGCCTGCCTCTCTACCTACTTGTGATCTCTCTCTGTCGAATAAATAAATAAAATCTTAAAAAATAAATAAATAAATAAATAAAATAAAATAAAAATAAAAATACCAGAATGTCTTAACTTCAATATCATGTACTTTCACTTTTTCTATGAAGTTGAAACACTGTGTAATTAATATTATTATCATTTAAAAAAGGGCAACGTAATAGTAGTCTGTACAGATGATGACATTTATGAAAATAAGCATTTTGGTTGGTCATGGAAACACACAGGAAAAAATCTACAGGAACACATAACACCTAGCTCATAACTCTGGGAAGAAAGTGAAATTTAATTGGATAAAATGAAATTTCATCTTTTTTTATTTTAAATATTTGTTTTCTAAATTAAAAAAAAAAAAGTTAGACTCTTAGATCTGAACTTTACTGCCTTTCTTGTGTTCACCAACTTTCGTCCCACATTTTTTCTTAAACTCTTCTTTCCACTTTATCTCGTAACTCAAGCAAAAGACCCATGGGCATAATATTCCAGTGATGGAAGCCAAAGCTACCCCTCAAGTAATAATGACTGCCTGGAAGAAGAGCCCTGGTGGCCCAGACCACTCAGACCAATTTAAGGTAAACCCTGGATTTATACCTATGGAAGGAGACGATGGAGTGACCTCTTCAATGACTGACAATTACTTCATTATAATACCAAAATCACCCAAGGAGGAGCAGAAGCCTCATTTACATAACCTGCCATGCATGTATGGGCATGTTTCCTTAAGGCCCATGTGCAACTTTACACCCACCTCTACATATGATGACATGGCACCCCTATCTAAATACTCATCCTAATCCCAAATAAAAGGAACCCATTCACCCTTGCTTGGAGAGTCACAGCTTTGGAAGTTATTCCCCATGATCTCTTCACTTGCTGCAAATAAAATCTTCTTTGTGTGACAATTCCACCTGGTGTAGTTTCTACCTGTGGCTTGGTAATGAATGAACTCATGTTAGTTCAATTACAAAAGCACATATAGTCTTCAATCAAAAGTATATTAAACAAACGCTATGTAAAACTGAGTCCTTAAAAATAAAGTTAATTTAAAAATTTAATTATCAAAATTAGGTGTAGACACAGAAACATTGAAAATAAACCATGGCTATTTGCATGTCTAGGTAGGACTGTACTTCAGCTCTACTCTCTGAAACCAGAGCCAAAGTATTGATATACAGTGTTTTGGATCTCTTATCTCTCAGATATAAGTGTAGGTAACAAATCAAATTCAGTGCTAATGAACTGCATCTGTTTCAGGCTTCACAATTCTTTAACCTCAAAAAGCAAAACTAATATGAGAAGGACTTGAAAAATCAACCAGAATACTGATATAAAGGCTTCATAGGTGGAGGAATTAAAAATAGAAATGACCTGAATCTATTTTGTGGAATCTATTTTCTTTGAATTCTAGCCAAACACACACACACACACACACACACACACACAAATACTCTACATTACTTATTTTACTATTGGGAGTATTAACTTTCTCAGAAAAATGGTGGGATACTGTTAGGTAGATTTTTATTTCTTTAGAAAAGGGCTTTAGACACTCTTTTTTCTTGTCATTGTTGTCCAGTTAAAAATACTGATTTTAAGGGTGTTCACTTTGTTGCAGTTGTCTGTTATTTAGTGCTATATTATTGGATAGGTCCCTCATGTCACTTAGTTTTTTGAGTAATGAAGCTGTGCAAAAATTTTCTAATTAAAGCCACACTATTTATTTCTATGCATGGAAGATATATCATCAAAAGAAGCAAACTCTACTTTGAAGTTAATCATACAATTCTCATCTTAAATAAAAGAAACTCCTTTAAGATATAGAGCTATGTAGAGATATATACATCTCTATGTGGTGTCTCTCCCAATTGGAGGGGTGCTCCCAGATGGGGGGTGACTGGACTGGGTGGAAGCAGGTGGTGTGGGTGGCGATAAAAGTGTATGGAATACATCACAAGCAGGCAGGAGAGCAAAGCAGAGACTATCTGCCAAGAGGCAGCAGTGGGGGGAGACTTCCAGCACAACAGAAAACATCCAAGGAGTGACTGGATGGCGTGTTGTGAAGGTTTTCCAAGACCAACTCATCAAGACCCCTGGCTCCCGGGTGTAAGTGACTTAGGGAGAATATCTAAGCACTTGGCTTTCTTCCTGGATTACTCAGAAGACATAAAAACCAGACCTCCATCTTCAGTAAAGCTCCAGGCCCCAAGCAACCTAAGACTGACACTCCTTTCCTTTCTGAGTATCCTGAAGACTCTGTCCATACACACTCACTCTCTGTATGTTTTTAATAAATTCTGCTCTCACTTCCTCTCAGCTTGCGTTTGATTTCTATGCTGCGGGAAGCCAAGGGCCCTCTTGGCTGGTTCCATGGGACCACCCCCCACACACACTCTGGATCCTCAGACCCAACCAGCCTGCATCAAAGCTTTAAGGATGTCCTACTCAAAAATGTATGGTTTGGTTTTCTACAATCAAAATTCTGTTTTGAGGGGCACCTGGGTGGCTCAGTGGATTAAGCCGCTGCCTTCGGCTCAGGTCAAGATCTCAGGGTCCTGGGATCGAGTCCCGCATCGGGCTCTCTGCTCAGCAGGGTGCCTGCTTCCCTCTCTCTCTCTCTGCCTGCCTCTCCGTCTACTTGTGATCTCTCTCTGTCAAATAAATAAATAAAATCTTTAAAAAAAAAATTCTGTTTTGATATTTAACTCACACTACAATGTCTTGCTGTCTGTGGTAAATTATAAGTCTTCCTTTTGAATGTACAAGTCTGAAGTCACACCAAGAACATGCTATACCTTACTGAGCTCTTTGAAGACATAGAAAGCTTTGGAAATGAATAAATATCTCTAGAGAAATGTTCTGACAAAGCTATAATGGGAAGGTCATGCCATTTCTCATGCAGCATTTGTCTTATTTAATAAGGGGTGTGTACCAAAATTAGTTTCAATTACTGATAATTAGAAACATTATATTTAAAGAGGTAATCAGAATTACCTTAATACTAGGTTAAGCACACTGGTCTAAATTTTTTATCAAAATGACATCTCTTTGATACTGACATTCAGATTTATTCTCAAAGCTTTTTAACTTTTCCTAAAGATCAAGGGCATATAGTTTTGCAGTTTCCATTTTATTGTAACTTGAGGCCCGTTTTTAACTATTACTACTTTAAGAATCATGGCTTATATCTGCAGGCTGGAATAAGAACAGATCATAAGCATACCAGAACATAAATTTAAATGAATACATGGAAGATATAAGAAGTATAGAGCTTACCATAAAAATAGTAGGATATTTATTAAATATGTCTACACTTTCAAGAATAAAATATCTACATTTTAAGTTATATGAAAGAGAAAAATAGGATGGAAAAGCTATCAGATACTTCTCATTAAACTTACTTGCAAGAGTTAATTTAGATTATGTGTAAATTAGGTAATTTACATAATGTGCTGCTGAAAGACAGCTAACATGGCAATGACATTCTTATTTCTGCTGAACACTTATTTTGAGGAATGTTGCAACTAACCTAAAACAACTTTAAACAATCAGAAAAAAATGCAAACTCCAAAATGCAGCTTGCCTTTCATCTATAAAATAGGAAAAATCATTTGCTTTTTAGGGCTATTGTAATGTGTGAATAAGGCTGCTGGATGGTGCTTCTCCATAAATGTTATATATTTTTTCAATCTTGTCACTAGAGAATTCTGGAAATTTCTAAGCTTTGGGTCAAGGGCCTTAATGTCCCTTAATGCCTACAAATTTACTTTGAGTGACTCCAACACAAACTATTGAAAAACAAGAAAACTTAAACATTTTAAAGTTTGTTAAATATACTGATAGACTCTGAGATTGGAATAAAAGAATGGTTTTAGTATGGAATCATCTGGAGAAGTGAAAGAAAGTTTGTTAAAAATATTGAACATCCTCTATCTAAATGGTAGAGGTTTTATTTTAAATATTTTATTTTTAAGTAATTTCTATACCCAACATAGGGCTCAAATTTACAACCCCAAGATTGAGAGTTGCATGCTCTACCCACTGAGCCAGGCAGGGGTCCTTATGGTGGAGGTTTTATTTTAGAAGGTAACATAAATATAAAATTACCTAATTTTCATATTGAGAGGTTGGAGGTAGGGGATACTATTAGAAGAAATTGATTTCCCTGGGGGCACCTGGGTGGCTCAGTCAGTTAAGCATCTGCCTTTGGCTCAGGCTCAGGTTATAATCCCAAAGTCCTGGGATTTAGCCCTGGGGCTGGCTCTCTGCCAGGAACCTGATTTTCCCTCTTGCTCTGCCACTCCCACCACTGGTGCTCTCTCTTGCTCAAAGAAATAATAAATAAAATATTTTAAAAAAGAAGAAATTGATTTCCTGAGATCAGTGTTTTATCAATTGATTTCTAATTATTTCTAGTTTATGTATATATGTATATTTCTTATTGAAAAAAAGTTAAGAATGAGTTTGAAATATTTATTATATAGTAAAATTTATGCAATATATAAATATATTGTTATATACTATTATTTTTAATAAAATTAGAGGTTCTCTACAATTTACATTAAGTTTGAGATATTTCTTTACCTTTCTTCATCAGTTGGCTTTCGATCATTTTGCAGATTTGATAGACACACACACACATCTATATCTAAATTTCTTTATCTCTCCATTTTATCACCTATATAATTATTCATTTATAAAATAAAAAAAAGTCTTAGTCATATTTAAAAAACAAAATTCTTCAGTAAAAATTTAACCTTGAAATGTATTTTTTCCAGTGAACAAATGACTCACAATACTTAAATATTATGCTGTTCTTATCCATTAGTTTCAAAAACATCTCAACCAAGGACATACTTCAAGGGAGTTCTAACCTTTCAGTAGTGCATAGCTCAGGTTATTAGTTCAATGGTATCATAAATACACCACATTACAATAAAAATCATGTAAAAAAAACTTAAGACATTCATGTTGCTGTCTCATGAATTTATAATGTGTTAGAATATATGCTAAGTGAATTATTAAAATAAACTACTTTTCAGTTTATCAAGAACACTCACCTGAATAGAAGAAGAAAAAGTGTCCTTGCCAGAGAACTCTATGAGAATGCATAAACTCAGTAGTATAGGAAATGCTGCATGATGAGATTTAACTAACACACACACACACACACACACACACACAAAAGAAGTCATACACACAGAAAAGTTAACATTGATTATAAAATAGTACAAAATATTTTAAAGCTGTATAAAAGTATATTAATAGAATTAAATGTAAAATATAATAATTTTATGTCATCTAAGATACATTCAGTGCTTTACCGACAATTTATTACTGAGACTTTTATTTTTTATTTATTTTTTAAATATTTTATTTATTTATTTGAGGGAGAGAGAAAGAGAGAGAGTGAGAGAGAAAGCACAGAGGAAAAGGGAGAGGGAGTTGGGAGCCTCACCATCACTGGACCCCAGGACCCTGAGATCATAACCTGAGCCAAAGGCAGACGCTTAACTGGCTGAGCCACCCAGGTAGCCCTGAGGCTTTTATATCTTCCAGATATTTTACTAGATTCTAAGAAAGAGAGAGAGGAAAAAAAAAAAGTGGTTCTTGTATTCAAAATGTTAGAGTGTCATGATAAGACAGATTTGTGGAAATAAGAAACAGTGAGCTGAAAGGCTATAATTGTTACGTGCACAGGAAATTACATGTAGGCAGTGATTGCATAAAGGTGTACTTAAATATGTGATGAAGAGTCAGGGAAGTTCTTTACACTCTTGATGGCCAGATTGCCAAAGCAGACGGAAAAGCACTGGCAAAGGTGTGGAGTAACTGAAGGAGTTCAGTGTTCCTGGATCAAAAACTGTGTGTGTGTGTGTGTGTGTGTGTGTGTCTGTGTCTGTGTGTATGTGTGTACATGGGTACATGTGTGTAAAATGTGGAAGGAAGAGAAAATAAAAGCTCAGACTAAAAAAGAGTTTTTATGTAGAAATGAATTTAGAAACCATCTTATGGAAATCCAGGGGGTACTGTGCAGATCAACATGTTCAGAACTGTATTACAAATAGATATCTTCAGAAGCAGTGGAAGGTTGGATTGTAGGATCACAAGGTTTGAGTAAGGGGAGAGAAATGACATGGAGACTATTGAGGTAGACAGAAATGTGCTTGAATAATATCAACAGTGGTTTAGATAAAGAGAAGAGCACTGACCCGAAATAAGGCACCCATAATAAGGGTTGGTGATAGGTTCTGGTGAATAAGAGAGGGAAGATATCTTCAACAAATCAGTTTCTTAACTAGGATAAATGAAAACATAGCAAGTCCATTCACGAAGTTTGAGAATACAAAAAAAAAAAAAAAAAAAAGCATTTGCAAAACCACTATATTTGTGATGCTGGTAGGGCATATCACTAAAGATGTCCAGGAACAACTATTTTGTATTATATACACCATATATAATGCATTATATACACGTCTCAGGGTCGAAGAGCATTCTGGGGCAGAAATATAGATTGTTGATAAAGATTAAGTATAGAGTCACAATATAGATGAGAATTAAATGCTTTACATGGGTGAAATTTTAGAAAATGTATCAAAAATGGAGGAGTGTATGGAAAATGGAGGATGGTCCACCAGGGAAGACCACCATTTAGGATCTAAGAGAAGAAAGATCAAAACACAAGACATCCTGAGAATAAGCAGCCATTAAAACTGGAAATTACCTAGGTAATAGTGGGTCTGTGGAGAGAACGATATAAAAAGGAGAGATTTTTAAAAATGCAGCAGTCAGGGGCACCTGGTTGGCTCAGTCAGTTAAGTGCTTGACTCTTGACTTTAGGTCCGGTCATGATTCAGGGGTCATAGAATCTAGCCCTGTGTCTGGCTTCATGCTCAGTGTGGGGTCTGTTTGAGATTATCTCTTTCCCTCTCTCTCCCCAACCCTTCTCTCCGTCTATATGAAATAAATAAAATCCTTTAAAAAATAAGAGCAGTCAGTAGAATTATGGAGAAAGAAAAAGTTTCAAGGGGTCAGGCACAAATGGAAAGTGAGTAGCCTCTTTTTTTTTTTTTTAACTTTTTGGTAAACAGATTGTGAAATATAAAGTAAATTTAACTTAAATCTCCAAGCCAGAAAACATAAACTAAAGGTTTCAGTCATAGAATTTGTAAATTTATAAGTTCTGAAAATTCTATATACTGACAGGTCATAATAAAATGGAACTTTTGTTTTTTTAAAGATTTTATTTATTTATTTATTTATTTATTTATTCAACAGAGAGAGCAAGAGAGCACAAGCAAGGGGAGCAGCAGAAGGAGAGGGAGAAGCAGGCTCCCTACTGAGCAGAAAGCCTGATGTAAGACTCGATCCCAGGATCCCAGGATCATGATCTGAGCTGAAGGAAGATACTTAACTGACTGAGCCACCCAGGCACTGCTGGAACTTTTGTTTTGATTCAGTACTTGGTGGATTCAAGAAACCTTGGGTATCTACAATGTGCACAAAAGAGAGATAGCAATAAAAGATCCTTTTTATTCTAGATACCCAGAGGATGACAGGTATTTTAAAAATAAACTTTTGACTTCCTGGATAACCTCTTTTATTGCAAATAAAGATATGTTTACTATTTTTCTGCTTGTTTCTTTTCCCCCTTTAAATTTGTGGCACCCTATTCTATATTCTCAAATCAACCACACATTTTTTTTATTAGCACAATTATGTAATTAGAGATTCTGTGCATTATAAATAATTCAAAAACTATAGATTGAGTGAATAGCTTTGAGAATTTTTATAGAACCCCCCAAATACCCCTTTATGACATCTAGAAATTATTTTGTAATGTTAAAATCCACTGTCTTCCAAATATGTATACACAGTAGAGATCTTAAATGCAGATACGAGAGTTCTGGAATATCAGCAAAAAGTACCATAAGGAGGTCCTCGGTGGGGTTTCCCCTACTGGGCTGCTGAGTGTGGTTGCTGCTGAGTAAAGAACAATCCTCACCTTCACAGAGAGTCTGTTGCTGGCTGGTATAGGCTGTGGGTACTGACATTATGAAATTCCCCAAAGACTGGCTTCAGATGTAGAAGAGTCTGATTCACCACAGTCCCTAAGTACTCAAACCATGACCCTAACCACATTCTTTCTGAGAGCACTTCTGTGGTCTCAAGTCCTTGACATTAAGCTATCTTCTCTTTTGCTGCTGAAATTTCTGTAAAATTTCAATCCTGTAGATTCTTGTCTACACCTCCCTTATTCCATTTTTTGACTTTATAAAAATCCTTTGTGGGCAATAAGAAAAAAAGCTCAACTGAACTTGAAATTTGTAAAAGCCATGTGTGAAACCATTACCAACATTTAAAGAAAATCTGATACCACCCCCCTTTCTTCTTGGACTAGAGCAAGGCCTTTTAAATGTTTTCCAAAAGCTAAAAGACTGTTTGTGGTTCCTAAAGGTGATGGGTATGAAACAGATGATTTCATTTCTGGAGAAAGCTTCCTCCTTCCCTAAAATAAGGGCCATTATTTTATGATTATATTTTTCCCAGAAAATTCTTATTTAGTACCTATTATGTACCATAAGCTCTTGTAAATCATACAGATAGAAAATAAAAAACATTGAAGAAACTTGCTTTTTTCTGAGGAAAAAACAAATAATGATTGAAGACACAAATAATGTTGCAAATGAATAAATATAGTGATGAGTGCCCTGATTATTGAGAAGTCCCGGAGGAAGGAGAGAAAGTCTGTTAATGTGGTGGACAGGAAAGACCTCATTGGAGATCTGAAATATGAATGCAGTATGAAAATTCAGAGCCAGTTAAAAATAAAAGGAATAGCAAAAATGTAAGGGCAGACCAGATATTTGTGTTTGCACAACAATAGCAAAAAATATGTAGGAGCTAGGTACAAGGAGCAAAGGTCCGTCAAGTAGTAAGAGAACACAGGACCATGTATTACTCTGAAGGCTAAGGCAGTAAGTTTGGATTTGAACCACCTAAAATGAAAGCCCCTTCAAGGGTTCTTCGCATGGAAGAATCTTAGCAATCCTTGTATTTTGATCACTTTTACTGAGGTATATTTTATATACAATCACATTCACCTATTTAAAATTTATTAGTCAATGAGTTTTGGCAGATGTAACTCCCGCCACAACCATGTTCTGTACCATGATTTAACATTTTAAGAAATCATTCTGGCTGATGAAGGAGAATGTATACAAAAGATCAAGAGAGTAAGACAGTAGATGATTTTGAGAAATATTACAGTAATTTAGTTCAAATCATCTTGATGGGATGAGAATGTAGCAGTGAGAAGTATAGATGTTTTTCATTCTCAAGATTTATTTTGTAGGTAAAACTGGCCACTTTTACAAATAGACCAGTAAGGAAAAGGGAAAATCGAACTCTGACTCTGTGGATCGATGTTGATTGACTCATCAATAGCCAGTGAAATACCTTTCTAAAGTTTTCCTACTGGATAGGAAACTAAAAACTACATTTCCAAGATTTCCTCCATCTGACCTCTGTTCTTGCAACTGGATCGCTCAATGTACTACAAGAGATCATACTGCAGCCTGAGCAACATGAGGTGGCAACCATGACAAGGAAGACAAGGTCTGTAATAGAAAAATTGTCTTCCTTAAGGAAACTGTAATTGAGGTTCTTTTCCTTTTTTAAAGATTTTATTTATTTATTTATTTGTCAGAGAGAGTGGAAGAAAGCAAGAAAGAGCACAAAAGCAAGGAGAGCAGCAGGCTGGGGATAAGCAGGCTTCCCACTGAGCAAGAAGTCCAGTGCCAGACTGGATCACAGGACCCTGGGATCATAACCAGAGCTGACTGACGCTTAATGGACTGGGCCACCCATATGCCCCAAGAAGCACAGTCATTTCAGAAACTATGGCTTAAAGCAGATATGTTTACCATCGGCCAATTAATGCACAGATTCATGAAACTGAGTAACGGTTGTTTCTCAGTAACAAGCCACTGAGTTTAGGTTGGTTTCCTAAGAGGCACTATTAATGGCAATAAATAGCTCATATTATATTTAGTTGCAAACTACATACTTTACCACCCATTGAATATATTTATTCAGGTATTTTCTCACCTGCTCACTCAGTCAACAAATATTTTTCAAAAGTCAGGTACTAAAACAAGAAGTGAAGTAGTGACCAAAAGGACTAACATGCCTGCTGTCATGAGGATTACACTTGAGTAAATGAGAAAAATCATTAAATAATAGAAAAATGGTAAAATTAAATTAATGTTTAAATTACTCCTCAAGAAGAAAAATCCACCTTGGATGTTCAGTAGGTTAAGAGTCAGACTCTTGATTTCAGCTGAGGTCACGATCTCAGGATCGTGAGACCAAACCACCATCTCCAACTCAGCACTGGGTGTGGAGCCTGCTTGAGATTCTCTCTCTGACTCTGCCCCTTCCCCACTTTCTTGAATAAGCATGTACTCTCTTTCTCCCTCTCTCTCAAAAAAAAAAAAAAAAAAAGAAGAAGAAGAAGAAGAAGAAGAAATATCAGGAGGTCTAACTAGAGGGTAATATCTTACAGAAAGTTTTAGGGAAGGTATTTTTGAAAAAGTGATATTTATGCTAAGAATCTGTAGTCAGCCTCTCTTATTATTAAAAAGAAAAGGGTGTCAAACTCCTCTCCCACCCCAGAGTGAATAGAGTGACCTGGGATAGTTTGTTTATCTGACATCAATTTCTGATTTTTTCCTTCCTATCAGAGTCACCCCCACACAGTTCCAGATTCTGTTTAGGCTAAAGCAGCCAGCTTGTGGAATCCCAGGTGACTATTATTAGTCCAAGGATGGACATTTGACCTAAATGGATCATTCATATTGATGGAAGGATCTATTCCTTAGCTTTGAGGAGAGCTTCTTCCCTCTCTCTTTACCTAAAATAATCATTTACAAGAATAAAAAAGAGGGCATTTGTAATCTGAGAAGATTAGAGAATACTTTTAAATGGTCAAGTCAAATATTTAGATTATCCATACTCCTAGACTTTCTATACTAGGTATATGTTGATACCTTATATAGGTATGTGGGGGTGGAGAAACACCATGAAACTATCTTAAATTCACCCTGTACCGTATGAATTATGAATGTGAAGCTGGCACCTGCACTGTCACCTTCACAATTATGTTTGCATCTGTTGTCACACTCCACTACTGTGACTTGCTAGAATTTGTTTAGTTATACCATTTGAAGCTCAATGATTCAAAGCTAATTTGCCTTTTCTGTGTGAATTTTTATTCTCCACTGTCACCCAATATTTCCTTGGCTTTTATTTGTATCAGAGCCTCTAACTGTACTATTTTCAGTATTTTTATATTACTAGTAATTTATCATCTTGCAAGTAGAGGAGCACATTATGCAAAAGACAAGGAAAAAACAGTAACTTCTTTCTTGAACTCAATTTGCTTGATATTGTACTCTATGAAGATGGAAATAAGGATAGAATTATTATTTATCATTTGTTTAGATTGTAAAATCTTGTCATAAAAAAGTCTTAACACATAATCAAAGTTCACAGTATCATTCTCTTTTGTTTCAGTTATCAAGGTATAGCTTGAGATTTAATATCTCACTGGGTAAGAAAAATAACTATATCTTACATAGAGTCCTTCAATTTAGAGACGCTAAATCATTTAATGATTATATAAAATATATATGTATATATAATATACTTTGTTTAAATACATTGATATAATATTTACACTTTTTTTTTTTTTAGATTTTGTTTATTTGACAGACAGAGATCACAAGTAGGCAGAGAGGCAGACAGAGTGGAAGGGAAGCAGGCTCTCTGCTGAGCAGAGAGCCCGATATGGGGCTCGATCCCAGGACCCTGGAATCATGACCCGAGGCGAAGACAGAGGCTTTAACCCACTGAGCCACCCAGGCGCCCCAAATATTTACACTTTTAAAGCAAATGATCTGAATTGTTATAAAAAAGTTTAGAAAATGATGCTTACTGTAAGATATTGTTATAGTATTATTTATACAGTAAACACTGGAAGCAAACTAAATATCAAATTTCATTTAATACCAAATAGTTATTGAAAGCTTATTTATCTCAGCTACTATTTGAGCTTCTTGGTTACAACAGTAAACAGAAAACAGAATCTCATCTCAAAGAGATAGATTATGAGGAAGAGAGAAATAAACAATATATAAGAATATGTCATATAATATTCAGTAATGGTAAGTGTTCTAAAATAAAATAAGACAGGATAAATGGGTTTTTAAAATATAATTTGATAAATTTTAGTTTTTTCTATAATAGAAACACAATCACAATAACTCTGTATTGACAACTGGCAAATTAAAGGAGGAATATATATCCAAATTATGGTAAAAGTAGTGTTATCTGATGGGAGTTGACTGCTCCTTCACCTTTGAATGCATATAGTACACCAGGGTCGATTTCAGAAATTTCAGAACAGGGAGGATCAGCTGCAGTGAGGAATATAAAGAAGCTACAAGATTTAAATTACCTTCACAATGTTTAATTCTGTCTGTATTTGAAGAAAGATGCCCAGAATTAGTGACAGGTTTAAATGAGCCTAATCAACAGATATAATTCTCCAACTCAAAATTATTTTAATCTAAGGCTTTTATGTCATTATGTTAAAGAAAACTCTGAATGACTTTTTAAAAGATTTTATTTATTTATTTATTTGTCAGAGAGAGAAAGAGAGAGCACAAGCAGGGGGAGCAGCAGGCAGAGGGAGAAGCAGATTCCTTGCTGAGTGGGGAGCCCAACATGGGACTTGATCCCCAGACTTGGGATCATGACCTGAGCCGAAGGCAGACACTTAACCAACGGAGCCACCCAGGCACCCCTGAGTGATATATTTTTTGAATATATAATGCTTTTACTCACCTAGTGTAAAACTATAAACCACATTGTAACCAGACATCTAAACCCTTTATTGGTAAGACAGATTCAGCAAACAATTTGTTTCAGGAAGTATGTATGTATTATATCATTATTTTCCTACTGCTAGTTTATAATTATTGCCTCATATTTCTGTTATATTTTGAAATAAGAAAGGTGTATTTGGTAATGCTATTTATTTTTATTGACTCAATCTTTAAATTCTCTCACATGTTCATGACAATAATTTTAAAAAGTTGTGAATAAAAATACCACTTATTAGATTATTTAATGTATCTAAGATAAGAATAAGGGAAATTATCATGCTTCATCATTATATGTTTTCCATAATCTAGCCTTTTGTTTTATAAAGTTGCTATTAAAATTGACCTTCTCCAGTACTCCTTATGGACTTGAAAAACATTTTTTAGCATTTTTCCATGAGATTGTTTGCTGTTATTTTATTTCGCTTAGTTTTTTTTCTTTTCTTTTTCTTTCTTCTTTACATGGGAGAAGGTAGGCATTCATTTGTAATTTTATGTTTGTGGTTTCATTTTCTTTTACATTTGAGGGCCAAAAGAAAGTACTTGAGGTCATGTATTTTTCCTGAACATGACTGAATAATATGATTGATCATATTCTACAAAAAAAGTGTACAGTATAATTGTTAAAAGTAAGGCTTGTAGAATCAGATTAATGTTCTGTTTTTTAACTCAATTTTAACTCATCTGATTTACTTTAAAATACTATCTTGATTTATTCATTGGTAAAATAAGGATAACTGTAGCACTCTCTTCATAGGATTTTTGGGAGAATTAAATCATCATTTAGACACATAGACACATAGCAGGGTGTGCAATGTATGGTGATTGTGATCCTTCTCATTACTTCTTTCTCTACATCTCTTTTTCCTTCAGATCTCTTCTCTCCTTTCTCTTCTACCAAGACCTCCTCCTCCTCTTGACTATCCTTATCATTTTCATTATTCCCAATATCATCATTAATATAAGGGATACCTCAGGATAGTCAGGGATTTCATTTATTCAGCAATATGTATAAGTAATTATCAAAAGCAAAGTGTTCTACTTGATCTCAAATTTTAAAAGAAGAAAAGACAGCAGGTGTAAATTTACCAGTGTCTAAGAAGAAGCCTCAAATATATTCCTTCTTTACTTGTCTCTTTAGAGACATAAAAGTAACCATTCTGTCTGAAATTAATACTAGAGTTTCCAAAGTGAGTATTTAGCCCCTTGTTTGGGGAGGGGATGCTTTCATAAATGGCTGTACTGACGTTGCTCTCAGATTCCTAGAAGGAATGGATTCTCACATTCTTCTTCTTCAGCTCTTCTAGGATGTCTTTCCTTCTTTTTGACCTATTTCAAGTTCTGGTCCTTATCTTTATTTCTCCAAAGTATCAACTCTGACTATTCAGCTAAATTAAAATCCTCCTGGGCATTAAACCCCTATCACTTTAAACAAAAGTCACACAAATCATTCATGTCCTTGTTATGAACTATCTTCTATTTTTACTGATTTGTCCTATAGTTCCATAAAATCTAGGACCAAATCCTCAACTAGCCTTGAGACCTACAGGTTACATTTTTCCAAAATATCAAATATTCTTCTGGGCTTTGTAATTGTTGTTCATTATTATTTATTATGTAATTCAAATCACAATGACATGAGCTTATAATAAAAATGATACAGATGCATATAAAACAACCTTAATGCGAACTTTAATGATAAGCTTGATATTTCGTACCCAATTTTGTTTTCCATAGAATTTCAGAGGCTTTCTGTATGTTAACTCTAAGAATTACAAATGTACTTTCTACATAACACAGTTTTGTGGCTGCTGTTCTAGCCTTGTTTCATGGTTCTTTTCTAGATTGTTTTACTTATTATTTACTGATATATCTACATAATATTAAATACAAATCAAAACAAAACAAAATCTCTTTCAACACATCTTGTTACAAAGTTTTTCATGGACAGTTTAATATTATATACATTAATTGGCATAAAGTTCACATATCGTATATATGGTTATTTAGCATGTATTTTTAGTAGAAATGTGCCTACGATGTATAGTCATTCATGTTAAATTATATTTGATGTGTGGAGTTTTCTATATTAAAGTGACCATGTTAGTTTTTAACTCATAGGCATAATTATAAGAGACAGGCAGAGATGTGTGCTATTAATGTCATTACATAGCAAATAGAGTAAGAAACATCGCTGACTAGAGAATATTATCTGACTATTCAATATTAACAATAATATGTTCAACCAAAATGTTTTGTTGAACACTTGTGCTCTTTCTTCTTTGCTTTTTCTCAAATATTCTCAAAAATACTATTTCCTTACGAAATGTTCTCCTTTTTGCACTTCATATCCACAGAAACAAATTAAAGTGAACAAAATGTACTATAAAGAAAAATCAGCAGGCAGCCCTGTTGAGGACCCAAGCTGCATGTGGAGATAAAACTAAAGAGTCTTATAGCCACATAATTAAAGTATCCATTCAGAAAATATAGAGCTGTTCTAGAAGTGCATACTTATTTTAAAGGACTTTGGAGAGGTGTTCTTTTTAAAACTTGTCCTACAGAATTTAGGGTAACTTCAGAGATGTTCCTTAGAGACTGGAAAAGAGTATCAAAAAATACATGGAGAAAAGTTTTAGTAAAGATATTTGTAGCAAGATATTTTTCTATGGTTCTTTCTTATTTGTATTATTTTTGTTTACTTTTACTTATGCATTAACCTTTATTTTCAGGAATGGTAAAGAGATAGATATTAAACTTGGCAAGGGCATTTATTACAAATGCTGTTTTTAAAAAATGCATGAAACTGCTATTACTGTTATGATAAAAAAATCACAGAGAATCAGTTCCACACATATGAAAACCCAGCTATACTTCATATAAATTCAATAATATTAACCTTCAAAATTTATATGATGAAGATGGAAATATGATTTGGTAAAAGAAATAATAACTTTATTTTTATTATTTTTATAGTTACAGAAATAATAAAGAGAAGATTACCAAAGTGACATGTGATGGAAAAGCTATTTAGAAACGGAAATATTAATTAAGGTAATGAATATACAGATGATTTGCTTTGATTACTTGCTTTTCAAGTAACTGAACTTGAGCAAATTGGCTAAAGCCTGTAAATACCAAGGCCAGAGATTAATTGGGCTTTTCCTTGTACATCCTGGAATAAGGTGTGTTTTTCCAGGAAAAGAGGCAGTGGTGTGTCACTCATGGGCACTATTCAATGGCCTGACAGCATAGAAATATTCCTTAACTGCTTTATAGAGGTCATCTAATCTGCCAAGGACTAATTAAAACTAGATATGTGTAAGTTATTAAAGTTATGACCCAATAGTCTTTTTCCACTAAGTAGCCTGCTGAATCCTTATTGCTCAGGGGGCCTTGACATCTGCATTACCATTTTCTTCTTCAATTACTACGGATGTAACTTCAGTAGAGTGAGAATGAATGTCATTCTGCCTTTGAAGCTTTGAAAGTTAATTTGTTTTTAAACTTGAGATTTAAACTCCATGAACCAGAAGTGTCAGAAATAAATATACATTTATATATTCTTGTGAGATGATTCAGCTCATCAATGCTGTGCATAAACACGTACGATGAATCCTCAAAAGTGACTGACTTCTCAATTTGCTTCTACATAGAGTCAAACAGAAAAAAGAAAAGAACCTAAAACTTTTAGTAATCTAGAGAGTGCCAAAACTCAGTTACTTTGACATTATAAACAAAATAACCAAATAAGAAATGTGTCTTTTTTTTAAAAAGTAGGTTGTCGAATATAAGACAAATGTGCTGACTTATTTTTAATTTATATTCATAGAAGACTGCACTTTGTCTATATGAAACTGTTTATTTAAGTGATCTCTTTTATATAATTGTATAAAAAGAGTCTGATAAATGTGAGGGATAAGAAAGGGCTATCTTCCTCACCCATGGTGGATGTGGTTAAACTCGCATCGAGAATCAGGAAACATTTTTACTAGTACCAACCACTAAGAGTTGGGAACTCATAATGACATTGGCTCATCATCACATTACAAGATCTAATCATAAACCAAATTTTCTAAGAAATGTTTTCTATATTAACAAGTGGATGTGAAATTAGTGACCACTAAGTCATCTTTTTCTCAGTTAACACTTCTCAGTAATGAAAATCAGCATAAATCCTAGAAATAGTAAGTGCTCAATACATTTATAATTTGAAAAATAAAAGTTGACATCTTAAAATGTGCTACAAATTAAATTTGTTTCTACCAAGAGGTTTTCCATTATAAAATGGGAAAAATTATTCCCACTTCAAAGTAATCATCTTGTACACATTAAGAAAAGTGTTAATATTTCATAAAATACATTTTCACTATATAGATTTTTAAATATAGAATATTTTTGCATGTGTCATTATCACTAATGTCCACCAGAATAGGGTTATGATGTGACTGATTTACATATCTTTCCAAGTATTATCTTTGAACAATATTCACTCATTATCCAAATTTACTTTGAATACCTAGTAAATTCAGGTACTCTTCTAGGTTCACTGGATACAGCGATGAGAACTACAAAATGCCTATGCCCTATGGATCTTCTACTATGTGGGAGGGGAGGGAGACAATATACAGATATCTAGAATGTCACATGGTGGTAATTGTCTTAAAGACAAATAAAGCAAGGGAAATTAGATTTAAAATAACCATATGACTCGAGATTGATATTTTACATAATGTGTTCAAGAAAAATCTCTCTGATTAGGAGACAGAAACCATATAGTAATTTGAGAAGGGAAAAATTCAACCTTAAGAATTATTAATTATAAGAGGAGGTTAAAGTAACTGGGAACTAGTGGCTAGGAAGTAAAGGAAACTAAAGAATATAGGGATTGTAGATTTTGGGAGCAACCACTTGACCTCTAGGACTGAGATGGAGTACAAAAGGAAGTGGACTCTCCCACGTCACTCAGGACCCAGATCCAGTCCATGTTGGATGGGGCATGGCTATGGCTCACTGGATGGTGAATGGATCCCTCTGGCACCACACCAGTGGAACTTCCTGGAAATCTGTCCTCTAGAGTTCTGGGGAAAACTATTCATTAAGACATGACTCACTGAAGATATTTTACTACAAAATCACCTAAGGGGAGTTCAGGAGGAAGTTGCTTGCTGTTGAATTGTGCTGGCCCCCATGCTGGTGTAATGGAGATGCTCCATGTGATATGGAAGCTCTGTGCTTTCTCATGTAGCACAATAGACCCAGGAAGCACACAAGCATCCTGAAGAAGAGAGCAGAGGACACCAGAACTAGGGAGACAATCTCCTTTGCACTTCATTCCAGTGCTCCTTATGGACAAAGTTCAACAGATTTCTAGCTGGACAAAGGAAAGTAGTTAAAGGGACAAGATCCATTGGCACAGTTCAGGCAATAAATGATGACTTGGAACCCAGAGGCAATAAATGATTCAGGATACATGTCAGAAAGGGAGGGAAAGCAGAGAACCTAAAGGAAATAAAGGAGCAGGTCACGCAAATACTAGGTTAAGCACATTCTGGAGAAATGGAACTAGTGTAAAAGGCCTGGCTCCACGGCATGCCCCACATGTTGCAATGTAACAAGGACACTAGTTTGTCTGGAGCAGGCAAAAGGAGAAAGTAGATATAAAACATGTTGGTGAAGTACCAGGGACAGAAGTATGGCCAAATGCGGACTGTATTTTACTTTCACTGAATTGGAAAGCAATGAAACAGCTTTGAAAAGATAATTAATTTGATCTTTATTTATTGGTAAGGATAACTCTGATTGTTTTGTTGAACATAGAGAATAGAAGTAAAAAATAAAATAGATACATGTTATAAGTCTATTATAGTATCCAGGGAGAGTTACTGGTTATCTTACCTAAAATGTTAATGGTAGAAATGGTGATCAGTGGTCAATGTCACACACACACACACAAACACATGCACAGATTTAAAGACACAGAGATACTGTATTGTATAAAAGAAAACAAGTGTTGAAGAGGATTAAGTTTTGGCCTGAAAGAATAGAGTCGTCATTTCTGAGTTGAAAAAGACTTCAGGAAAACCATGCTTTAGATGAAAATCAGGAGTTCTTTTTTAGATACTTCGTGTTTTGGATGTCCTTTTTAGATCTGAGTGGAGACATCCCATGGACATTTGCCTATTCTGATACAGAGCTCACAGAAGAAGTATGGAGTAGAAGTAGTATTTGAGATTCATCAGCATAAAATGGTATTTAAAAGTCATCCAAAGGAATGGTAACACATATGATAAGAATATAGAGGAGTCAGAACTGAGCTCTGACCTCAGAGAGGTGAGGAAAAATCTGTAAAAATAACATAAAAAATGGGCAATAAATTAAGTGGAAAATCAAAACAAAGTGGAAACTAATGAAGAAAACAGTTTAATATAGAAGGAGTGATCAACTGTGATAAATGATCCTTATAGGTCCAGTAAAATATGTCCTAATAATTAACCATTGAATTTAACAATATTATGATTACAGGTGATCTTTAAAAATTATTTTGAGGGACGCCTGGGTGGCTCAGTTGGTTAAGCGGCTGCCTTCGGCTCAGGTCATGATCCCAGGGTCCTGGGATCGAGTCCCACATCAGGCTCCTTGCTCGGCGGGGAGCCTGCTTCTCCCTCTGCCTCTGCCTGCCTCTCTGTCTGCCTGTGCTCGCTCGCTCTCTCTCCCTCTGTCCCTGACAAATAAAAAAAAAAAAAATATTTTGATAAACATAAAGTGCAGAAAGGTTGATTTTGAGGTAAATTCCAGGGATAAGAACATACTGATGGTAATAATTTTGCAACTGTTTGATAGTAAAAGGGTACATATCTGGATTCTACTGATGCATCGTGAGAGATAAAATAGATAAGAAACAGCGGATTCCAAGTGGAGGCAGAGATGGGACACCAGGGTGGCTTAGTCAGTTATGCATCTGACTCTTGATTTCAGCTCAGGTCATGATTTCAGGATCATGAGATCGAAGCCCACATTATGTTCTGTGCTGAGCATGGAGCCTGTTTAAAATTCTCCCTCTTCCCTCAGCCCCTCCCTACCTGCACACATACTCTCTCTCTAGAGACAAAGGAAAAAAGAAAGAAAGGCAGGAAGGGAGAAAGCGTGCAGGGAGAGGAAGAAATAAAGTTAAAGATCGAGTCATGGATTGAAGGTCCCAGTGTACTGAAATTTTTTAAATCAGAAAAAAAGAGGGATGATCTGGAAAAATAAATTATACTGGTTGAAAGGAGATATACCAGAAATTAATATTATGGAGAAATTGACATTATGCTGTTGTGGATAATCAGGGCAGAGGAGATTATTATATGAGAGTACATCAAGAACAGAGGAGTTCATATATTAATAGACTCATCAGTATTGAAACAAATGTGAATTATGACAAAAATAAGTTTTGAGATATGATATCTAAAATTTTCAAATAATGAGGTTATTGAATACATGCTTTGCATATAATGATATCAACGATAGTAGTATTAATTTCATGAATCATGGATTTCTCTGTAGATAAAGAATGAAAATTTACATTTTTAATATGTACCTTAAATGATTCATATATATACCAATGGCCTTCTAGTATACATACTTCTGTTACAATTACTGAGTTAATCTAATTAATCAGCTAAGTATGGGGAATGAATGTGGTTCGAAGACATAACTATTTAATGTCATAAGCATACAGACACCAATACACAAACATACAACAAAAATGAAGTTCCTTTGTTGTTGTTGTACAGTTAATTTTGCATTTGTTCTAGTTTCTAAGGAAAGTTAAATGCCATCAAAATGTTTAATAGAAATGAAAACAAAATGAGGAAAGTGAGATTCTGTGACAGAATTTTTGCCTAAAATGACATTTGGGTTTGTATTTGCTAAACTTCTTCCTTTTAGAATCTTAAATCCAAAATACATTTCTTTTTTCTGCCATTGACCTGGAAACATAAGAAATAGCTGATGGCAGGAAAGCTAACCCAAATTCTAATACACATAAAGTCACTTTTAGAATGAAAATACAAAATTCTTATTATTAGAAAACCTACATTTTCATAATTGTGAATTTAATATTTTTCTTCTTCATGAAGATTAATAATATTAGCTACCAATGGAAAGTATGCAATGCACAGGCATATTTTATCTTCTCAAACAATGAGATAATTGAGACCCAGGATCCACACTTTCAAATGGGATTGAAATCCCATTTTTCTTTCACTAAGTCACATCAGATAGTTCCCTGTCTTGTTTCACTTTTGTCTTCTATACAATGGAAATAACAACTGTTATCTACATCATTGCGTTGTTATGAGGAAGGATTTAAAACATTTAGATTGCTTGCAATAACAATACTGTTATTATTATTTATTAGTATTAATCTTCACAGCAACTTTGCCAGTTAGGTATTTATTTTCTCCTTTATAAATAACGTGAGTGGCAGAAATAACCTTATATTCAAAGAATATGTGTCATTTGAATATTATATGTATATATACTCACACACACACATATATATACACATTTATGTAAATACCATCATGAAACTGTAAGTGACACAGCCAAGATTCAAATTCACATTCTGCCGGACTCCATCTCTGCTCTTTTTACTGTACCACTGCAATCACATTGTCCCACACTCGTAACATAATTTCACTTAAATTGCAGCTCAGATCTGAAAAATAAAATCGTCTTCTCTTTAGGCAATTGTAAGATCATGAAGAAAATTCTAGAAAAATTAAAAAAATAAAAAGAATATTGTAAGATATACAAATTTAGAAACCTCAATGTGTGATATTTAAATTGGGAACAGATGGCACATATATGTTAATAAGTTTTAAATACTACATAGTGTTATTGAAGTTGGTGGAGAGAGGTGCCGGTTAATCTTTGATTTATAAGATATGAGGAGGACATAAGGTCCTAAAAAGTAAATGGCTGAAAAAAAAAAAAATGAACTATTAAAAG
>NW_019154109.1:10451889-10720260 GCF_002288905.1 Enhydra lutris kenyoni | reverse complement strand
TTTTTTTTTTAAGATCTTAATTGTTTATTTAAGAGAGCAAGATAGAGAGAGAGCATGAGTGGGGGGAGGGCAGACTGAGAGGGAAAAGCAGGTTCCCTACTGAGCATCAAGCTTGACAGGGGGCTTTATCCCAGGATCCTGGGATCATGACCTGAGCTGAAGGCAGCTGCTTAACAGACTGAGCCACCCAGGTGTCCCTTAAGAAATATTCTTATATTTTAAAAATAAGTGGATTTTAAATAAATAGGTAAATAATTAAATACAGATATATAGGTAAATTAAATAAATTACTATGAAAATATTCCTCTGGGAAAATAATCATTAACTTGACACAACAGAGCTAATATATTTCAAAATTCAACCTCTTATTGAATGATAAGCCATAGTAATAAGAATGTGCTAGAATCAGAAATAGGGGACAGTAATTTAACCACATGATATAGGTAAATCATTTCTTTTTAACAAAAATAGCAAAAAAACCCCAACAGATTCTAATACTTAGTGTAATGATATATAATAATAGTATGCATAAAGAATGAGAGCAGCATTTTGATAAAATCTTGATCATTTGTTATCTATTACATGAAAAACAATAGAAAATTTCAGGTTTATTACCTCCTGTACTGGTTTTTAAAAAGAACAGCATTTTATAGCCCAGACACCTACCGGTTTTTAACAAGTTGTTAATTCTTTCAAAATAACAAAAATCAAATATTTTGATAATATTTAAATGTTTATATAGTACAAGACATAAACATGCTATTTTACTCTGATAAACAAGCTATTTATACTGTAACTATGTTCACTGCCTATACTCACTATTCTTATTTGTAATTTAACATCAAAAGAAGCCAACACTATCTTGTTGGAAATTTAATCCTTGAAATTAAGCTAGTAAATCTCATCTCTGGATTTCATCTGGTTTCTCCTCAAGTAACAGAATAGGGTATGTAAAGAGATGAGAACTAAAGAAATGAAGCTAGAATTTCTGCTCCTGCCAGAATGGCAGATTACATAGTGTTGAAGTCCTTCCCATTCAAATACAGCTAGAAATTTCATGAAACAAATGTCTTTTGTTACTGAGTCTTTTCAAAGTAAGATGAAGCTTAGGGAAAAAGCAAATGAATTAAGAGCAATGAGCATTAGCTTGAACATAAATGATATTTATATAATAGATGGACTTACTTTTGTGCCATTGACATGGTGGAAGAGGCAATTTGGAGACTAATGTTTAAACTTAAGAGCCAGCTTGATCAAAGTGTAAGATTTATGATTAAATAATTTTGTTTTATGAATATAACATATTTGTAAGATAGGTTTTCCAAGTACTCTTGCATTTGTCTCTGAGCTCTTTATTCTCTTTTATCAGTCTATTTGTTCTTTGATATGAAAATTTGAACTATTTTTATTATTTGCATTGCCTATCCACAAGCAATTCTCACAAATATACTCAGGTGAGGTTTTAACACTCAATAATAATGTCCACTCTCCAAAATTAACACTGATTCATGGGCAAGTCCCTTCATATGTGATTTAGGAATGTGTAATTAACACATTAATTTATATGCAGATAATCATCTAAATGCCAAAACCTTTTTTAATTCAACACATTCTATCTGACTTTCAAATGAGAAGAGACATATGGCTCTAGATGTATATTAAACTCCATAAAATGAGAAGCATTGGAACAATTTCAAAGACATTTTAACTCTTGAAAACATATACACCACTGTCTCTTTATTATGAACAGAGGACAGGGTTAGTATATTAATTTAGTTTTGTTTACCAATCAGAATTTTATTTAAGCACTGAAAGTGATTTATAAATTAGTTCAGACAACTCTTCACACTGAAACATTTTTAAAATTAGACAAAGGCACAAAGATATGTATCGATCAATGCCACGGTACTAATCGCTGCTCTTGCCCCCCTGGTCCCATCACTACTGCAGGTGCTGAGTCCATAATTTGTACTCTCAGGCTCTGCCAGTTTCATATCCAGTTCTGAATATGCCTGGCATTAAATTAAGCCTGGGATATATCTGGCCTATAATGAGGCATCTGGAGGTTTACCAGTATTTTTCTAACTTTGGAGATGTTAAAGAAAATATTACTCATGACATTTGTTAAAAACAATAAGGCTGACTTTATTTGGGGAGGCTGCTGCACTAGATAAGGGACTTACTACAATACAGTTTTGAATAGAGAAGATTAGGCTCAACTCTGATTTCCTTCCTCAACGAGGAAGATTAAGAATTTATAGTCAGGGGGCATGGTTATGCTGTGACATGGTCAGTGGATGGAGAATTACTAAGAGGAGACATCAGGGCAAAGGGGAGCATTCTGGTTAAACCCATCTAACAGGATTCTTATTGAATGCTGGAGTGATTCCATTTGGGGATGAGAAGTTTGGTTAGAATTCCAGGGTAATCAGATATTGTGAATGGGGTATTCTGGCTAAACTGACTTACCAGGATTCTTACTAAAATTGAGCTCTTAAAGACATACCTAAGGATGGGGCTTCTTGGAAAAAGAGCTCAGAGGAGCCTGACTAGAGTTTGATCAAGGAGAGAATCTTTGTCTTAGAGGAAAGACCAATTTCATTCTGAGCTCTTATCTCCTTAGAAATTCAATTTCTAATTACACTATTTCTTTTTTTTTTTTTAAGATTTTATTTATTTATTTGTCAGAGAGAGAGAGGGAGAGAGAGCAAGCACAGGCAGACAGAATGGCAGGCAGAGGCAGAGGGAGAAGCAGGCTCCCTGATGAGCAAGGAGCCTGATGTGGGACTCGATCCCAGGACGCTGGGATCATGACCTGAGCCGAAGGCAGCTGCTTAACCAACTGAGCCACCCAGGCGTCCCTAATTACACTATTTCTTAAAATGTCAATAATTTGGACTATGATGAAAGATGTGATAGAAATAAATAAATCACTATATCTCTTCAGTCTGCAGAAAGATAGCAGTTGTTCATTCACTTTATCTTGTGGTTAACTATCCTTCACCCATCACATTCATTTTACATCTTTAAAATCACCAAATAGATGTATTTCAAATTTGGATCATTTTTTGTTTTCTTTCCATTATGTAGTTTAATTATCTGAAAATGGAGGAAAAAAAAAGAAAACACACAAAACTGATACGGAGCTTAGTCCTTAAGTATGATATATATATAATGAAAGGGCAGTGAGGGTGGAAACAAGAAGAATTAGAAAGTAACTTAAATTATGAATATGACAGAGTTTGATATTGACTTTACTCAACAAGAATTTGTAGTATGCCTATTTTATTAGTAAAAAGAAAATGATCCTTAGTGTTGTAGAGACTATACTATAATAAGAGGTACGATAGCAGAGTCTCTTAAATACATACATTCAGAAAGTGATTGATATGTTAGAAGGATACAGTATCTTGGCATGTAACTCAGCTGGAGGGGTTGTTTGATTATAGTGTGTGGGGGCCTGCAGTCTGCATCATTAAATCTAGTGGTTAGGATGGATAAAATTGAGAAAACAACATTTTCTCAAAGGTTTGCCAGAAGTCTCCACTAAAAAAGAGAACTAGAGGCCAATATCCCTGATGAACACAGATGCCAAAATTCACAATAAAGTACTAGCAAACTGAACCCAACATGCATTAAAAAAGTCATTCACCATGATCAAATGGGATTTATTCCTGGGTTGTAAGGTGGTTCAATGTTAGCAAATCAATGTAAATGATATATCACATTAATAAAAGAAAGGATAAGAACCATATCACCCTTTCAATAGATGCAGAAAAAGCATTTGACAAAATACAACATCCATTCATGATTAAAAAAAAAAAATCCTCAACAAGGTACAATTAGAGGGAAGATTCATCAGCATAAGGCCTTATATGGTCAATATATCATCCTCAATGAGGAAAAACTGAGAGCTTTTCCTCTACAGTCAGGAACAAGACAGGGATATCTACTCTCACCACTGTTATTCAACATCATAATGAAATTCCAACCCACAACAATCAGACAACAAAAAGAAATAAAAGGTATCCAAATTGTCAAGGAACAAGTAAAACTTTCACTATTTGCAGATGACATGATAACCTATACCAAGAAACTGCTAGAACTGATAAATAAACAAATTCAGCAAAGTTGCAGGATACAAAATCAACATACAGAAATCTGTTGCATTTCTATACACCAACCGTAAAGCAGTAGAAAGATAATTTAAGGAGCAAATCCCATTTACAGTTGCACCAAAACAATAAGGTACCTGGAAATAAACCTAACCAAAGATGTGAAAGACTTGTAGTCTGAAAAATATAAAACAATGATGAAAGAAATTGAAGATGACACAAAGAAATAGAAATATTTCTTTCCATGTTCATGGGTTGGAGGAACAAATATTATTAAAATGTCTATACTACCCAAAGCAATCTACACATTTAACACAATCTCTATACCAACAACATTTTTCACAGAGCTAAAGCAAACAATCTTAAAGTTTGTGTGGAGCTACAAAAGATCCCAAGTAGCGAAAGCAATGTTGAAAAAGAGAAGGAAAGCTGGAGACATCACAGCTCCAGGCTTCAACTTATATTACAAAGATGTAGCAATCAAAATAGTTGAGTGCTGGCACAAAAGCTGACACATAGATCAATAGAACAGAATAGAACTCACAACTATATTGTCAATTAATCTTCAACATAGCAGAAAAGAATATCCAATGAGAAAGTCTCTTCAACAAATGGTATTGAGAAAACTGGACAGCAAAACACAGAAGAATAAAACTGGACTGCTCTCTTGCACCATATAAAAAAATAAATACAAAATAGATGAAAGACAAAAATCCCAGAGGATTTTGAAAGTAAAAATCCCAGAAGGGAGCATAGGTAGGAACTTCTTTGATTTTGGCCATGGCAACTTCTTTCTAGATATGTCTTCTGAGGAAAGGGAAACAAAAGCGAAAATAACCTATTGGAATGGCATCAAAACAAAAAGCTTCTGCACAGGAAAGTTTATAAACAACAGAACTAAAGGCAAACTACTGAAGGGAAGAAGATATCTACAAATGACATATCTGATAAAGGGTTAGTTTCCAAAATATGTAAAGTACTTAAAAAACTCAACACTCCCCAAAACAAGTAATCCAGTTAAAAAATGGGCAGAAGATATGAATAGAAAAATTTCCAAAGACTTGTAGATGGCCACAAGAAGAGATGCTCAACATCACTGATCATGAGGAAAATTCAAATCAATACTACACCTCACACCAGTCGGAATGGCTAAAATCAACACAAGAAACAGTTGTTGGTGAGGATGTGGAGAAAAAGGAAATTTCTTGCACTGTTGGTGAGAATGCAAACTGGTGCAGCCACTATGGAAAACAGTATGGAGGTTGCTTAAAAGTTAAAAATAGAATTACCCTACAATCTAGGAATTGCACTACTAGATATTTACCCAAAGAATACAGAAATACTAATTCAAAGGGATACATGCATCCTGATGTATATAGCAGCATTATCTACAATAGCCAAAATAGCCAAATCATGGAAACAGCTATGGGGGGGGGCGATGGACTATTATTCAGCTATGAAAAAGAATGAAATTCTGCCATTTTTAAGGACTTGAATGGAGCTAAAGAGTATTACGCTACATGAAGTAAGTCAAAGAAAGGTAAATGCTATGCAATTTCATTCATACATGGAATTTAAGAAACAAAACAAATGAGCAAACAGAAAAAAAAAAGAGGTAAAGAGAGGCAAATTAAGAAACAAACTTTTAACTATAGAGAATAAACTGATAGTTACCACAGGTGACATGTTTGGGAAGATGGGTTAAATACATGATGGAGATTAAGGAGTGCAATTGTTGTGATGAGCACCTGGTGATGTATGGAAGTGTTGAATCACTGTATTGTACACCTGAAACTAATATTACATTGAATGTTGACTAACCAGAATTTAAATAAAAACTTAAAAAAAAAAAAGGTTTGCAGGAAAGGGCAAATAGATTTAAAACTCTGTAACAAACTACACTGAGGCCTTCTAACTGGTCTCCATGTATCGACAGTTGCCTCACTATAAAACATTTTTATAAAGCTGCCTGATGGGATTTAGAACATACTACCCCAAACTATGGCACCTTGGCACACTTTAATCAGTAATCAGAAAAAAAACTGACAAAACAGCAGAAGCAGGAAGACCACTTTGGCCATTCCCTTATCTTTATCTCCTGAAACCTTCATGGGAGAGGCGTCTTCTCTATACCTGGGGAAAAGGAGGATCCCTGTCTCCTAACAAAAGGTCTTGCAACGTCTCCTTCAGTTTACAACCCTAATCTCATGTTCTCTGACCTATCATATTTCTCCGTGACTACTCATTCTTCATCAAACCTAGTATAAAGATACAATACTCAGCTCTGTTTGTTCAGGTTTCCATTTATCAATCATCCATGCCACATTAACTTTTATTAAATAAATTTGCAAAAAATTTTTGGCCGATCTGTCTTTGTCAGTTTAACTTTGGAAAAAACCACGAGCCTTAAGAGGTTTAAGGAGAATTTTCTTTCCTCACAAGCCTAAAGACGAGTTTTTACTACAATTTTGGACAAACATGAGGTAGTATGAAAGGATAAGGCTAAGGAAATAATGACAAACTTACGACCTCTTGTTGTAAAACACACGTTTTTGCACAGATCATGGTAAACTCTTCTTTGATCTGGATACGTGTATAACATTCATTTCAATCTGATTAATATTGGTGGCATATTTTGGGGTTGAGATAATTTATTGGTTTTTATGAAGAGGGTTTCATATTTTTCTTTCAAGAATTTTGATGCTTCCTTATTTTTCCCATATAATTATCAATTTCATATAGGTTTTTAATTCTACTGTTTTAAGGTTATTTATAATGTATTTTATTTTATTTTTTAAAAGATTTTATTTATTTATTTGAGACAGATAGAGTAAGAGAAAGCACAAAGAGGGGAAGCAGAGGGAGAGGGAGAAGCAGACTCCACACTGAGCTCAATGCAGGGCTCAGTCCCAGGACCCTGAGATCATGACCTGAGTCAAAGGCAGATGCTTAACCAATTTAGCCACACAGGCACCCCTATAATGTATTTTAATATAAATTTGATTTCTTTTGCATTTACAACTTGATTTTTTAAAAATTTCTGAAGTTTTTATTTGTACACTGTGTCTTTTAACCTTGACCTTACTTCCCAAAGGTTTTTTTTTTTGTCTTCAAGAACTAGCTTTTAGTTTTTTTTTAAAGTTATATTCCTGCATTGTTTGTTTTTTAATTTTATCAGTTTATTAGTTAATATTATTTTGTTTCCTTTCTTTTATTTTTAGTTGGAAGCTTAGTACATTACTTTTCAAATTTTTGCTTACTAATCAGTTTATAAATTTCTAAAGGCCATAAATACTCAATGACTACATTGCCATAATCAGTAAGTTTTGTTTTCGTTTTCATTACTTTTATCACAGTAATATTTAAATGATATCCCACTATATATCCCTTTGGATATTTTACACTCAGTTTTATTTATTTTTTTAAAGATTTTATTTATTTATTTGACAGACAGAGATCACAAATAGGCAGAGAGGCAGGCAGAGAGAGAGGAGGAAGCAGGCTCCCTGCTGAGCCTGCCCAGTGTGGGGCTCAATCCCAGGACCCTTGAATCATGACCCAAGCCAAAGGCAGAGGCTTTAACCCACTGAGCCACCCAGGCGCCCCTACACTCAGTTTTATTTTTGTCATGATGATAATAATGCTACAAAATTGACAATATATGTGTGCTGCAATTTGCTTTAATTTCCAAATTTTTTGTGGCATTTGTGATTTATAATTATGAAAATGTGTTGTACGTAAAATGTACTTCTGTAAATTATATTTTCCTACACTTGATGAAGAAAAATTGGTATTTTTTGCATGTATTTGCATAGCATAAGTGCAAAATGTAGTTATCACATAGAATAACCATGTATGTACTTGTATATTCATTTTGATGACAATACTTTGTATTAGAATTAAAATGCACTCATTCTCACAAACATGACAATCCTTTGTATCTAATACATGATTGAGGAAAAAATTATGTGAACTAGACTAATAGTTCTTTCCATTTTGTTCAAATGTGAAGTTTGTTAATTTATTTTTATTTATAGACTTTTATTACTCACAGATGGCATTCTCCCAATTGCTTTCAGCAATTATTTCCCTAAACAATGTAGGACAAACTGTTTTGTTAATTCATACTGTTTCACAGTTGTCCGAGCTTCTCAAATCTCAGGTTTCTGTGAAAAACTTTTTAAGTATTTCTTCTACACTTCCTGTTTGCAATTATGCAATTTCGACTCATGTATGTAACTGTCATTCATTTATCAAGCTTGTCTCTCCTACTAGAACTGTGTTTTTAGAGGCAATATTTCAATGTTGATTCATGGGCTATGTTCCAGGCCTTCTTTCTGGTTAATATAAATATAGTTGAAGTCAGCTGGTGAGGGGAAAAAGCAATTTCCAAACTGAGCATATACGCAAAAAGGCAATCCTCGTCACATATCCAGACACATTTTAAAAATAATTCCCTCAAAGAAAAAGGGTAGAGTCTTACATAATTATGGCATATCAAAATTTACAAAACTATTTCTTCTATGCTTTACTTTTTAAGAAAATGTTTAATTTTATCTTCACTAATTTCTATCTAATTCAGATATGACAAAAGAAAGAAGCTATATCATTGAAAATAATATTAATAGAGGGTTTAAGGATACATACTACAAGATACAGAACATAGAGTAATAATAGAAGTTTTAAAACTTGTCTACACCTATGGAAGGAGACACTTGAAAGACTGATGATTCTTTCATATTAGCAAAATGTGCTTTTATCATTTTCAACCCTCTTTCAACCCTAAGTCTCAAATAAAGAGGCCAAAAATTGTAAACTTTTTTGTCACCATGCTCTGGGCTGTTAAAATGCTTTCTAGCCAAGAGCTATTACCTACTTGTAATGGAATCCCTTTCTGCTTCATTGGCTTTTGGGATACATAATGATGTCAAACTATGTAATAGAATGTGGAGTGGAATTCCTTTTGCTCTCAAACTGGTAAATAAGTCCTCAAGCAGACAAAAAGGTAAGTGCACATTCTAAAGAAAGCTATTAACTATTCTTTTTTTTTTTTTTTAAAGATTTTATTTATTTATTTGACAGAGATCACAAGGAGGCAAAGAGGCAGGCGGAGAGAGAGGGGGAAACAGGCTCTCCACTGAGCAGAAAGCCCGATGTGGGGCTCGATCCCAGGACCCTGAGATCATGACCCGAGCCGAAGGCAGAGGCTTAACCCACTGAGCCACCCAGGCGCCCCAGCTATTAACTATTCTTGGCCAAACTCACATTAGGGCTTATACATGAGTGACCCAGAGTTCACACTCCTGGGCCTGGTAGCACACCAACAATGATTTAATCACATTGTCTCTGCTCATTTGAGTTGTGTCTGCTGTGGTGGAGAGTTCACAGCATGCTGACAGATCTCTGCCTTTCCTTTCTTCTTCATGACTGGCTGATTACTTTCCTTGTCACTACACAGCTTAATGGGCTGTGAGCAAGACTAACCCTGACCTACTGAGGAGTTATCATCCTTGAGAGACATCCTCAACCAATACAGAAATAGAACTGGAATCTTCAACGGGTTCTCCATTCCCACCATCTCCATTAGGGTTGACCCGAGTTGTCCATCATTGGCTTTTCTCCTTTTCCTTCATTTTGTTCTTCCCTTACTCGTTCTTGTGCTCAAGGGTTACCTTCCAACTAAATTTCACCTAAATTCCTGTCTCAGGGTCTTCTTTTGAGGGAAAACCATGTTAAGACAGCCCCCATATCAAAGGTATATGTGAGTGAAATATTAGAAGGATAGAAGGGGGGAAATTGTGGAAAATATGAGTAAAAAATCTAGTGGGAGAAAGCTGTGGCTTATCCTTCACCATTCAGTTAGTTAGAGTACATCTTTCTTTGCTCAGGTTAAGCAATGGCAGCTCCAGGAAACCCTGGCAAATGTTCAGGATGTCTGAAAGATGGAGAGACTGGTATTTGATTGATGAGTAAGAGAATTTCTGTCTTTCTTTCAGTACCCACCAACAGAAAGGAATAACTAAAATTAGAGTGAAATGTCAGGAAAGGAATGGGATAAATGTAGAGCAATTTACATTTCTATTATTTCCTATGGGAAAATTGACATCAGAGATTGTTATTGTACTGGGTTACCTTTTTAGTGTTCTATGGAAGACAACTTCTTCTGGACTTTAAGACTTCAGTAGACAGAGTCTTTAAACCCTAACAGAATGAGAGTTGATAAATTTGGAAGGTCAAAAGGAGGTAGGCTTCCCATGCCAGGGAGTTCCCTTATAGATCACGTGAAGAATTTATGCATGTTGCCCCATGATAAAAGCAGGATTTGTTTTTCTATAATCCAGAGGGTCTTGATAAACAGCCAATGTAAGCTAAAAAAGCAGGGATACTTGGAAGAGGACAGAATCCATGAGAGGCAGAATGAAGCCTAAAAGTATGCCATATACTTTTTCTCTGCCAAATCTATTAATACAAATCCTGGCTCATTCTGGAGAAAAGGAAGGGACTAGATGAGATTGGAAAAATGGCATGAGAAAAAATTTAAAATTGCTTTGACTAGACTTCTAAAAATTTGAAATTGACATGATCATATGACCAAAGAATTTGACAAAATTCAACACCCATTTATGATGAAAACATTCAACAAAGTGGGTATAGAGGGAATGCATATCAACATAATAAAGGCTCTATGTAACAATCCCACAGCTAACATCGTACTCAACAGTGAAAAACTGAAAGCTTTTTCTTTAAAATCAGGAGCAAGACAAGGATGCCCTCTCCCACCACTTATATTCAACATAGTATTGGAAGTCCTAGCCAGGACAATCAGGCAAGAAAAATAAATAAAAGGAATCCAAATTGGAAAGAAAGAAGTAAAACAGCCAGTATTTACAGATGACATGATATTATATATATAGAAAACCTTAAAGACTTTACCAAAAATACTCTTACATTATTAAACGAATTCAGTAAAGTTGCAGGATACAAAATCAGTATTCCAAAATTTGTTGCATTTCTTTACAGTAACAACAAACTAACAGAAAGGGAATTTAAGAAAGTAATCCTGTTTACAATTGTATCAAAAAGAATAAAAAACCTAGGAATAAATTTAACCAAGGTAGCGAAAGACATGTAGACAGAAAACTATAAGCAATTGATGAAATGGAAAAGACACAAACAGATTGAAAGATACTTCATGTTCATAAATTGGAAGAATAAATACTGTTAAACTATCCATAAAACCCAAAATAATATACAGATTCAATGCAATACCTATCAAAATGCCAATGTCATTTTTTATAGAAATAGAACACACAATCCTAAAATTTGTATGGAACCACAAACATTCTACATAGCTAAAGAAACTTTGAGAATAAAAGAACAAATCTGGAGGCATCTTGGTCTCTGATTTCAAACTATATTACAAAGCTACAGTGATCAAAACATTATGGTATTGGCATAAAACAGACACATAGATTAGTGGAACAGAATAGCAAGCATGGAAATAAACCCACACATATATGGTTAATTAATTTATGACAAAGGAGGCAAGAAAATACAATAGGGAAAGAACAGTATCTTTAATAAATGGTTTGGGGAAAACTGGATAGCCACATTCAAGGGAATGAAACTGGACTGCTATCTTACAACATACACAATAATTTACTCAAAATGGGTTAAATATTTGAATGTAAGACCTGAAACCATAATACTTGTAGAAGAAAACTTAAGTGGTAAATCCCTTGACATTGTTCTTGGCATTGAATTTTTGGATCTAACTAAAAAGGCAAAGGCGACAAAAGCAAAAACAGATGGAACTATATTAAACTAAAATGCCTTTGCAGCGCAAGGGAAATCATCCACAAAATGAAAAAGCAACCTACTGAATGGGAGAAAATATTTGCAAATCGTATATCAGATAAGGGCCTAATAATCAAAATTTATAAAGAACTCAAACAACCCAATAGCAAAACAAACGAACAACAACAACAAAAAACACCCCAAAATCTCAATCTGATTAAAAATGGGCAAGGCATCTAAATCAATATTTTTCCCAAAAGACATACAGATGGTCAACAGGCACATAAAAAGATGTTCAATTTCACTAATTATCAGAGAAATGCAAATCAACCCCATAATGAGAACAACCTCATACCTGTTAGAATGGCTACTATCCAAAACAAAACAAAACAAAACAAAACAAAAAGAAAAACCAAGAAATATGTTGGAGAGGATGTGGAGCAAAGGGAAACCATGTACACTTTTGGTGGGAATGCAGATTGGTTTAATCATTATAAAAAACATGGAGTTCCCTCAAAAAATTAAAAATAGGTTGGCTGTGTAATATAGTTGTTTTCCTTCTGGATATTTGTCTGAAGAAAACAAAAGAACTAATTTGAAAAGATATAAGCACCCCTATGTTCTTTACATCATTGTTTGTGATAACCAAGATGTCTATGTTATGCTAAGTAAAATCAGTCAGAGAAAGACAAATGCCATATGATTTCACTTATATGTGGAATGTAAAACAAAACAAAAACAAAAAAACAAGCAAATAGGGGCGCCTGGGTGGCTCAGTGGGTTAAGCCGCTGCCTTCGGCTCGGGTCATGGTCTCAGGGTCCTGGGATAGAGCCCCGCATCGGGCTCTCTGCTCAGCAGGGAGCCTGCTTCCTCCTCTCTCTCTGCCTGCCTCTCTGCCTGCTTGTGATCTCTCTCTGTCAAGTAAATAAATAAAATCTTTAAAATAAAAAAAAAAAAAAGCAAATAAAACAAAACAAAACTTATAGATAACAAAGAACAGATTGGTGATCATAAGAGGGGAAGGGGGCTGGGGATGTGGGGAAAGGGTAAAAACGTTCAATTGCATAGTGATGGATGGTAACTAGACTTATTGTGGTGATCACTTTGTATTGTACACAAATATTGAAATATTATTGCCACATGTAAAATGGATATAATAGTATTTGCCAATTTTACCTCAATAAAGAAATGAGAAAATTAAGAAAAAAGATTTCCATTTAACTGCTGTCACCTCTGTTAATGGTGATATTCAGTAAGTAATCATCACAAGCAGGTCAGGTAGGATTTTACTGTGTTTCTGAGATATCCTTGTGCCATTTGTTTTTCCGTCTGAGAGCTGTAGAGCTAATCAAGACAAACTAAAAGAAAGTGATACTTTATATAAGACTGTATCCAACTGTTTCTGAACTGAACCACAGCAATTCTCCATAGTTCAATCTGATAACAGCTTCCAAGTTGTGAACACCAGAGAGATTCTTTTTTTGTAAACCATTCTTCACTAAATTTCCATTAGGTGTACATAGGTTTACAGGACACATATACTTGTTTTTCAAATACATTTTTCATTTCAACATAATTATTTACAAATATACTTCTCTTTCTTATCAAATTACAATACAAAGTACTCTAAATTGCATTTATTTAAAAATTTGCTTTAAAGAAGCAACATTTAGACTGCTGCATTTTCTATACAACACAATCTATAAAAAATAAAATATGTGTAATAGTGTTTTAATGGAAAAGACTGGTTATTTTGTTAATTTTTTACGAAAATGCTACACGCAAGTAGGAATTAATAACTGCCAACTCAGAAATAAAGTGGTCATTCATTATAATAATCATGGAATGATTGTATGGTTAACTGAACTAAAATAGAAACAGTTATTTGGGTTATTTTCTGACTATAGACACACAAAGTTTATTTAATCAGATCATTTACTTCATAGTTAGTCCTGGCCAAGTCCGTGCCTGATCTTATTCCTTCTTTATTGGCATTTAATATATTCACACTCTCCTCTCCTGCCCCATCGAAAGTTTGTTTTGAATTTTTTTCTCAGATTTTTGTTTTTTGTACTTCCCGAATATGTACTATTGTTTAGGATACTTGCATCTTAAAATTTGTATAAATAGTACTGACTTAATGTATCTCTTACATCTTCTTTTAGCCATAGCCAGAAGTCCTTCCAATGAACTATATTTTTCTTACATTGTTGAACAAAAACAAAAATTAATTCATGTCAAAATCAAGTCATGTTTATTTTTTCCTCTAGATTATGAATTCCTGGATTAAAGCTTCTCAGAAACATAAATTACCCTTACTTTCCATATCCAATTTTATTTTCATATGAAAGACATACCCATAAAATTTAAGAAGATATACCCTGAAAAAATTAGGCATGGTTGAATATTTGTCCAAAGAATGCTAGAGGGTGCTCCCTGAGTGTAAAGTTAAAAAGAGTATATGCAAAGTAGAAACCATGTTATGCTCCAATATATCATCATAGCAAAATGTAACAATCCACAGAAATTTTGGAGATATGAAAATTAAAAAAAAAATTCAGCTGGAATATGAATATCTAAGGATAAATTAAATGTTGAGGTCAATTAAGTATATTTGTTTTATTTTTGTTATCATTATAGATCTAAAAGCTATTTAGGAGTACACACTTTAATTATTCATAATTCAGTTGCCTAGGTTTGCTAACGATCATTAAAGTTGTTTTATGCCTAACTCAGCTTGCTTATAAAATTACCATGTTTCATGTATTAGAATTAGTTTTCTTAAGACAATAATTACAAATTCTTTAATTTAATTTTTTTTTAATATTTTAAATTTTATAATAAAGGAAGCTAAATAAATGGTAAGTAATCTGAAATGTTTTGGCTTCTCTTTTGTGAACTTGAAAATAGGTAAGATCATCAGTATTATGGTAAAACATTGCAAAATATTATGTTCCTTGAAACCAATACTTTCCCCAGAATTAAGCAAGCAGCCTCCTTTCCAAAAAAATTAATTTAGGTTAAAAAGTATTTTAAAAAGTCACATAAATGTCAATATAATTTTTCCCCATGGAGCATATCTAATCAGTGCTACTATATTAGCCTTCACCACTACTTAATTTTATTTTGTTATTTTCTTCTTTCATATTTTATTAGATTTTTTCATTTCTAATAAGCTTTCCGAAATTGTCTTCTCCTACTTAACTTATTAATCTATTGTCCCTTATGTTATTCTATTATAATTTTCTTTGTAAGAGAACTGGAATCTAAACAAATGGCAAAATGTATTTTTGTCAGGTTTTATAGAAACTTTCTTTGGGGGGATGTACCCACCATCAGTGTATTATGGAATCAAGTCCTAATCTACAGATAGCTTGGTGACTCTTGTTTTTTCCTTAGTCTCAATATATTTCTGTACTGTGTTAGTGATTTTGCTAAATTACTGAATTGATTTATTGGTTTTAACACTTTTTTTGAGGTGTTTTTAGAATTTTCTACAGATAGTATGATGTCTTCTATAAACAGATAATATTTTTTCTTGTCAAATGCAAAAATCATTGTTTCTAAATACTAACAATGAACTATCCAAAAAGAAATGAAAAGAATCTCATTTACAATAGCAACAAATAAAATCAACTAAAGTGGTGACAGTCTTATAAACTGAAACCTACGAATCAATGATAAAAGAAATTCAGGAAGACACAAATAGAAAGACTTTCCGTGTTCATGAATCAGAAAAAATCATACTACTAAAATATCCATATTACTCAAAGCAATTTACAGATTCAACAATCCCTACTAAAATTCCAGTGACATTTTTAAAAAGTGGAATAAACAATACTAAAATTCATATGGAACCACAAAAGACCTCAAATAAAAAAAAAAAATCTTACACACAGAAATATGGCAAATGATGATATTAGCCTAGAAGATCTCTTGGCCAAAATTGCCATGTTTTATTTAAGAACAGTAACAGTGGTGATGATATCATGGGGTAACATTCTTAGGGAAAGCAAAGAGGGGATTAGGGTCTCTGTTGTCTGTCTGATATGTCACTAGTAGCAAGTAGAGCATTGTAGGAATTTTCTGTCAGTCAGTCCAATATGCATGTTTCCCTCTTAGTAATATATTTATGTATGTATATATCTATATCTTTGTCTATATTTCTGGTAGATATTTTAGATTTATAAATATATTAGTGAATTTCTTTATGAGCAATAGATATATAAGGCCTATACATAAACAAAATACATACTCGCAAAATAATGTTATACACATTTGCCAGAATGGCTATTTATGTCAATAATAAGTTTTATTATTATTATTATTATTTTAAGATTTTATTTATTTATGAGGGAGAGTGAGAGAGAGCATGATCGGGGGAAGGGGCGGAGGGAGAAGCAGACTCCCTGCTGAGCAGGGAGCCCGATGCGGGGCTCCATCCCGGGACCCCTGGATCATGACCTGAACTGAAGGTAGACACTTAACTGACTGAGCCATTCAGGGGCCCCAATAATAAGGCTTATTATTAACGTAATTATCATGATTATTTTACCAATATCAAACTTTATTTATATAGTCCTGTCTGGGTGTAATGTTTCGGATTTCTTTGGGGTTCAAGATTAATGTGTCTTGTTAACATCGTGGTTTTGCTCAATTTGAGTAGATAAAAATGTATTTCACATATTTACATGTCCACTTTTCAAAATACAAAGACAACAATTCCAAATTCACTTTAAAAAACATTTTATGAAAACTAAATTCTTTGTATTCTTTATCGATAGCAATAAAACTTAATCTCCAAGGCATATTATGCAAGCTAACATACAAACATAAATATAGTTGTCATCTCTTAGCTTATCATTTTCCGTAGCCAATTTGTAAGCTTTATAATTAATTACAAATGTTCTTCCAAACATCTTAAAATGACATTTTTCTTTAAATCTACTTTCAGATATATTTGTTACTCAAGATTGTTTTAGACACCTGCCTACTTTCTTATGCTTTTAGCTACAGGCAAAATTTCATCTTGTTAAAGATGATACTTATATGTTTCTTATTTGGGAATACGATAACAATTCAGTCTCAAACTATCCTCTAAAAACTCTAAGTATCTTATATCACATACCTTTCTACTTACTGATGTAAATGAAAGTGAGAAGCAATGTAATCTGTTAATCCTCAACTTTGTATTTTTGTGGCATACATATGCTGTGCATGTGTGTGTGTGTGTGTGTGTGTGTGTGTGTGTGTGTGCATCTGCATATTACTATATGGGTGGAGTTGGGAGACCGAAATCAACTATTTATTTTTTATTAAAAAATAGCCATGTAATTATTACCAGATATGAAAATTGATATTCATGCATAACAGCTGAAAGCCAGTCAAAATACTAGATGTAGAAGTATTTATGCAAAGGAGAGCAATATTTTTCAGTGAATAAGTATATATCAGATGTCACTTAAGCCAATAAATTATTGGGAGCTTATGAAAGATAATTCAAATGTCTGAATATATTTTAAAGCTTTATTCATTGTTAACAAAGTTTGGTGTACACCACAAATGAATGGGCTCTGGCTTATTTGATGGATTCTTTCAGCTCTGTTCTTGGAAATGTAGACTGCCAATGTCCAAATTCCATCATGGTGGCTAATACTGACAGCACAAATATTTGAAATGAATCAAAGTAAATTTGTTTCTGTTTTACCACAAAAAATGACATCACCAAATTGCATCTTGTACTTCACATATGTATATATTTTAGTTAAACAAAGGAAAGTGAAAAAAGAAATTTTTTTCAAACTCTGTCATTACTGTTTTTCTTTATTGATTACACTAGATTCTGATTGATTTTGAAGGATAATAATATATCTCAAAGCCTAATTTTAGCTCATCAGTGTTTAGAGTGATATTAAAAAGAATCTTTGGGACATTTGGGTGATTCAGTCAGTTAAGCATCTCTTGATTTGGGCTCAGGTCATGGTCTCAGGATCCCGAGACCAAGTCCCACATCAGACTCAGAGCTCAGCCTGGAGTATGTTGATTCTGCTCCCTCTACTCCTTCCCCCACTTGCTTGCTCTCTCTCTCAAATAAATAAATAAATAAAATCTAAAAAAAAAAATCATGTAATTTTCATGTTATACCTTTGGTTAAAGCCATTTTTATCTCTTTTGGTGTACTAAGTGATCTTATTTCATTTTTATAGCACTTATAATTGAAACAGCTGTGCCATAATTAGCATTTATAATTACATTTTTATTAGGATTTTTGAGTTACACTTAAGCTAACTAAAATTTAGATCTTAAAACTATTACTAAGTAAGATAATATATTCTCTAGTAATCATTAGTCCTTAATTTTATATGGACTTGTTGAATATACACATTGATTAAGCCTAGTCTGCACATCCTTAAGAATATATACAAGTGCTGACAGTCAACCAATATGATAAATGTTTAAAAAAAAAAACACATTTCCAAGACCAGTACCTGACACTGCACTCCTTTTTTTTTTTTTAAGATTTTATTTATTTTATTTGACAGATAGAGATCACAAGTAGGCAGAGATGCTGGCAGAGAGAGAGAGAGAGAGAGAGGAGGAAGCAGGCTCCCTGCTGAGCAGAGAGCCTGATGTGGGGTTTGATCCCAGAATCCTGGGATCATGACCTGAGCCGAAGGCAAAGGCTTTAACCCACTGAGCCACCCAGGTGCCCCCCTGCCTGTCTTTCTAATTCCATACAGATATACCAGTCTAAAGAAATCTCTTGCCATAACTTGGTAAAACTTTTTAAGCAAGCAAATCAAAACACAATATATTCTCCTTTAAGTTCTGCATGCATTCACTGTGATTGTAAACATAAACCTATGTTGATACTGTCCTCATTCATATCTCTCTTTTGAGCAATATAGCATGTCTATAAAAATTAAAATGTATTCCATATTCTATATTTTGTTCATCTTAACAATCTTAGCTAAGTAATGCCTGTTTAAATTGCTTACATATTACACATTTATTGGTTTTCAGATATTATCATCATCAGTGTTATTTTATTCAATTATTAACATACTAATATATGTTTAGAACATAAACTACCTTATAAATTTTAGGAAAGTAGACTTCTGGGATTGCATAATAATGAGGGGCTTATAGACAAGTAAACAGAATTTTTTGCAACAGCTCATAGTAAATAATAAGGCAGAGGTTGTACGTAAGAATTTAAGGTCGTAAGAGTAAAGATATATAATCTAGAGTTGTCTGGATAGAAAAATATCCCAGAGGTGATGGTTCATATAATGACTCTTGAGTACTGTTTAGGAGTTACTCATGCAGATGAGGTTTTGGAAAAGAGACTAATCAGAAAAAGGGAAAGCTATATGATCAGATATGAAGGAATCCTATAGAACATGGCTTATTTGAGCATATTTAAGTATTTTAATATGAATGAAAGGTAGGAAGATGTGGCAAGATTTAAGCATTGAAATATTTCCAAGAGTCAAATCATGAATGGCCATAAATACAAAATAAAGTTTGAATTTATTCCAGAAATAATAAAAACTATGGAAATATAATAGCGGTATCATTATAAGGATAGATTACTAGAAATGGTGGAAATGTTAAATCAATATTAAATACAGTCTACTTCGTTAATAAGAAACTGTGGCAAATTACAAACCTGAAGTATGTCTTTGGAAGCGGAAGAGTTGATGGATAAGAATAACTTAAAGAACTGATGATTCACAGACCTGCGGCCCTGAAGCAAATAAGACATTATATGTTAAAAAAAATAAATAACTTAAAGATGGAGCATCTTTGGGAAACAACAAAGATGATGAGGTTCTTGATTTTTAGTTTATGACTTTTGAGATGCCTACAGAAATATTTGTAATATTGTAATATTGTAATATTAAAAGTAAACATATTGCAGAAGTAGTTTAATAGTGTAAATGATTCATACATTGTCTTCATTCAACACCATGATATTAAACCCTCCTATTATGTGTTCTCTCTGGAGCAAGGGAGAGATAAGGGGAGATACTTGCTTCTGTGGTTCTGGATAAAGCTTAGGATGTGTCAGCGAGGTACAAACACAAAAATTAAGAAGGTGGTTGGAGGCACGTGTATGCATAAGTTTTAGCAGAATCCGTTGTCCATTGTGTGGTCACTAGTCATGAGCAGCTGTGATGTTATTAGTGTTCTTCTGCATTTTGCTGGCCTCTGGTTTCTCCTTCCAATGGGGCCAGCCCAGTGATGCTTTGCTTTTGGATGAGATGGTAAGTCTTGTATTTTGAGATTTTCTGCAAGATATAAGAATTATTGATGGAAACATGTATAAGTTTAGAGCAACAAACAAATTGCCATTAGGCTTTATGCTAACGTAGGAGCTGTGAATCTAAGCCCAGTCGTAGCCACCTAGTCAGCAAAAAGGAAAGATAAAAGGCATATAGACACAGTACCTCAGTGGCGATTCAGGCTATAATCCAAAAAATTGGAAAAGTAAAAGACTATTGGTCATTTTCACTGGTCTCTCCACCAAATTACATAGTCTCATTCACTGTTAGGGCTTCATACAAAATATCCAATTCCTGGAAGCACAGCTTCCAAGTACAAGGCAAGAGAGTACAAGCCAAAGCAAAAACCAAAGCCTTGAAATTAGGCTCTATAATCACAATGACATGGATGTGAATTCTGGTAAAATCCTTATGAACTGTGTGACTTTGAGAAAGTTGCATAACATTTGACTCCGAGTTTTGCCATTTCTTAAGTAGATATACTAGCACTTAATTCATAAGGATATGGAAAAGCACCATATTTTACATAAAAGGTATTTTAACAATGTGAAGCTTTGTCTTCTGGCTCTGTAAGGCATTTTTATCTCCATCCAGTCTGGGCTGAGTAATTAGCATGGAACCCGACTAGATGGGTGCACTTATGCTGTTAAACGTTGTGTTCAATTCAATCATTTATCCAACAACTCCATATTGCTCTCCTATTGAGAAAGACTCTACTAGGAGCAGTTATTACTATTCCTTTTTGTACAAAGATGATATCCTCAATGCACCTGAAAAACAGTTTGTTTCTGGCAAACTGCAAATGGAACACCTGCTCACAAAATACATATGGGAAGTCTGCAATGGCTCACATATTAGCAGCACATTCTGCCTGGTGGTTTCTTTAGGTGTAATGAATTGGGAAAATGTGTCTTTTACAGAAACTTAATGACTTTGTGTAGCACAAGTAGGTAGAAAAAATATGGGGAAACTGATAATTTTAGCACCTGTGTTTGTTTAATTCTAGCCAAAGCAGCAACCTGATATGTGTTTGTGAGACAAAGTAGAAACATTGCCTGAGAGAAAATAAATGGAAGTCTGCATGATTTCAAATTCAAAAAAAAAAAAAAAGTATTCACAGCAAGGTTTGAAAAATTAAAAATATCGTTCAAGGGCACTAAATGAATCCCAGATAGGTCCCTCTTTTAAACATTGTCTTGGTGAAGATTTTTTGAAGAATTCCTCAAACTTTCAACAGATGTGATTGTAGCGGTGTCTAATGAAACACTTTGGTGTTTAGAAATCAAGATTTAGAAATGTGAATGTATACAAGAATGAATGTGGCAGAAAAAGACACTTAAATAGTTTAATGTATTCAAGAGTAGACAATATTACATTATTCTTACTGAAAATTCTTATTAAATATTCAGAGACTTGTGGTACTTCTCCTTTGTGTATGCTTTAGAATCAGATATACGTGGCTGAGCTGCTTATTGTTTACAATTTGACAAGTTACCTACCTTTTCCAGGCCTCAGTTCTTTGATTTCTTTTTAACAGCTTTATTGAGGTTAACTGGTATATAAGGAACAGCACCTATTCTGCCCCATTTGATGAGTTTGGAATACTCAAATCTCTTCATTCTTAAAAGGACAGCTACTCTCACTTCATAGTTGTGTGCATGCATCAGGATAGAAAAAATACATTTTAATATAAAAAATACATGCGTAGGATACCTAATAACTGGATGTCATTTTTAATTTGAAAAATCTGAAAGATAAGCTTAGGTATTTAATTGGAATAAGCATAATGTCAGATATTTTGCATAATAATAACTGATATTTTTGAAAACTGTTTACTCTCACTTTCAAATATTTTTACTTTTAATCTTTGGCCTTGGGCTTCTTGCTCAGCAGGGATTCTATTTCTCGGTCTGCCTTTGCCCCTCCCCCCTCCTGTTTTCTCTCTCTCTCTCTCTCTCTCTCTCTCTCAATAAATAAATAAATAAATAGTCTTTTAAAAATAAAGTTGCATAGCCCATTTAATTAATTAATAGCCTTTTAATCTCTCAAGGATGTTACCTTCTTGTTGCAAAGACAAGACTTAGACTCAAACAATGAAATAACAAGACAATACAATACAGTTATTGGTCTGTTTGAAATAGAAAATTCAGGCAATGTGAGCCAGAGACTAGTAGACCAAAGTGACTAGAAAGCGCTGCTTTCAGTCAAAATTATAATACTTGTAGTTAATCAATATATTCTACTGGTTTCTCTTCTTGCTATTTCTTGAAAAAAAAAACATAAATCCATCTTAAAAACAGTTTTTAGAATACAAAATGTAGGCTGCTGACCTTGGAATGGTTGTATGTGATTACTAATGACACAACTGTCAATTAAATATGGTAATCTTATTAGGAAAGGAGCATTTTTCTGGATGTGTGTAAAACCAGAGACATATTTATAGATCCAAGTAGTTAACATGCCTTAATAAAAGGTGATGACATATCAGCACGTCATCATATTTCTCGGTGGGGTCATTACTTGCAATTTGGATGGAATAGTTCTTGATTGTGAAGGTCTATCCGTGCATTGTAGGGTTTTAGCATCCCTGGTCCACACTCACTACATGTACTCTGTTGTTGTACTTCATTGTTGTCACGACACAGTCCACTCCAAGAGGGTTCCAAATACCTGCATGTGATCCAATAATATATGAATGATGTGTGAGAAATCAGTCCACACACATTTTGAAGACATTCTTGAATACACACACACACACACACACACACACACACACACACGCCCTAAGCACAAACACCAATTTTGTTGCTTTTACATGAAATTTAATCTATCGTCTATGGCCACATTTCCTTCTCCATAACACCCAAACGTTAAAATAATACCTTCAAAACAAATAGAAAAGATTCAGTCAAAATACCTAATCTAAAATGTCCTTCTTACTTGTCAGCTTCACTACTACTTCAGAGCAATATTCTTTTAAACTCTGTTTTTAATATAGAAAATCCTACTTAAAAGATATTGGTCACACAGTGCCTTCTATTTAATTTCATAAGTTGTTTTTTTTTTTTTTTCTGTGTCACTTGGTGGTGTGTTTACTCATGGTTTTAATTTTATTATTTCAGCAATTTATCATTAGCAAAGTTTTGGTTTTGTGTTTCTGGGTTCTTTTGTTTGTTTTGTTTCTAAGAGACTAATGTGTCAGAGTATGGAAACATAATTGCATAGAAGTTTCATATATGCATCTGGAAAACTTAACGGTATTTTATCAGGAAAGGGTGGCTTTTTGTGTTAGATCCCCATATTGAGTACCTTCAATAAGCAAGTTATAATAATTCAGACCTTACATCTCAGGATTCCCTTTTTAGAATCTTCGGAAGATGATCAGATTCTTTACTTCCTCAGAAATCTCTTATGAGACTGCCTTTATACAAGGACATTCATTTCAGCTTGTATTACATTGGAAATGAGATACAGTTTCCTGGGTTTACCTGAGTGATAAAAATCTGTATACAGTCTCAATGATACATATCTATGTCTGATGCCACATTGACCACCAAACATTCACTTCCCACCTAATTCTTAATTTTAAGTTCACAAAAAACTATAACTTTTCACTGGTTCTGATCTTCTTAACTACATGTGTCTCAGTGTAATAGAAAAGAGCTCTAAATTTTTAGGGAAAGACAACCACTAACAAGGGTTTTAATATATTTCAGGGTTGGTTTGTTGTTTTTTGTTTGTTTGTTTGTTTTGTTTTGTTTTGTTTTTGTTTTACCTCATATGAAATGTGTTCCTATGATTATCTTTCTTGGAGAAATTTATTCCCTAGCTATAGTCCATATAGTAAAGTAATAGAGGAAACTCCTGCTTCTGGATAGAATGCATACAGATGTTAAAGACCTTCATTCTAATGCCTATATGTGTGTGTGTGTGTGTGTGTGTGTGTGTGTGTATAAATAGATTCACACTTTTTAATGTGACCATTCTATAAGTGATTTATGAGCTGGATTTCAAAGCCTCTCACAGGCAAGCAGAGAGCCATCTTAGATTCTCTAAGGGCAAATCTCTTCTTTGGAGATGGACAGGCAGAAGACAAGTGCTGCCATAGACGAAAAGCCTTTGACAGATAAGTTATAAAAGGGGCTGAGACTTTAAGGAGATGCTGGAGGAATGGATTGGAATCTGGTAGAGTTCAACAGGCAAAAATAAATCAATGGGCTTGATAATGCATCCCTCACCACCACACACAGAAAATATGCTTAGAAGGCAGTAGTGGGAGAAGGTTTAGAAAGGATTGAGAATTTAGAATAGTCTTAATGTGGTTCTAGACTCAGTTTACTATAAAGCTGAACCAAACTTAAAAATAAGGGCCTAAACCACCTCACTTCAAAAACCGACAAATTTAAAGAGATTAGGTCCTTACTTGTGGTACACTAGGAAGTTAGAGGTTGGAGTAACCAACCATAGATTGTCTCATTTTAATTAAATTTGTGCCATAGCCCCAGCTTGCCTCCAGTTCATGTGGATTCAGAATAATCAACACTTTTGACCTAGTTGTCAAAGAAAGGAAGGGCCTGCACCCTCTGTAATAAAAAAGCACATAAACACGAAAAATCTGAGGGAATTTCTCAGTCTTGGTAAAGGTACACATAAACAAGCTCTATTTTCAGTTTTCACTGCACCTTTACACCCATACATGAAAATTTTAATAATATTGTATATGCAAAAGAAGGGAAAATGTGACACATCATACAGGAAAAATATAGCCAAAAGAGGCCAATAGATAGATGATCAAGTTTTTGGAATTACCAAGTAGAGACTATTAAAAAGACATTTAACTATGTTAAATAATTTACTCTAGAAGATGGACATAAAGGATGAGAGAATGAAAACTTTCAGGAGAAAAATGTGCCCTCTAAGAAAGAAATAAATAGGAATTTTGCTACTTAAAAATAAAATGCTTGAAATAAGAAATTCACTTAATGAACTTGGAAACCTGTTAGGCATCAAAAAAATAAAGAATGGAAAACTTGAATAAAGGTCAACAAAAATGATCTAATATACAGCACAGAAAGAGAATATTTCATACAGTGGATCATCAGTCATCTGCAGGACACAATCATGTGGTCAAACATAAATGAAGCCCAGGACAAAGGGAGAGAGGGAAAACAAAGAAGAAAAACTAATTGAACACATAATAGATGATAGGTGTCTACATTAGATTAAAAACAACAATCCACATCTTTAAGAAGCTCAGTTTTGAACAACAGCAACAAAACCCCCAGAATAACTACTAAGAAAAGCCTAAGAACATCATAGTCAAGCGTCTGAAAGCCCATTGATAAAGAGGAAATTTTACAAAATCAGAGGAAGAAAAAAACACTTTACATTAAAAGAAACAGTTACAAAATTTACAATTTATTTCTCACCAAAAAACAATGAAGCCAAAAAATTTTAAAAATTATATATATATATGTGTGTGTGTCACATATATATGTATATTTATATATTTACATATATATTTATATGTAAAATGATTAAAGAAAAAAGTAAATTTATAAACTTAGAATTCTATAGCCAGGAAAACACACAAACAAATACATAAATAAAACTTCAAAATAAAGGCAAAATAACGATACTTTCAGAAAAATGAAAAATCTGAGGGAATTTGTTTTCATAAGACTCTGCCCTCCCACCTACACACAAAATACACTTCATAACCTTGTTAATAAATTATTTAGAATAGAGAAAAAATAAAAGCAGATGGAGCTTTGATATTTTGTAAAGAATGAAAAACACTGGTTGTAATATATGTTAGTAAATTAAAAAAAAACACTTGTTTCATTACTTAGTTTTTTAAACAGAATATGAAAAAACTTTAAAAAATAAAAAAATGTGCAGTATTTAAAGTAGAAAGAATTAGAATTATATTATTCTAAATGTTTAACATATCAGCATTTGTGGGCTGTACGTAAAGCAGTACTTAGAAATGAGGAAATTTAGGGATGCCTGGATGGCTCAGTTGATTAAGTGTCTGTCTTTGGCTCAGGTAATAATCCCAGGGTCCTGGGATCAAGTTCCACATTAGGCTTCTTGTTCAGTGGGGAGCCTGCATCTCCATCTGCCTGCTGCTCCCCTGCTTGTGCATTCTTTCTCTGACAAATAAATAAGAAAAATTAAAAAAAAAAAGAAAAGAAATGTGGAAATTCACATGCATATATTAGCAAAGAATATAACTAATTTAAACAATGCAAGTTTCCACATCAAGAAGGAAGGAATTAATGAAATAGAAATAAAGAGAACAGAAATCATTAAAAATTGATATAAAGTGAGGGGGCTCCTGGGTGGCTCAGTGGGTTAAACCTCTGCCTTCGGCTCAGGTCATGATCTCAAGGTTCTGGGATCAAGCCCTGCATCAGGCTCTCTGCTCAGCGGAGAGCCTTCTTCCCTGTCTCTTCTGCCTGCCTGCTCTGCCTACTTGTGATCTTTCTCTCTGTCAAATAAATAAATAAAATCTTTAAAAAAATTGAAATAAAAGAATATCAAGAAGATAAAGAACTATTCTTTGAAATGACTGTAATTGATAAATCATAGCAAATAATTTAAAGATAGAGAATATATAACTTATCAATAACAGGAATGATAGAGAAGGTATCAAGGATAAAGCTATCTAAAATAGTAACATAATAAGGAATATAATGAAAACTTTATGTTGATTAATTCAGTAAACTTTGAAGAAGCCGACTAATTCAAGATCACTACTTTTAAAAACTGGCAAGAAAAATTACCAAATGTTCATGATCTTGTATCTGTTAAAAATTAAATTCTCAATTGGAAATATTTTCACAGATAAAACTTGACAGTTCAGTTATGAAATCTCCAAAACATGAAAAGAAAAATACTAACAATCTTACAGAAATTCTTTTAGACTAACGAGGAGGAGGGCTCATGCTCAGAGAAAACAAACAGTGATACAGGTCCTTCACATTCACTGAAGGCACTAATATGGTAAGGGATTTTACTAAGAGCTAATGTAAAAGAAAATCATTCAATGATGGCTCTAGGTAAAAAATCCGCCATGTCAAGGGCTCATAACTGAGCCCATTTACTGGCATGCAGTGGGATGACTACAAATATATATTAAGTCATCAATTGCAATTAACATTTATTCTACTCTAGGACTTTGCTTATCCATCCAGTAGCAGAAACAGTTATGGATAATACAAGCAAAAGTTTAGAACAACAAATAGTCCATCGATTTTGCCCATCTAAATTTGTTTCCTTGGTAAAGGTACACATTTTACTGCTATTCATGCATAGAAACAAAGTATTACAGTAAAATATATAATACATCTGTTTTCTACTTCAGAGTTATCATTTCTTTAAAAAATAGAATGGACAATTTAAAGTATCTCCTACTGAAACCAAGTGGTAATGAGTGTTTAACAGGATAGCTGACTCAACTAAATATGTTCTTCGTAAAAATATGGTTGTAATGCGTGATTGGGTTCAGCTGGATAGATCTTTAGGATTGTGAGATAGGAATGGGTAATTGAGATTTTTTATACTTTTTCCATCTCACAAAGGTTTTATTTGTCTTACCTAATCTGGATGTCCAAGATTAAGGATTGTATTTATGTGTTTAAATCAAAGGAGACATTAATGAACTAGATATGATATCCATAAACTGCATATAACATTATGTATACCAAAGGGGACTTTAGTGTGGATCTAAATGTCATCCCACATATTCATATTAGTACTAAATGTGAATGCATCCTCATTTTCTTAAAAGCAGTGGAAACCCAATAATTCTTTAGTTATCAAATCTTTCAATATCTTCCAGGGATGGGGGAAAGGGGGTCCAGGAAATACTAACTCTATTCCTTGCTTAATGGGTACACTGTATACTCAAACCAAAACACCCTATTAAAGGAGAGAAAACATGACTTAAGCTGGAAGATCAGTAGAAACCAAGAGAAATTATACAAATGGTCATGAAACTTTTTATTTTTTAAAAAAGATTTATTTATTTATTTGATAGAGAGCACATGAGCAAGTGGGGGGTGAGGCAGAGGAAGAGAATCTTTCAAGAAGACTCCCCACGGAGCATGAACCCCTTAATGGGGACTCAAGATGGAACTCAGTCTCATAACCCATGAGATCATGACCTGAGCCAAAACCAAGAGTCAGAAGCATAGCTGACTGAGCCATCCAGGCACCCCTGGTCATGAAGCTTTTGTGCATACTTAATTCATAGAAAAGAGGCAATCATTAGAGCATTTTAAAAGCAAGACATCAACACAGTATATTTGCTGGTACACAGTACATTTGCTCAGGTCTGTGCTAACTCAGTTGATGCAGATAGAAAACACTTGACTTATTTTCTCTAAAAAATGGGAGATTGAATTATACAGATTAATGGGGGCCAACTAAAACTCTGTTCAAATAATGTGGAGAAAAGATGTGATGTGTGACCCACTGATGATTTAGTTAACTAGCAGTCAGTTGGTCAGTTGGAGTGATCATTTGATGTCTGGTTTTTGGTCCATGTTACTATTTCTTTCCTAAGTAATATGAGAGAAATATAATATGTGCCCAAATTTGATTGTGGTTCTAATGCTTTCAAATAAAGTAAAAATGATACTCAGTCTTACAGAGTGTTATGATAACCACTATTCACCAATGATGTTCATTTTAGGGGCACTTATGGGTAGTCTTTTGACACTCAGACCATGGAATATGCCAAATAGAGTTTCCAGGAATTACCATGAGTTTTGGTGAATACTGGGTCCTTAAATTTACCAGTGTGAAAATTATTACACCACACACATATTGCCATGATAAGAAGAACTGTTTAACCAGATGTGGATGATAAAAGGAGTAATTTTCCAGGAGAATCTTTGCAAATAGAAGTTAGTTGAGGAAAATGATGAAGGATTTGTGAATGGACAAGAGAAGTCTCAGACCTAAAAGAACATTCTGTACATTAATAATATTGAAGGAAGATTTGTGTAATTTCTCAGGGAAGGAAATTGGGAAATCTAATCACTGTGAAATCTTATCCCCTTAAAGGTCATTGGCCAGGTGTATTAGAGCTTTATGCCAGAAAGATGCATTTATGGTGACAGTGTGGCTTTTGTTATTGTTCTCAAAGTACCCAGGTACTACATATAAAAAGAATGACTTCCCTCATAGTTCAAATTGTCAAGAAAATAATATTGAGAGTCAACACCATGTTAATCACAATCAAGAAGAAAATGGGTAGAACTACATAATATTATCTGAAAGCCTGTGTCAGTAAGAACTTGTACTATATGAAAAATAATGTTATGGTTATCTTCAAACACCAAGTAGAATCTAAAGGTTTTTATTGTTTTGAGTTTTGTTTGTTTGCTTGTTTGTAGGGGATTTGTTGTTGTTTTTTTGTTTGTTTGCTTTTGTTTGTGTTTTTCAGTGGCCTCTAATAACTACTTCAGGTATTGGAATTATGTGAACCTAGAATAAGTACATGAAAAAGAAATGTATACTATAATTTTAACTTATGCATGATATGTCAAATGTTATATTCAAGTCTCTGTTTAACACTATTAACCTTAGTAGTCAATAAAAATCAACTTCTTGTTCCAATCAGAATGAGAAAATATTTTGAGATTTATTTGAAGGCTTGATTAAACCCTTGATGTCATACATATCAATACAGATGGGTAGGGAGAAGGCTTTAGAAAAATCACACATACTTCCACTAACATGTGAAAACAATGTGTCCAAATAATCTTTAATGACAGAGAGAATGAAGAACAAGTTGAAAAAATTTCAAAAGACCTATGAAGGGATATAACCATGACTAAAATGATTTATAACAAAAATACTTTCCATTTTCCGCTAGATGGTTCAAACCCTATTGGTTATTGGACTGTTTAGAGACTTGCTTATATTAAACATTACAGGAAATATTTTTAGAAAATTGGTTTAAAGAGAAATTATGAAATGACACTTAGAAATGATTGGCAAGGAGATATTGAGTAAGATTAGTGGGTGGACTGGAAAGGAAAGCTAACAGTTGGACTGTGATTTATTCCCTCCTACTTTGGGAGTGCTGAGGTAATAACTGAAGTAGACCAGACCTTCTTACAAATAAGCTAATAGCATTCACAAATGGAAATATGTATACTGAGAGCTCTCTTAAATAAATGCATTTTGGCAAGAAATGGCTTGTCTATCTGGCTCTCTTATGATAAATAAGCCCAGATTTTAAGGATTGATAGAACTTGGCCAGCTGGAGAGTGAATGTTAGTCAAGCAGATGGAGTAAAAGTACTAAAAGTCACCTTTATCTAACAGTAATTTTGTGAACACATGGTTAAGTGTTCATATTTTCACATCCTAATATGGGAGAGAGGAACACTTAAAAACTGCTTCTGATGAGTTTTGGCCTCTCCAGAAAGAAGGTGGTATTTGTATATTGTTTGAAAATTTTGAATAGCTCCTAAAGTTTGGTGTTAGACATGATCTATGATTTATGTGAGTCTGTTTTGACAATTCAAACATTTTATGGTAATGCACCGATGTTGGTTTAATGTTTAAAAAATAATGTAAATTAAGACATTAATAAAATAATGAAAAGGAATATATGATTATCTCAGTAGCTGCAGGAGAAACATTGACAAAATTCAACATATTTTTATAATAGAAATGTGTATATCATAAATATTGAAACAGAGAGGGACTTTTTCAATTCAATGAGTACTTTTTAAAAATCTATATAAAACATCATACGTAATGGTAAAATTGTGCATATTATCCCCAAAGATCAAGATGTCTGATCTCACTAACTCTTCTCAACATTATACTAGATATCATAGCTAGCAAATATAGTATGAGAGAAAAAGAACACAAGATTGGAAAGGATGGTTTCAAGTAGAAAATTTACAACAAAATTGCTATAACTAATAACATATCACAGAAAATTAATTCAAAAAAGAACATAGACCCAAATACAAAAGATAATACGATAAAGAATTATAAAAAATCATGAGGAAATATTTCCATGACTTGGAGATAGTCAAATATTCCTTATATGGGGCAGGCACAGAAAGTGCTAACACAAAGGCAAACCAAACCAAACCAAAAACAAGCATAAGGATGAATACAGTTCATTAAACAAAGTCATTAGGATTATGATAGGAATAAATATCAGATGGAAATAAAGAATATATGATGTATACCTGATACATTACTTGTATCCAGAATATACAAAGTAAGCCACAACAGTAAAAAAAAAAAAAAAAAGATACAAACGCAATTTCAAAAAATAAAGGTGTATGACTTATAATTCACAAAAATGGTATACAAATGGTTAAAAAGCACATGGAAACACCACTAGTGCCCAGAGAAGTGCAACTGAAAGCTGTAATGCGATATCACATACAAGCTATCATAGATGAAATCTTTAAAAACTCACAACACTGATGTTTGTGAGATTCTGGGGTCATTGTAACTTGTATACATTTTATAAAGGTCTTTGAAGAAATATCTGACACTTTCATTTAAACTAAACATAACCAAACCTATGACCAAATTGTTTCAATTCTAGCTGTTCACAAAAATAAATGAAAAGAAATGCCCATGAAGAGGAAATGAAAATATATGATCACAAAAATGCATTCACAAGAAAGGTTTTAGCAGCTTTATTTATAATACATACAGTCTGGAAATGCTCCAAATGTCCATTAATAGCAGACTGGATAAACACAATGTTCATGACAGACACTTTATTCTACTACTACTATTATTGTCATTATTATTGTTGTATCTGGGACAGTCAAGGAGCAATGTTTCTTTACATGGTTTAATTCTTTTCAAAGGTAATGTATGTGTAATTTATTAACAAAATACAACAGTTTTAAGAACAAATACTGTGATTTACCTCAGATGTTTATAAAAGTTTAAAGGAAGTTCTGGGCTCCACTATAATTTAGGAATGAATCTTATTGAAAATTCTATTGATTTATGAACACTAATATATTCTTGCATCTCTGGCGACTAGGACTATAAAGAAAAATGTAAGGTTAAAAATGTTCTCTATTCATGTTAATCTCATCTTCACTTAAATAATTATTTGTTTCGGTTTATTTAGAAGTAAAAATAAAAATATAAATGATATATGAATAAATAAGATTTAATTTTAAGGAAGTCTGTATTAGAAAGAACAGAGAATGTAGAAATATTGTAAGGCATTCTGCAAAAACTTTGCTGTAGCTTACTCTGACACAGCTGAATTCATGATGTTGAAGACATTTGCTTCATGAAATTCTCCAAGGTTTATAGTCACTCTATTAGAGAAACTTTGGAATGCAGTGCACATTTTCAGTGCCCTAGGTAAATTTCATTGTGCCCGATATTAAAAATATACTCCAAAAGACACCAATACCAACAACAAAGTCAAAAGAAGCTGTGTGCATTTTAGATACCTTTTCCAAAAGTTTCTATTTTATATTCAAAATCATGGAGGATGGTTTCCTTAGCAACTAACACTCTTGCCACATATTTCTTTAATAGAGCATTACTTTAAAAATAATGGTTAAGTTTTTATGTGGCTGAAAATGTGAGATTTTTACCACTCATTAACGTTATTATGCATTATTTTTAAATATCATTGAGGTAATTATAATTTAACACCTGTGGTTACTTAAACCTAGTGTGGTGTGTGCTGAAGAAACTTATCTCCTAAAATTGTCACCTTTAGGAAAAAGGTAGAGAACTTGCTGAAATTATGAATGGAATTTTTCTTTATTGTCCGTATTCACAGCAAAATGTATTGTAAAGGAAATGAACCTGCTGTTACAGCAGGCTTGAGTTATGATGATAAGTAAGGCTCCCTGAAAAAGATTAAGATTCTCATAAATACACCTTGACTGTACTAAAATGTGTATTATCCTGCACACTATTTTAATTGAACTGGAGATAAAATGTGTAGATATGTGTTTATATATATGAATGCATATCCACACAATGGTCATTTTATTTATTTTGGAAATTGTTTGTATAATATATTACATTGTGTTTACTTAGGTATATAAATGTCTTCAGTGTAAACTTTCTACATATGCTTATAGAGAGAGAGAGAGACACACACACAGACAGAAAGAGAGAGAGAGACAGAGAGGGAACAAAATGTTACTTTGGACCTCCATATCTATATAACTACTATGCCATTATTAAACAACAACATCAACAAAAAACTGATTTATTATTACCATCAAATAATGTAAACATATTTAAATTTACTGGATTATCTAAAAGTTGACAATTTACAATTGTTTTTCTATTCAGCATCTAAACAAGGTCCATGCATTGCATTTGGTTGTTACATTTTATTTTATAACACTTCTCACTTCCTTTCTTCACTCTAATCCTTTTTCCCAGAACAGTTAGTAAAAATGTGTCACTTCTTCTCTAAAATGCCTTATATTCCAAATTTGGCTGATTGCTTCTTCATGGTATTATTGAACTTGTTCTTCTGTCCTCCATATTTCATATGAACTGAAAGTTAAAGCTGGAAGTTTGATTAAGTTCAATTTTTAAGTGAGAAACATTCATAGATGATGCTGTATCCTTCTTTTTGCTTCATATCATTAGGTACATGGTATTTGGGGTTCCCCTTTCAGTGATGCTATGGGTCAATGGATCCCTCCATTACAATATTCTTCATTAAACTTTTACCTAAAAATTGTGCATCACTTGATCAATTGATGACCCATTGTCTCATTAGAGGTTGCAAATGGGAATTTTCAATTCCATTAACTGGAATTCTGTAAAAAAGGACCTGTCTTTATCAGCCATTGATATTCCTGGATATAGTTTCTGTAGGAAAGACAAGATTAGAAATGTTTTTTAAAGAAGATAGAAAAAGAATGTAAACATTTATAAGAATAGAAAAACAAAGATATAAAGGTATAGAAATGAAGAAATTTACCAAGAATCCTTAAGGGGATAGTAATCAGAAACTGATATGAGAATCCAGAGTACATATTTATTAATTTTCTGACAAAGTGACAAGCAAAATGCAATGAATGAAACAACCACGTAATATCCTCATTGTAAATTAATAAAAATTTTCTGAGAAAACAAAGCACTTGACTATATATATTCTGTAAAGTCTGTCATATTATGATATGGAAATTGACAACACAGATATAGACTCAGGTTCATATGAAAATTGTGGATGGCATTTCAAAACACGACTGTCTTTACTACCTATACAAAAATATATTTTATATTAAAAGAATTTACACTATGACAAAAATAAAAAGAAAAGAAAAAGAAATCACAAGAAGTACAATGGATAGACAAAAACATTATAATTTTGTGTTCAGACATTTTTCTAAAATACCGTATAAATCAGTGTGATTTATTGAACAGATGTCATAAAATTGTGTAATATAAGATACACCATTCATAATGGTATGAAATACTTGAAAATGAGTGGGAAAAATAATGACAAATGGCCTAGTTTCTATTATGATTATCACTTTTTAAAGTAATTGGGCATAGAGCTCAACATGGGGATTGATTTCATGACCCTGAGATCAAGATCTGAGCTGAGATAAAGACTCAGATACTTAACCAACCGAGCCACCCAGGTGTCCCCTCTAGTCATTAAAACAAAAATAATTTCATTGATAATTGTCCAAAACAAGTATTAGAAACTAAGTCAAATCAAAAGAAGAAATGCAGAGGTGTGTGGATGGATCAAGCCCTTCACGGGGCTCTGTGCTCAGCAGGTAGTCTGCTTGAGATTTCTCTCTCTTCCTCATCCACTGCCTCTCCCCTCCATGTATGCTTTCTCTTAAAAAAATAAATAAATCTTAAAAAGATAAACAAAAGAAGAGATGCAAATCATAACTATTAGAAAATATCCTTATTTACATTAATAATTGCCACATAATACAAATGAGATATTTTCTCCTATAAGATAAACCAAAGTTTAAAATATTGAAAACCATCATCATTTTATGGTATTTGTTAGAATATATATATTCTTATGCATGCTTAGGTGTGTACATCTATCTTTTTTGAGCATCTCAGCTTTATCCTATGCCATGGGAAGGTGAAGGCAATGACAATAAATTCAATACTATCAATAATAATATCAAAGTATCAAAATAAACAACTGTAATTTATCAAAAGCTTATGCACCACAGTTTTTCAAGTACTTCATCTTTCTTAACTCACTTAGTACTCAGAAATACTTGATGAGTCAGATACTCTTATCATCTCCATTTCACAGATGAGGAAGACTAAGAATCTAAGACACAAAGTGTTAAACATGTTTTTCTAAGGTCACATAACTGTAAATGACAGGAATAAGATTTTAATCCAAGCATTCTGACTCCAAAGTAAGTTCTACTAACCACTATACCACACTGAGAAGATGTAAAAATGAATTAGAAATTCACAACATCCACAATGCTATGAAAGTAGATATCAATGAAAAGAAATAAATCTGGAAAGAATACACATATATAGAGGTGAAATAACATGCTACTAAAGAACGAATGGGTCAACCAAGAAATCAAGCATGCAATAACAAAATACATAGAGACAAATGCAAATGAAAACATACCCATTCAAAATCATTGGGATGCATCAAAAGCTGTTCTAAGAGGGAAGTTTGTAGCAGTACAAGCCTACCCCAAGAAACAAGTAAAATCTCAAATAAACCTAATGTTACACCTAAAAGAGCTAGAAAAAGAAGAATAAATAAAACCCCAAACCAGTAGAGGAAGGAAATAATAAAAATTAGAGCAGAAAGAAACAACATACTAACTAGAAAGAATAAAACAGATCAATAAGCCCGGAGCTGGTTCTTTGAAAAGATCAACAGAACTGATAAACCTTTAGCCAGATTCATCAAAGAAAGAAAGAAATAGTACTCAAACAAAGTCAGAAATAAGAGGAGAAACAATGAACTGCACAGAAATAAAAAAAAAAATTGAAATAGAATGTTATGAAAACTTATGTGTCAACAAATAGGGCAACCTAGAAGAAAGGGATAAATTCCAAGAAACACATAACATCCCAAAATGAATCAGAAAGAAATAGAAAATTTGAAAAGGCTGATTACCAGCAAAGAAATTGAATCAGAAAAAACAAAAAAAAAAACCAAAAAACAAAAAACAAAACAAAACCTTCCAACAAACAAAAGTCTGGGACCAGATAGCTTCATAGATGAATTTCTATCAAATGTTTAAAGAACAGTTAATACTTATATTTCTCCAACTATTTACAAAAACATAAGAGGAGAAAAACTTCCAAATTCATTCTATGAGACCAGCATTATTAGCAAACTGAATCCAACAATACATTAAAAAAAAAAATCATTCATCACAATCAAGTGGGATCTATTCCTGGGGTGTGAGGGTTGCTCCATGTTAACAAATCAATCAATGTGATACATCACATCAACAAAAGGAAGGATAAAAAACATACGATCATTTCAATAGATGCAGAAAAAGTATTTGACAAAGTACAGAATCCATTCATGATAAAAACAAACAAACAAGCAAAAAACAAGAAGTAGAGTTAGTGGAAACTTACCTCAATATAATAAATGCTGTATATGAAAAGCCCACAGTCAACATCATACTCACTGGTGAAAAATTGAGAGTTTTTCCTGTAAGATTAGGAATAAGATGGATATCCACTCTCACCACTTTTATTCAACATAATACTGAAAGTCCTAGCCACAGCAATCAGACAACAAAAAGAAATGAGTCATACAAATTGTGAAACTATATATAGAAAACCCTGAATACCCATCAAAAGACTACCAGAACTGATAAATCAATGTGGTAAGTTTGCAGGTGATACAAGATCAATATACAGACATGGTAGTTATATTTTTAACTTTTTGAGGAACCTCCGTACTGTTTTCCAGAGTGGCTGTACAAGCATAGGGGGGAACAAACAAAGAAACAGACTCTTAACTATAGAGAATAAACTGATGGTTGCCAGAGGGCAGGTGGTTGGGAGTATATGTTAAATAGGTGATAGGGATTAAGGAGGATACTTGTGATGAGCACTGGGTGTTGTATGTATGTGTTGAAACACTAAATTTTACATTGAAACTAATATTAAACTGTATGTTAACTGGAATTTAAATAAAAACTTTTAAAAAGTCCATACTACCCAAAGCAATCTACAGATTTAATGCAATCCCTATCAAAATACCAACAGCATTTTTCACAGAACTAGAACGAATAATCCTAAAATTTGTATGGAACCACAGAGGATCCTGAATAACCAAAGCGATCTTGAAAAAGAATGACAAAACTGGAAATACCATAATCCCAGATATCAAAACAGACCACAAAGTTGTATTTGAAAAAGTATGGTGCCGGCATAAAAATAGACACAAACATCATTGGAAGAGAATAAAAAGCCTGAAAATAAACCCATGACTATATGGTAAATAATCTTTGACAATAAAGGTGAGAATATGCAATGGAGAAAGACAGTCTTTTCAACAAATCGTGTTGGTAAAACTGGACAGGAAAATGCAAAAGACTGAAACTGGGCCCCTTACTTACACCATATACAAAAAATAATCTCAACATAGATTGAAGACCTAAATGTGAGATCCGAAACCATAGAAATCCTAGGAAAGAGCGCAGGTAGTAATTTCTCTGACATTGGCCATAACAACACTTTCCTAGATATGTCTCTTGAAGCAAGGGAAACAAAAGCAAAAATAAACTATTGGGACTACATCAAAATAAAAAGCTTTTGAATAGCAAAGGAAACAATCAATAAAACTAAAAAGCAATCTACAGAATGGGAGAAGACATTTGTAAATGACATATCTGATAAAGGGTTAATAGACGAACTACACAAAATGTTATAAAATTCAACACCTGAAAAACAAATAATGTAGTTTAAAAAATGGGCAGAAGACATGAATAGACATTTTCCACAGAAGACATACAGATGGTCAACAGACTCATGAAAAGATGCTCAATGTCACTCATCAGGGGAATGCAAATCAAAACTATAATGAGATTTCACTTTACACCAGTCAGAAGGACAAAATTTAAGAGCATAGGAAACAACAGGTGTTGTCAAGGATGTGGAGAAACCCTCTTACACACTGCTGGTGGGAATGCAAACTGGTGCAGCCACTCTGGAAAACACTATGGAGTTTCCTCAAAAAGTTAAAAATAAAACTATCCTATGATCCAGCAATTGCATTACTAGGTATTTACCCAAAGGATACAAAAATACTAATTCAAAGGGGTGCATACATCCGGTATATATAGCAGCATTATCAGCAATTTTACATTTTACACAGAGGAACAGCCCAAATGTTCAGCAGCTATTGAATGGATGAAGAAGAGATCGTGTGTGTGTGTGTGTGTGTGTGTGTGTGTGTGTGTGTACACATATAAATAATGGAATCTTACTCAACCATTAAAAAAAAAATGAAATCTTTCCATTTGCAACGATGTGGATGGACCTAGAGAGTATTATGTTAAGCAAAATAAGTCAGTCAGAGACAGACAAATACCACATGATTTCAGTCACATGTGAATTTAAGAAAAAAAGAAGGGAACGAAGCAAAAAAGAGACAAATCCCAAACAGACTTAACTACAGAGAACAAACTGATGATTACCAGAGAGAGGTGAGGTGGGTGAGATGATGGTTGAAGTAGGTGAAGGGTATTAAGAGTACACTTATCATGATGAGCACTGAAGATTGTATAGAATTGTTGAATCACTGCATCATGTATCTGAAACTAAACTAATACAACCCTGTGTATAAACTATACTGGAATTAAAATTTAAAAAGAAAAAAAGTGTAGAACAGATGATTCCCCTATGGACAGTTGTAGAGGTAGAGCTATAGTGTATACATGCATAGAGAATACTCACCAAAGTTTCAAAAGTCATTATTCCTAGATATATTAGGCTAGGTTTTTGACAGGAATTAGAATTCACCCCAAACATTTCAAATAAAGAGTTTTCATGGAGACACTTCCTACAAAAGCCTGGGGATACACTGTCAGGGATAAAAAGAAGGAATAAGAACATGCCTAGATTGGGGCCCCTGGGTGGCTCAGTGGGCTGAGCCTCTGCTTTCAGCTCAGGTCATGGTCTCAGGGTCCTGGGATCGAGCCCTGCATCGGGCTCTCTGCTCAGCCGGGAGCCTGCTTCTCTCCCTCTCACTCTGCCTGCCTCTCTGCCTACTTGTGATCTCTCGCTGTCAAATAAATAAATAAATAATCTTAAAAAAAAAAAAAAAAAGAAAAGAATATGCCTAGAAACTTACTACTGTGGGAAAACTATCACAGCTCTTTTGCTGAAGAGACAAGGATAGTGAATGTTTTTACTGGAGCCCAGTGACTATTGGCAACACAAAGATGGATACATGTACTGAGGGACACATGACATAGAAGGAAATGCAAAGGAACTACTCTAATTTCTGTCAGTTTTGCCTTCCCTTTTCTCCCTCCCTCTCCCCCTTCCTCTCTTCTTCTTTTCTCCTCCTCCCATCTCCTCCTTCTCCTCCTCCATCTCCTCCTCCTCCTCCATCACCTCCTTCTCTTTCTTGTTCTCCCCCTCCTCCTTCCCCTTCTCCCCCTCCCCTTCTTTCTCTTCCTTCTCTCCTTCTCCTCCTCCTTCTCCTCCCATTGTGCTAGCCTGGCCAGAAGCAGTACTGGGGGGAGTTGGGCAGGGAGATGCAGCCAGAAGGGATTAGTCTTTCTGAGTACTCAACAAGGTGGATGTGGGCAGAAAATTGTGCCTAGGAGCTAGGAGAGAAAGGGTATCTCAAACAGTGAATATCCAGTACAGTAGTAATTAAAGAATTCCATTTTTAAATATTTTATTTTCTTAAATTGTCTATTAGATATCTATTTAAAAATAAAATAGGTAACATACAGCAGTATTCTAAATCTATTAGAGCATAAACCCCAAAATGTGTAACTCTATATAAATACACCGTAAAATTGTTAAGTGACAACATTGGATGTAGTAGTTTTACTGATACTGTATTTTTCTTGGACCCACTTATGATGAAAGGATCAGGATCTCATCAATGTCCAGCATTACTAATAGCAGCAATATTGGCCTCATTGATATTCTTAGATTAATTATGAATCTACAAATTAAAAGAATTTTTCAATAATTTTCAAGTTAATGGAAAGCATTTTGAACCATCTCTTTAAAAGTTATGATGTTATTTTATTACCTAATGTATATAATTTCTAAATTAAAATGACTCAATTATCCTTTTATCCATTACTAATAATACTCTTCTTTCATTTTATCTTTATAGTATAAGTATCAGTTTGTTTTCATCTGGAATTACAACATTTCCTATTTAAAAATTTATCAAAGGTCTTAGAAATATGAATTATGTCTTTTTTGAAGAAATTCTCTTTTAGGAGCTATTTTAATTGATTGGTACCATTTTCTCAAATGAGGTGATTTATCATCCAAAATGTAGTAATCTCTTTGGTTCAATATACACTTTTAATTATGGTTCATCTTTGGATATCTTCCATTATAATCTAGAAAAGTAGAGGGCTATCTATTACTTGACTGTCAGAAAAATATATTTGCATATATTACAATAGATAAATTGAAGCATTAATCAAATCTATGATAGACTTTTTGTATTCAAAATTGGCTATAGAAGAAGCATAATAACATATTTTGCCTTAAAATGAATATCCCCCATAATACACATAATATTAGTTCAACACAAGGAGTGATTTTAATGAATGGTATAAAACTTAATTATTTCTGTGGATCTTCAAAAGAAACCATATTATTACTTTGAAAATCCTTATTGCTCTTTTAATTAGACAAAAAAATAGCTTAGATTGAAAAAAAGATCAGTCAAAATGCTTACATTAAAACATACCAACAATAATACTTGCAAATATTGATAATCATGAGAATGACCAGGCAACACTGGAAATATTGAAATTGTCACCAAAGTTATTTAAATATAAAATGAAAAGGAAATCACATGGAAGCAAGAAAAAATTATGGAAGTGGTTTAAGAATAAAGACCCTGAAATAAGTATTTGGGTTTGGTAGATGTGTGACTTTGGGAGAGGTAGTTAATATTCCTGTTTTCTCATCATATGGTAGGAAAATGCTTGCATCTATTTCATGTTTGTTCACTTATTCGACTATTTTTATTGGTTAAATTTTGGAGGACCAAAGTATATAAAACACAAGCCATAGCTCTTAGAAAGTGGTCAATAGAAACTAGCTGTCATTACGATTGCTTTACTTATTTATTTTAACATATTATTATTTTATTAACTGTTCTAATATGCATCTTTTTAGAACAATACTGTTAAATTCAGTAAGGAATGTCAATGCAAGTATGTTGCATTTTCTCATCATAGGTTATGGATTTATTTTTAATAAAGTATACTTGTCTTCCTTAAAATCAACTCAATTTCTAGAGCATAATAAATTATGTAATTCCTTCAACAGTATGGTGAACCCAAATCATCTACATTTCTTACATTCTTAATATATTTCACTTTGGTTTTTGACATAAAAGTTTAGGGGAGAATTTAAAACTATATTTTATATATTATATCATATTTATTAAATATTATATATAAATTCAGGAAGTAGAATATACACTTGGTTCTGTTACAAGCTAGAATTGATGTTGCTCTATGGATAAACCACTGAGCTGCTTTTGTTTTGCCTTTGAAAGTACACACACATCTTGTTGGCCTGTCATCAGTGCTACAGTACAGGTATGTGACATCAAACTTGTCATCTATTTCTAGTGAAATAGATGAATTATACAAAGAGAGGTTCAGAGCAGGAATTTGTTTTCAAAAATAACTCCCAGAAGGATTGCTATGGAGATGTAGAATAATCCGTGGTTGCCAGGTATTTAATGCGGGGGAGAAGGGTTGAGCACTCTGAGCAGAAGGAATCTTTTTAGAGCAATAAAATTATTCTCTATGATACTGTGCTTGTGGATACATGATACTGTGAATTTTTCAGTCTACGTAGACCTTTACAGCATGAACCTTAATGCACATATAGAAAGTATCTATTCTAGGATGGCATGAAGAAAGTGATCAAACAATAACCATATTACAAATATATTGAACAGCTCACTGAAGGGAGTGTAGGAAAAAGTGCTGACCCAAACAACTCTGAAAATGAGGGGAGTCTATAAAACTAAAGAAAAAAGAAACTTACATGAGTACTGTACTCTAGTTAATAAAGTTGCTCCCCACAAGGGTACAGATTTAGGATTCTTATGGTGCTATGCATATATTCTGAAATTGAACAATTAAGTAAATGGACAGTGGAGCATGGGAGCCAGAGTTTTCACTGTTGAAGTGACAATTCACAGAGAAGCAAAGAGAGAAACTAGAATAACCCACGTCATAATGGATAAAAGTTGGAGGCATCAGAATGAATTCATATTTAACTTACTGAATTTATACAGTGGGATAATAATACAGATAATAATACAGATGGATATACATAAGAATATGTGTAGGTAGGTATATATACACTGGTTTTTACATACTCATACTTCTATTTTCAGCAGATGGAAACTAGAAGCAGGGTTCCACAGTAACAAACATATTTTCCCCCAAATCTTGGTGTCTAATAATAATCTCTATTTAAAGTTACCAGTGCAATTGGAGAAATTGTTGATTCTAGGACTAGGGCGGGAAATATACAACATGAGCCTGATGTATTTCTAAAACCAAACCAAACCAAAACAAAAAACAAGAAGAGAACAACCAACAATGATAAGGGTATGACAATCGAGATAAACAAATAAGTATTGGATTATAACCCAAAGTATAGAACAAATACCCATGAGTCTATACTTACATAAATAAATAACTGAATTAATAAGTAAATGGGAAGAAGGGACAAACCTCCTGTGTAGAACAATCCCATAAATTTGTATAAATATTCTGCCCTTAAGAAGCTGATGCATACTCACCACTCCAGCATGAAAAATGGTCAAAAAGGGAAAAGATTATAGTGTAGAAACCTGACAATACTACCTCATCTGTGTGTGATGAAAATAGCAGTCTATCTTTGTGTTCTTTCTCCCCAAACATAATACAGTCTAATCATAAAAATAAAAAGAATATCAGATAAATATCAGTTGACAGATATTCGTAGAATATCTGACCCTTACTCTTTAAAACTGTCAAGGTCATTAAAATCAAAGCAAGTCAGAGAAACTGTCACAGGCAAGAGAAGCCTAAAGAAGTGTGGTAAGTAAATATAATACAGCACTGTGGATAGGACACTAAAAGAGAAAAATTATATTGGTTAATAATACTTTATCAATACTAGTTCATGAATTGTAACTAATATATCATACTACTATGAGATACAATGGGGGGATCCAGGTGAGGAATGCATAGGAACTTTATGCATCATCGTTGCAACCTTCTATAAGTCTAAACTGTGACAAATAATAAAATGTATTATAAAAACAACTTTCAGTGTATGTTATATATAGTACACATTATTCTTAAAAGAATATGTTCATACTAGTCGATAAAAGCCATTCACACATTTAAGCATCACCAAGTTCTTAAGACAGAACTACTATTTTCTGTAGGTGAGAAAGCCAAAGCTCAGAGAAACTAAGTAATTTTCTAGAGATCAATTAGTATTAAAACCATTTATTATTATCTCAAATTAAATTCTATTTTCTATAATACCATACAATGCCACCAGTGCAATGAAAAATTTTATTCTCAAGATTACTATCCAAAAGCATTATACATTTCTTTGTCAATAATACATATATATTCAGTATCCCCCAAATCATAAGCAGCAAAACTATAATACCATACATTTAAAAATGTTTTAAAATATCCAAACCCTCTACAATAAGACAATAGTTTAAAACAAAAACTAATTAAGAGAAATTACTTAAAATGTGAGCTACAATCAAGAACAAACTAAAATTATTTGACTTTGAAGAGACTTCAGATAAATTTGCCTAGCTCTGGAGCAGCTATTTCCTATAGCAATGAGAAAATTTGAGTTCAGAATAATAGAGAGAACTGTTTAATATTATACAACTAGTTATTAAAGGGTTTTTAATATAACCCAGGTATCCCAATTTCCAGTCCAGTCCCAATATATCATATAAAGCAATGAAAATATCAATGCCATTTTTGCCACAGAATTAGAATTTTCAACTCTATCACACCATTACTCCTGGAAGTGAGATGTCAAAATTTACTAAAAAGTATACACACGTACTGCACACACAAATAAATTAAAGGTATATATACACACAGATATATAAATGAGCATTTATATATACATACATACATATGTATGTATATGAATATATGTACAAAAGATAAATAAAAACCTTGAATCACTTTAAAAAGAAATGACAGCAAAATATTTATCTGCGTGTGTGCTTGTGTCCCAAACCACATCATTTTTTTTTTTTTCCAAAGCAATTATATGATTCTGCTAGTAATTTCTTGAGCCAGGTAAAAGAGCGATTTTTCACTTTTTTCATGATATAATATTTTACTTGCCAATGTATTTAGTTATCAATATATTATCAGTAGCTATTTGGTGATTAATTTCCCCCATGGAAAAATCTGACGATTAATTTTCCCCCATTAAAAAATAACATTTATTTTATTAAAATTCTGGCATAGCTGGGACATCCTCCAGATAATAGAAAATCAAAAAAAGCATATGGTAATAAAAGTACATTGATGATTTCTGTTTAAAAGAGATTTCTGTTCCGCAAAGAGTTCTTAGACTTTTTCTCAGCATCTTGTATATTGCATTACTTCTTCTATAAATTAATTTATTCAGAAAAGTCTTCATAGGGTATTTTTTAAAGCTAAATCTTGAAGCATCTGTCAGAGCATCCTCAGTAGCTCTGGCTTTGGATGTCAGAAGAGTCATCAAAACCCAATTTCACAATGTGCTAAATATATACGGATAATCCAATTTCTTAGACTTAGTAAGCCTCTGTTGACTCAGTTGTCAAAAGAATCCCACCTAGGAGGCAGAGACTGTCAAATATTAACCAACCCTATTTCTTCCTCCTGTAAATACAACTGCACTGTTTTTCAAATCTTCTTGCAGTTACATATAGGACTTAATTGCATTCTAGTCAATGGACAGTGAACTAAAGTGATGTGCAGTATGTGTAAAGCTCACACACACACACACACACAGCAAAAGGCAATCCTTCATGGTCTTTTTCATCTATGGGCAGATGTCATTGTCCAGAGTAAACTTGAAATCCACTTATAAAGTATATATGGCAGACTCTTCATTCCAGTTTATCTTTGAATAACTGTGTGAAAGCCACCCACATGTTTAACACATAGTCTGTGGACAAGAATGCTTAATCACTTTGTTTACAAGAGCAAGAAACATATTTCTATTCTGTTTGAATTGCTATTTATTCATTTATTTTTGTTGTTGTTGTTGTTGTTATTGCTGTAGTCCTACCTTAAGAAATGCAACCAATATGTTAAGGTTATTTTAAGGATTGAAGAAGAAAATACAAATACTTTAGCACAGTAATGACACTAGATGTCAATAAATGTAACGGGGTCTGAAGAAGCGCACACAAGAGATCTGTAGGTAAATAAAAATATCAACATCTAGACAGAAAAATTGTTCATCCAGATGAACAAATTAGAAAAGATACCCTTCCTCCATATTGAGCTGGTCTTTAGTTGATGTATTTGGCTCAGAAAGGGAGCATCTCCATTTGCTGTCTGTTTGAGGCACAAAAACTGTGCAATCATTTCGAGTTATTTTTTAGTTTTTATTTAAATTTCAGTTAGTTAACATCAGTGTAATAATTTCAGGTGTACAATATTAGAGGTACTTTTAAATAGCAGTAAGAATATTTGAGGTAGGCTCGAGCATGAGAACAGTATTTGTAAAAATGGGCTTTCTGAAAAAAGTGATAAAGTATCTGAGGGTTGATGCAAAAGATGACGGAAGAAACTTTAGAAATGGATCAAATTGTGCGCGGAGATGACACAGAAAGGATATAAGACACTATACTAAACTTCCAAACTGTTAATAGTCTAGTGCTCAATGTAGCTTATAAGATAACATGTTTGATGATTTAGGCAGGAATCGAGCTACAAATAGAATGCACAAGAAACATTGGAAAGCTTGACAAAAATGAATTTTCTCCACACAAAGAGATCTTGTTATAGAAAGTATATCAAGTGACCCATGTATCTACACATTTTACAAATATATCAGCTATTTCTGGGACTGGTGATTCTGGAGCCACACTTTGAAAAAATCTTCTTAAAATTATTTCCTCTGATTCTACTTTTCAGTAGGAAGCCATATGTCTAAGGAAGTAAATAATGTATCTAATAATTTTTATGATTTATACAAGATGTCAAGGATCACAACTAGATTATGATTTTACATCCAAAGGAAATGTGCATAACAGGAGAATCAGGCAATTATAAAAATTATAAGTATGTGACATACACAGAAATAAAATGTAGGCACATATTAGTGAAATAATTTGGAGGAGGAGTGATTTAACTTTGCCTGAAATGGAGGGATAATAAGCAAAAATTTCCCAGGGAAAAAGAAACAGAAAACCGTTAAATGATAGAAATAAGAATTTGACATTTAGGCAATAGGAGAAAAAGACTGGGGCAACAAACAGAAAGAACTTAGGGAGAAAATGTTACGCGAAATGCTTGGTGTGTTCAGCAAGCTAAATGCAATCCAGTTCTGATTTTGTTTCAACCACCAGGAGAGTAATATATATATATATATATCCAAGGCCATGACCGGTGTGGAACAGTGGCCATACAGGGCTGTTGCCCAGGCCTTAGAAGTTATCCCTCGTACCCTTATCCAGAACTGTGGGGCCAGCACCATTTGTCTGCTTACCTCCCTTCGGGCCAAGCACACCCAGGAGAACTGTGAGACATAGGGTGTAAATGGTGAGACAGGCACCTTGGTGGACATGAAGAACTGGGCATCTGGGAGCGGTTGGCTGTGAAGCTGCAGACGTACAAGACGGCAGTGGAGACGGCAGTTCTCCTGCTGCGGATTGATGACATCGTCTCAGGCCACAAAAAGAAGGGGGATGACCAGAGCCGGCAAGGCGGGGCTCCCGATGCCAGCCAGGAGTGAGTGGCAAGCACCGAGACCTCAACGCGCAGAGCCGGCGGAGGCTCCCTCTTCCCTCAGCCAGACTGCCAGGGACACTGTGGATGTCTTTGCTTGGAAGGGATCGGGTTGAGGGGCAGCCCAGCCCCTTTTCTGTCCCAGCTCAGTTTGCAAAAGGCGCTGACATGTAATTCTTCTCTATTGTAAGCTTTCCATTTAATTTAGTTTGCTTCCGATGATTAAATCTAAGTCATTTGAAAAAAAAATACATGAAAAGAAATATATATATATGAAAAGAAACAATTTTTCTTTGTTTTTGAAAGATTTTCTAATTGTAATTTGATTTCTTGAGAACACAGTATTGCACTAGAGAGATAATAGTAATAATAGTACCTTAGCACCTTTGCCATGAATGAATTTCTCATTAGCAAGAGAAAAGTGTTTTTTTGTATATTTTTCACTATTATATTGGTTGCATGTTGTTAAACACAGCAGTCTGACTTACATCATTTCTGTTTTTTAAGTCACATATGTCATTTTCTGCATAAAATTTTTAAGCTATGTCTTAATTTCCTTATCTGTAAAATGGAGGACAGTAATAGTTTAAACTTTATAGAACTATGATGAGGTTTTAGTGGGGGAAAAATCATGAAATTTGACTGGTACCATGGCTGACACCTAGTAAACACACCCTGATCATTTGTGTTTGTGATTGTTGTATAGCTGATTGAAACCTGTTATTAAGAATTACTAAGGGGGCACCTGGGTGGCTCAGTGGGTTAAGCCGCTGCCTTCGGTTCAGGTCATGATCTCAGAGTCCTGGGATCGAGCCCCGCATCGGGCTCTCTGCTCTCTAGGGGAGCCTGCTTCCTCCTCTCTCTCTGCCTGCTTGTGATCTCTCTGTCAAATAAATAAATAAAATCTTTAAAAAAAAATTACTAAGAATATGAACTTGTAGAATATTGGAGCTCTGAAAGTTGGATATTATATATTTTGGGAACAAAGTATACCAATTTTCCACAATCCCTCACATAAAGTGAGAGCAGAGGGAATAGTTCCTAACTCATTCTGTAAGACCTGCTTTATTCTAATTACAAAAAGACAAACCATCATGCTTAATGGTGAGAAACTACATGCTTCCTTAGCAACATCAGAAACAAGGCAAGGATGTTCTCTTTTGCTATTCTTACTCAACACAGAAGCAAAGGCAATTCATGAGAGAAAGGATGGTCTTCTCAATAAATGGTGTTGTAACAACTGGCATCCACATGTAAAATAATTAATATAAACACAGACTTTACACCCTTTACAAAAATTAACTCAAAATGAATAATGGACCTTAAATTAAAATGTAAATTTATAAAATTTCTAGAAGATAACATGGGAGAAAATTGGTGCCCTTGGCTTTTGTGATATGACTTTTTAGGTTTAACACTCAAAGCATTATTAATGAAAAAAAAATGTACACATTAGACTACATTAAAGTTAAGAACTCCTGCTCCATGAAAGACACTATTAAAAGAATAAAAAGGCAAGCCAAAGACTTGGCTAAAGTATTTGTAAAAACAATTGACTGATAAAGTACTAGTATCCTAAATATACGAAGAAATCTTAACATTAAAAATTAAGAAAACAAACAGCCCAATTAAAAAATGGGCATATGACTGAGCAGACACTTCATAAAAGAACACACACACAGACACACACATACAGGACTTTTATGTATTTTTGGAAAATGTTTCCCTTTACAATTATGCAATGCCCCTCTTTATCCCTGATAATTTTCTTTGCTTTAAGGTCTCTTTTTCTGAAAATAATACAGCTAATCCAGTTTCCTTTGATTAGTGTTTGAATGGTATCTTTTTCTCCACCCATTTATTTTTATTTTTTTTTAAGATTTTATTTATTTATTTGAGAGAGAGATCATAGGCAAGGAGGCAGGCAGAGAGAGAGGGAGAAGCAGTCTCCCTGCTGAGCAGAGAGCCCAATGCTGGGGCTCAATTATGGGACCCTGGGACCACGACCTGGCTGAAGGCAGAGGCTTAACCCACTGAGCCACCCAGGAGCCCCCATCCATTTACTTTTAATGTACCCATGTCTTTATATTAGCCACAGGTTTCTTGTAAACAACATATAGTTGGATCATGTGTATTTTGTTTGTTTTTGTTTTTAATCTACTCTGATAGCTCCTGTGTTTTAATTGGTATATTTAGACCATTGATATTTAAAGTGATTTTTTTACATAGTTGGAATAATATCTACTATACTTTTTACTACTTTCTACTCATTCTTTATTTTTTGTCTTTTACTATATTTATGCATTCTTTGATTTAAATTTAGATTTAATTTAGATCAATTTAGATTAATTTATTATAAATTAATTTATAAATTAATTAGATTAATTAATTTAGATTAAATTTAGATACATTTAAACATTTATCTAAGTCCATTTTTCTCCTCTCTTAGCATACCAATCATACTTTATTTGTTTCTCTTTTTAGTGGCTGCCCTTAAATTTGCAGTATGCATTTACAATTGATCCAAGTCCTCTTTCAGTTACACTATAGCACTTCACAGATTGTACATATAATACACTTATAAAAGACTATTACTAATTCTTTATTCCTGCCTCTTATTGATTCTTTCATTTCACTTATTCATTAATGATAATTAATGAATAAATTGTTGCTATTATTATTTTGAACAAAATGTTGTTTGTTAGGCCAAGAATAAACATGACAAAGATCTTATTTTATGCTCATTGCTTCTGTCTCTCTCTTCCTTTCTTTAGGTAGGTCTGAGTTTCTGTCTTATTTAACTCCTTTCTGAAAAACTTTTTTTTTAAGATTTTATTTATTTACTTGACAGAGATCACAAGCAGGCAGAAAGGCAGGCAGAGAGAGAGAGGAGGAAGCAGGCTCCCCACTGAGCAGAGAGCCTGATGTGGGGCTCAATCCCAGGACCCTGGGATCATGACCTGAGCCGAAGGCAGAGGCTTTAACCCACTGAGGCACCCAGGCACCCCTATGTCATGCTTTTTTAAGTGTCCCACATCTTTGGGATACTTTATTCCATCTTATTATTTGTTCTTTTCATTTCAGCTTTGGAAGTTTTTATTGATATTTCTTCAAGTTCACTTATTCTTTCTTTGGCTATGTCCTACTAATGATGAGTCTATTAAACACATCTTTCCTTTATGTTATGTATTTAAAAATAGCTACTTTCCCTTTCATTCTGCTAGGAAATGGAAACATAGGGTATTTTTCTCATATCCACACTGTGAGAATCTGGTGAAGCTCCTGGAGGCACCAGCCACAAAACTGTGTGAGTGTGTGTGAATGTGGTGGGGGACAAAGACTGGCCTCCTCTAGAAATATTTACCTCTTAAATTTGTCCACACTTAGCCATCAACAATTTGATATAATATAGTTTAAGTTTTCCTATCCTGGTTTTAGTTCCTGCAAAGGTTTTCTCTTAGGCTTCTTCTATAACAAGCAGCGATTTTCTGAATCCAATGGTTTGTCTCTCCAGTTTTGGAGAATTTTTGCTGGGTGACCTAAATTTTCCACTTGATCTTAAAAAAAAATTGTTGATTTTCAGTTTGTTCAGCTTGTTCCTGTGATGGTGAGGAGTGATGGCTTCCAAACTCCTTATATACCACACTGGAAGTAGAAGTCTCACCTTTACTTTTAAATGAAATCAAAACAAAACAACAAACAAATCAACAAACAAGAAATTTCTTTGGTTCCTTATTTATTCCACTCTATTTTCTACATATATTCGCTTATTTTACCCATCATCCTCAGCCCGTCATCTGCTTCCCTATAGCTTCAATCTTCATCCAAGAGTTCAACTGCTTTCACCAAGGTCACACTTTCTTAATCATGAAAACTAATGGAAACTTTTTTTTTAGGTCTTATATTAATTAAAATATCTATACAATTTGAAAATACGGACTATTTTCTTACAGTGCACTTCTCTAGTTTTCCAGAATAGTATTTATTTTTCTTTTTCTCTGGTTACTTCTCTTGTTCCCTTTTATTGAGTCTTGGTTTTACTTTTCTTTTTCTACCAAATTTATCACAAGTCCTGGGGACTTTAAGACTTTTTATCTTATTTTGTACATTTCCTGTAGGTGTTTTCACCACTTCCTAAAAAATAATTTCCTAAAACAGCATCCCACAACTACATCAGTGCTTCCACATTTTTTTTTTTTTTACTTCAGAGAATGATGTCCCCAGTCACCAGTTGTCCTTGTTGAGCATCAGACATTCATACCTTCTTTTTAAGGAGATTTCATATATATGTGTGTGTGTGTGTGTGTGTGTGTGTGTGTGTGTATACATCTACATATGTGTATATATATATAATATTTATATATATATCATAAAAATTCAGTCCCCTAGCATGTTATAATGCATAAAATATGCAAGAATTCTATAATATATTTTATTCAAGTTTTTGATCATTAAATTCATGTAAGTACTTCAGATTCTCTAAATAATGTGCATTCATAGGCACAAATTTCACTTATTCCTTACATTGATTGTTATGGAATTACTGTTAATTTACTTAAATATTAGCATATAGATGCAAAGGATAGGAAAACAAAAAATAAAATTCAAGGAAAATGAATAACAGAACCACATAAATAATGTACATATTCCTCTTGATATAGAGTTTCTCTTTTTTTAAGATTTTATTTATTTAGTTGAGAGAGAGAGAGAGAGAGAGAGAGAGAATGAGAGAAAGCACGAGAGGGGAGAAGATCAGAGGGAGAAGCTGACTCCCAGGGACCTGGGAGTGCTATAGGGGACTCAATCCCGGGACTCTGGGATCATGACCTAAGCTGAAGACAGTTGCTTAACCAACAGAGACACCCAGGCACCCTGATATAGACTTTCTTAAAGAAGAATAGCCTGATTTGGGCTTGGCAGATACAATTCAAATATTAAAATCCAGTCTTTATTTTTCTGTAGTGAAAAACTTTATATAAATGTGAAAGATGTTTTTGCACACCTACAAAATGGAACCCAACTGTAGCACAAAATGCATTGGATTTAAAAGACTTTTAAATCATCAAAATCTGTATTCTTTGTTTCCAAAAAAAAGTAAGAGTAGTTTACAATAGGTTATCTCTGAATTCCTAATAACTTGAAATGATCCAAGACAGAGAGACTAACAATAAAAACGGTCATCCGTAAAATAATGTATTTCATTGTGAATATATTTATTATGAGTTCACATTTTAAAAGTAATCATATTAGTTATCTTAGTGTATCCTTCTTGTAAGCCTGATGATTTTGTTTTCCCATGTACGAGCATTTCTTTTCCTCACTCTAACTCAATAATAAAATGTGAAGATCTATGAGCAATTGTTTGCTTCTAACAAATTTCTCAAGAGTGTAGATCTCATGAATCAGATTCTCTAAACAGATGATGTCATATTTTCCCAGAAAGCATGCAAACACTTTAAAAGTATATTATGGTATTGGTATTACCTTGAGGACACTTTGGGCAGAGACATAGTTAGGTTCTGGTGGTGAATGAGGATAGAGAATATTGAAATGTTTCTTGCAGTAAATGCAGAATCCATTTTTAGAAGTTCACTGACAGTAGAGTGGAGAATAGTTTCAGGAAGAGGCAATTGAAATTGGGACCCTAGGAAGAGACTATTGAAATCACAGCAGTGGAAATGGGAAACATTATTTAGAAATATTCTTAGAGGATAGCAATGTGGAGACTTTACAAAGTAAAATCTGGAGGTGCAAGAAACAGAGGAATCAAGAATGATTCACAGCCTCTTTTCCAGCTGGAAGCAGAGTGAGTTAGAGAGCTAAAAAAAGATTATAGCTGTGCCAGATACTCTGAAGTTGGAAGCAACTTAATTTTGTAGAACTAAAGGACATGCTCATAAGAGTTTTGCTCAGAAGGTAATTATAAAAAAAAAAAAAAAGAAGGCAAATTGACATGACAAGGAAAAGATAAGCAGTATTCTAAGGAGTATAGGTAGATGTTCTGAAATGAATCAGATGGCTAGAATGACTGTTTAGGAATCTTGCAATTTTGGTGTACTTGCGGAACCCACACCAACATTTGTCATCAGGATGAGGGTATGCTAGTGTGAGTTGAAAGGTCTAAAAATGACTGTAGTGCTTTAGTTTTGCCAAATATTCAATGACACTTTGTTAAGCTCAACAAAGCTTCACTTGACATGCTGGGCATTGTGAAATTGTAAGTTGCGAGGTGTTACCCAAATCTGAGGTCAGCAGATGAACTGATCTACACCTATGGCTATGGGAAAATGGATTAAAAGAAAATTCTCTGGAAATTATATGTGCCACCCAAGACTTTCTCATCAGATCAATAGAAAAATCTAACTTATTTATTTTATCTGCATAATTCCAGCAATGATTCTATTGATATAAAATGATTAATATGCTAATTAATAAAATTAATGTAATTATTTTCATGTTATATTGCATTGGTAGCCTAAGACACTGAGTTATTCAGTAACATTATGACTTCAGTAAATTAAGTAAGCAGTTTATTTCAAATAGATATTTTAAAAAATTATTTTCACTAATATTCTCAAAAGATATTACTTTGTAAAGCATTTGGTGACTAACAATTGTGTACTATGAAAACATCCTCCATTTTTTCCTTTATTTTATATTAGATTTGAAGTTCTATTACATAAGACTTATAATAAAATAATTTGAATTCTCTTTCCTTAGAAATTAGCCTCTTGACAAAGAGATAGTTTTCTTACATGGGTTGCTTTAATAGATTGTTAAAAACCTCTGTTTACCTTTTCAAAAAAATTTTTTTTTTGCCTATAAAGCAAAGATGGGAGAGTGTCTAGCTATGTAAATGTAAAGGACAAATCACTGAACACCAGCAAACAGTCATTCTAGAGAATAATAAAATAAATAAGTAAGACTCCTAGGTTAATAAAAATGTCACATGCTATTAAGTTTGATGGCATTGTAGATAAAAAGTGCAGATGATCAATTTCTATTTTAGTCTTAAACCTCATTATTGTTTATTAAAGTGTCAAATCAACATGATTCTTGTTTGCTTTGCATACACCTCATGAATTATTGATAATTTTAAAATGCCTTAAAGAACTAGGCCTGTTACTGACCTAATGTTCTCATCATATATTAACAAAAAAGATAAAATATTCTGAGAATTTTTGGTGATCTGACTCTACTGGTATTTCACCCTCCTAACAGTTGTAGATAATGGCTTTGCTAGAACTGAGCCTCTGCTTTCAGAATGGGAGAGCGAGATCAGAGGGAGTCAGTGAGATGAAATGCTGGATGCCAAAAAGGTGGCAAGAGCAATGTGTAGGTCATATTGAGCAAAGTCCTTCAATCAGGGCTACACCCCAGATCTTCAACAAATTCCTATCTACAGTGTGATTCTAGTATTTGGCCAAGAAAAGACAGAGCTTCATTTCTCAATGTGTTGAGATATGGACTCAGAAGAGACAGAGAGCCGTTTTTCTAACTATGGGAAGAGTAAAGGCCTTATTCAAGTTGTGAAATTAATGATTGGGACAAATTTACATAAATATGAGGGAGCACAGAATATCTAAATGATGTTACAAGTTGAGTTACTTTCTCAGATTCTTTGACATAAGGTGCTTATCATATAAAGTCAATATCACTGAAGTGAATCAATAATGCATTTCCCCCATGCTTTCAAAACCACAAGATTCAGTCTAAAAACAGCATTAGAACTTGGAAACAGATGTTCAGCAAGAAAGTCCACAGTACACAGTTTAATGCCTCTCTACTAGAGATCAATTCTTTGTAAAGTAAGCTGTCTCCCAAAACTGCGTTGTAGACATAATTACAGAATCAAGAAATTGCAGCTCTTTCTGGGAGGGAAGAGAGGTAATAATATAATCAACTAGTAAATTAAAAATAGATTATTAAGCACTTAGCATGCGCCAGCCACCCTCCTTGGTGCTAGGAATACATTGTTGAATGAAACTAGCAAAAATCCCTATCTGTCCACACGGAGCTTATATTCTATTGGGAGTAAATAAAAAGTAAATTTCTTAAGTAAGCAAATTATATACTAAACTGTGATAAATTCCTTGGAAAAAATAGAGATCAAGAATACTAGGTATAATTTATAGAGTTATGTTAAGTAGAGAGCATTGAGGTAATATTTGAATGGTGAAGAGAAACCAGTGAGAGAAATAGTTGTATGAATACATGGAGGGAAACCACTCCAATTTAAGTGTTCAGCCAGTGAAAAATTCATGTGGTAAAAGAGTGTTGAAGTGTTTAAGGAACCTCAAAGAGGCTGGATTAACTGGAGTTGAATCAAAAAGCTAGAGTTAACATGGAGCTAGATTACGTAGAGCCCATGGGTCATTATGAAACTTCTGGGTTCTATGATGAGAAAAATAAGGATTTGCTGGAGGAATCTGGGAAGAGACTGGTATGATCTAAATTAGTTATTAATAGGATCACTCTGAGTGATGTGTTGAAAATAGTATCTCTTGAAACAAAAGTGGAAGAAAGGCAAACAGTAGGAAGTTATTGAAATAATATGGAGCAGAGGTGATGGTAACTCAGACCACAGTGCTAACTATGCAGATAATGGGAGGAAATCAGATTCTAGCACTGTTTTGAGGGATTTTCTGGTGGATTAATTAGATTATGGGAGAAAGAGAAATCACTTTTGATCACAAGTATTTGGCATACAAGGATAGAATTATCATTAACTGAGATGCTAAAGATTGTGAGCAAGGGATTTGGAGAGACATGAGGAAAAATAAGACATTCAATTTGACATGTTAAGTCTGAAGTATCTACTAGACATTTGAGTGGAAATATCAGGTTTGGACATGTCTGGAGAAATGTGGGCTGAAGTCATTTGTAAAGCCTGTCCACTGAAGAATCTGAATGAGATCAGCAATACAGTGATTGCAGATAAAGTAGAGAAATATAGAATTCGAGCATTGTACTGTTAAGAAGTCTGGGAGAACAAGAGAAATGAGCAAAGGAAATGTAGGTTTTCTTCCTAGGTTTACAAAAAGTGTCACTTACATACCATGTTAAATGATCTTTATTGATGGCTTAAGTAAGATTAAGACTGAGAGTTCATTGCCCATAGCTTTACAGCCATGCGATCATAGTAACCATAGAAAGACCATTTTCAGAGGGGTGTTTAGAAGAGCCTCAAGAGAAGATTTTAAAAAGAATGGGAGAAGAAAATTTGGAGACAGAGAGACTAGACATCTCTTTAGGAGCTTTGCTGCAAAAGGGAGCAAACAAATGAATCAAGAACTTGGGAGTAAATGTAAGTTAAAATGTTTTCTTCCTTATAATGAAAAGGAAAATACATTACTGTGTGTGCTGACTCATATGGTCAAGTAGAGAAAGAAAAAATTATGGAGAAAAAAGGGAGAACTACGTTAGTAACATCTTTGACTTGGTATAATAGGCTGAGACTCATTCGAAAGTAAAGGGATAAATTTGCACCAAAGCAGGAACAGTTCAACTACAGTTATAATGAAAGGTAGATGGGTTATTTGGTAAGGTGGCTAATGGAAGCACTCTTATAATTGCTTCAATTTTCTCCTTGAAGTAGAAAGCAAGGCCATCTATTGAGAATAATGATTGGGAAGTGATGTCAAATGTTTTAGAAGAGAAGAGTCAATTAAGAGAGAAGAAGAGTGAATGGATTAGAGAAATAGGCCATGATTGCCTTGCAATGTCAATGGTCCTTAGGTTAGAATTTGTCTTTGCTGCAGCAAGAACAATATTGATGATTTTACCAGTGATTGGTATTGAGATCAAGAAAGAAATTTATAGGCTCACACAGTAAGTGGGTGAGTCAGAATTCAGTCTCATGTAATAGCGTTTGCCCTCAGGTTGAATTCTATAGAAGAAAATATTAACCTCCAAAATGTACTGTCTAAACAAGGCAAGAGCATAGTACAGAACAAATCTGACCTCTTGAGTATAAAAAGGCACTAGTACTGATTTCCCTTTGCAGAAAGCACAGGCTCTAGAGAGAGATTCTAAGACATTCAATCTCCCACCGGAAGATGCCACTACCTAGTCAACAGAAGTCTCAGACACTTGATAGACCCTATCCGGGAGGATAAAAGAATTATGACAGACTATTTAAACTCAGAATTTATTATGCCTGCCAAGATAATGATACTGTTTTTTCATATTTGTCCCTCCACATTTCATAACTACTCAGATTTTCCTAAATGCTTTTTGTGATGCAGAACAAGCATTTGCTGGTTGCTAACACAGAAGACCAAGTGACAGAAACTAGTGGTCCAAAAGAGGGACTAGAGTATTTCAGTTTATGAAAGGTATGCGGTCAAGCCAAGAGACAATCTGCAAAAATGAATTTAGGAAAGGGAAGATTTTTTTCCTGATTATTGAAAGTAAATCTCATCCTTAGGAAAAGAAAAGATGAGCAGGATGAGTAGATGTCTAAGATTGAAATATCTAGATACATAAATTAATATGTATTCTATATTTTTTCTTATTTCCTCCTCCTTGCTGTAAAGAACTAGGTATTGGATTAGGAGACTCCATTTTCTTGGATTGGCTGTGGTCAAATAAAATATATGAGTGCTAGAGAAATAGTGAATAATTCCAAGGTCCAGGTTGCAAACCCTCTCTCTTTACTTTCACTCACTTTTTAATTATAAATTATTTCATAATAAAAGCCAGTTATAGAACTATTTTCTGGAGCAGCTGAAGAATCAGTGCCTCTCTCTAAGTCTTACAAAGAGCAGAGTCAATTGATTTCATAGGACCAGAGAGCACAGTTAACACATAATATGAAGATATATGTTGGAGAATTTACAAAGATAATGTAGAGATAACTGAATTCACCAACTTATAAAAATAGAGGTTCCATCCAGATTTACTCATGTCTCAAAGAAAAAGGAAAGACCAAAATTTGGGGTTATATTCAGTTCCTTGAATTATCCAAACATCTTTTTTTTTTTTTTGCTTCTGAGCACTTTTGGACATTTCTTCCTCTTGATCATCTAAATTAAAGGATAACACGGGAAAGAGAAAAAGTAAGATTGAAATAAGTCAGTTCTGTTATTGCTAGTAACTCATTAATAACTTTCTGATTTAGAAGTCTCCTGAATAGTAATTATTACCCCAGGGTACTGAGTAACTTGAGAATAGAAATGTAGTAGTGAAAGTGGCCTTACATAATTTGGTATATAATATAAGCTTTTAGAATTCATATTTGTGATTATCTAACTTTGGCTTTTCTGTTTTTTGTTTGTTCTTATTGTTGTTTTGCTCTGTTTTGTGTTTTATGGGAAATATTATTCTTGAATGACATTCTTGAATGTTATTCTTGAATGACCCAATGTTATTCTTGAATGACATTCTTCTGTCAGTAGAGACTGGTCCAGGGATAGACACATAGTCCAACCTGGAACATGAGATATGGGAAGCTTTTTTCAGTATCATAATAATTAATGGTACTATTGTCTGATGTTTGTGTCTCCCCCAAATTTATATATTAAAATGCTAACCCCCAAGGTGATATTATTAAGAGATAGGCCTTTGGAAAGTGATTGCATTTATAAAAGATACTTGGGAGCTTGATTTCTCCTTCTACCATGTAAAGGCACAACAAGAAGATACCACATATCAACTAAGAAGTGAGTTTTCACCACACGGTGGATATGCCGGAGTCTTGATCTTGAACCTCCCAGTCTTCAGAACTGTGAGAAATAAAGTTCTGTTTATAATCCACCCAGTTTATGATATTTTGTTATAGCAGCCTGAATGGACTAAGACAAATAGTCTTAAAAACTGTGAATGAGAAAGTTTCTCCTGTCTGATCCTTAGAAATATCCTATAATTAGGAAAGGAATGGCATGAACTTCACTTAGCATGAAGCCAATGCTGTGGGTAGCAGAATTAAATGATAGGAAGAATTGTCATCCCCAATCATTACACTTAGTTGTAACCTTGACCAACTGTAGAGCCAGTCATCACTGTAGATTTTCTCTTTGGTGAGATAAAATATACTCAGTTATTGTTAAGATAATTTTGTTATTCTCTGTTTCATTTAGTTAAAATAATCCTAACTGATTCAGAAGTTAACAACTTTAGAACAGATATAGCAGGAAACAACTTGAGAACACATGCTAGTACATAAAAGTGTGACAGATTGAAAATATCAAATTTTCAAATTCATAGTATTGATATTTGTGAAATGCTATCTATGGGATATAAAAAGTGGAGGATACAGATGCCCAGGGATAACTGTGAAAAGCTGAAGAAGATAAAATTGAGGTGAAAAGCAGAAAAGTCAGGGTTAGATGAGAACTGAAGAACTGGTAAGAGTTAAGGAATGGATTGAGAATATACTAAATATAGAAGAAGACAGTAAAATAAAATATAAAGACAGAAAAATCTTCGTAAGAAACTGTTCCCACAATAAGATAATGGCTACTGATAGCATGAACATAGTTTAGAATGCATTCTGCATTTTCCCAAAATTAGATTTTATTTTATTTTCTTTAAAGATTTTTATCTATTTATTTATTTATTTATTTGAGAATGAGAGAGAGAGAGAGAGAGAGAGTGAAAGAGAGCATACGAGGGGAGAAGGTCAGAAGGATAAGCAGACTCCCTGTGGAGCTGGGATCCCGATGTGGGACTCAATGTTGGGACTTGACGATCATGACCTGAGCCAAAGGCAGTGGCTTAACCAACGGAACCACCTAGGTGTCCCCCAAATTAGATTTTACATTAATAATGTGGACATAACCCAAATATTACAATTAGATTTTGTTTCTAAGCCATCTTTATATCTAATTTAAAATTACCTTCAATCCTGATACAGAGATATAGAAATTAATTATTCATCATATGCCCTCTAATTTGAACACATAAAAGATTTTGGAGTCAAAATTCAATTTCTTTTGATGAAGGGGATATCTATATACTTTTTTATATCCAAATGTGTAGCTTAGAACATAAAAATACTTACAAGATATAAAATAAAAATCACTGGAAATAATTCTAAGTTTTTTTAAAGAATTACAAGTTACTGTAAGAAATGTTGATAAAGGGGTGTCTGGGTGGCTCAGTGGGTTAAAACCTCTGCCTTCGGTGCAGGTCATTATCCCAGGGTCCTGGGATTGAGCCTGCATTGGGGCTTTCTGCTCAGCAGGGAGCCTGCTCCCCCTCCTCCGCCTGCCTCTCTGCCTACTTGTGACCTCTGTCCGTCAAATAAATAAATAAAATCTTAAAAAAAAGGAAATGTTGATAAAATTTTTCTTTTCATGATATATTTAATCTTGTTCTTATATTCAACCATTTAATATTATAATGTAGTCTGAATTAGCTTCAAAAATTTAAATTAGAAATAGGTAAAGTTATACCAAGGATCTCAAAATAAAAATCCTAAAGGAAAAAGAGATTTTTTTTTTCTTAAACAAGGGGGAAGGAAGACAGAATAACACATGTAGTTAACATATATTGATGAGCTTACACTCTATTTGTGTCATTGTCCAAAGCTACCACTCAGTTATAGCTCCTCAGACACATAATTGCAGTAATTTTCAGGCAAAATTCTGACTGAGAAAGTTGCCTTTATGCATAGCTCTGGTGAACATATTGTGTCAGAATTAAAGCAGAGAATGACCTTTATATCTTAGTTCTCGGTTCTCTAATAATTACCATGAGTTTTCACTTCAAGTAACAGATAAACGGGGTTAATTTAGGAAGACATAAAGAATCATTCTGAAGTCTTTTCCCCCTGACAATAAGTAATATTGCTCCATTCAACTTTGGTTTATTGCTATCCTTGTTATTTCTCCTTGTAATCATTTGCAATGGTCCACTTGTGATTTTCTCTGGTGATAGTTTCTTTTCTTACACATTTAATCCTATTTTGTGTCTCTGTGGCTTTTTCATGCTGCTCTCTGCCTGTAATGACCTTCCAATAGCTCAAGATTCACCTTTCAAAGTAAAGTATTAACAGCAATGCTTTAAACACCAGGTTATGTCAAGTGCTGATCTGTGCTCCCATAACATCCTGTACATATATTTACATGGCTCACTATCTCATACTGGAAATAAATCCCTTTATTTTATGTTATTTTCTCCTACTGCATCAGAATTTCCTTAATGATAAAGACCCATTTCTATATCCTTCAAATTTTGGTCTTAAGAGTCTGGGGACAAACTTGCAAGTAATTTTTTTGGGGGGAGAGTCTTGAAGTTAAACCCAAAGAGATGTATTAGAAAACAAAACTGAGACTTCACATTCCCAATTATTGGATTCCTTAGATCTTAAGTAAATATCTTACTTTCTTACTAGTCTCTTTATTTTAATCACCTAAGACTTTGGCATAGAGTATGAAACTAAAGTAACATGAAAATTTTGTTTTACGTTGAACAGACCCATGCTTAAGTAAAAACAGGAGACCATAAACATTTAACGTTTAATGTTTTATTCTGTTACAATTTTTTTTCATTTCTTTTATTCATTTTATTCATTTGATATCTTTCCAGAATGAATTTAAATGATATGACTTGACCTCCTATTTATTTTTCTTTGAAAGATATAATTATCTTAATGAAATATGTTTAGCTAAAATGCTTTTATAGGAATGTATTAGAAAGTAATGAAGATTGAAAAAATGTAATCACACACACATACATACACAATCTTCAGATGTATTAAAGAATTTATTGACATTTCTTTGAAATCATAAGGAATTTTAATATGCTAATAGCTTGCATACAATTTCAGTGAAAATGGTAGAACATTTAGCTCCAAGGAGCTATCCCTCCACAAACATGGCAGAAGTAAGCAAAAACTGTTAGAATTAGATTTTGGAATTCTGGAAAAAAAATCAGAGTCTTATAGGGACAAACTAAACAATGAATCACAATGGCAACTTACAAATAGTTGGAGAGCTCTGAGCTATTTTTACTTGCCTTTCTTTTACCCAAAACTTCCATCAGCAATGGTCTCAAAGATGGCAACCCATGTTTCTAGCACCTGGTACAGAGGGAGCAAAACAGATTTTGTTCTCAAATAATTGTGTTCATCTAATTTAATTTGCCTAGTGGTTGTCTGAAGGACTAACAAAAGCACTTGCTTTGATTTCACCTGGTTCAGAACTCTCTCAGGGCACAAAAGTGACTACACAGAGGACATTCTTTGAAAATTCTGAAAAGCAATTGAAGAACTCACTCCTGCATGGAGCAAGTGATTGAAATTTGAGAAACAATAATAGACATCCCAAAAGCCTGAGAAGAAAATCTGTGAAGAGTCTTCGAAGAGTTATATCATTGAAAAATCTCACAGATATATTGGGGAATATAGAAAGTTAGGTGCATGCCCAGAGCAGAATGTGTGTTCGCAAAAGACCTGAGAAGATCTTAAGCTTTCACCTCAGACTAATCTTTAGGCTCTGTACAAGCAGAAAATAAAGATTAAGGCAGGGTTGTAAATAGCCTACCTAAGTGTTAAAGGAGTGTTATAGCACATATCCACTGTGCAAAGTTTTTTTTTTTTTTAAAGATTTCATTTATTTGACAGAGAGAGATCACAAGTAGACAGAGAGGCAGGCAGAGAGAGAGGGAGGGAAGCAGGTTCCCTGCTGAGCAGAGAGCCCGATGCGGGACTCGATCCCAGGACCCTGAGATCATGACCCGAGCCGAAGGCAGCGGCTTAACCCACTGAGCCACCCAGGCGCCCCATCCACTTTGCAAAGTTTAAAAGAGTTTTTGTTTTTGCCTTCAAGAATTCAAATAAATCTGTCAACATTAGCTAATAAAGAGATAAAGGAACAGAAACTTAAGAGACTACACACAATAAATAATACAGTCTTTGCAAATATAGTTTAGGAAAGTTCTTAAGCAAACCAATTAGAAGGCCAAGAAAACAACAACCACCACAAATCCTGAGGTGGAAGAAGAATCTGACTACTAAAATTAATATAATATTCAAGATGCCCAAGTTTCAATAAGAAATTATAAAGCATGCCAAAAAAAAAAAAAAAAAAGTATTCCTCACTCATAGGAAAATTAACCCAAACTATTTCAGTGGATAGAATTTTAGTGAAAGGTTGAAAGGAGATATTCCATGCAAATAGTAACTGAGAGAGAACTGAACTAACTATATTCTATCATAAGAAAGAGACTTTAAGTCAAAATTGTTATGAGAGACATAGAAGAACATTATATATTGATAAAAGTGTCAATTCATCCATCAAGGAGATATAACAATTATAAATGTATATGCACCTAACAGCAAATAGATATCTAAGAATAGCAACTTTTGAGTTTTGAAATTCCTTTTCTATTGAAACTTCTTTATAATTTACCTTTTTATAATTTTACCAATGATCTTAAAATAAAAACTTTATTCTTTTTTTCTGAGTGATAAACCTTAATTTTTTTCTTTCATAATTCTTTTATTTCTTTTATTCATCTTTATCAACTCAGCAAATTTTGGACAATAGGAAAAGCATATAAGATGCAAGATAAAGCAATGTCATCTGAACTTAAATTAAGAATTACAATAGATAGGGGCACCTGGGTGGCTCAGTAGGTTAAAGCCTCTGCCTTCGGCTCAGGTCATGATCTCAGGGTCCTGGGATCGAGCCCCGTGTCGGGCTTTCTGCTCACCAGGGAGCCTGTTTCCCTTCCTCTCTCTCTGCCTGCCTCTCTGCCTACTTGTGATTTCTGTCTGTCAAATGAATAAATAAAATCTTAAAAAAAAGAAAAGAATTACAATAGATAACACATAAAATAATGCTCTAATAATAAGAGTGCTCTAATAAAAATAATGGAAAAACCTGTTTATCTCAAAATAATAAATTTACAGTGAGGCTCTGTTAATTACAGTACTAATACAAGAAAAATAATCTATTTCCTACTAATTTAATCATAACAGTTCTAAGAAAAAAACTAATAATAAGTGTCAACTTACTCAAATGTGGGTCAGAAATGAGTTTCAAATGTGACGAGAATTCCTTAAAGCAAAATGTATGACAATAAAATTAAACTAGGAAGTTATTATGTTTAGCACTGAAACACTGCATATGTGTGTGTGCATGTGCGTGAGACAGGGTGGGTTGGTAGTGGGGAGAGATAGAGAGAGTATACATATATAGTCTTTCCTTAACATGTGTTTGCAGACTTTTTTTTACTATTAATAGGAAGTTTCCTGAATATATGCAAAATATAATTCTCAAACTCATCCTATTCAATATTTTTTACAAAAATATGTAAAAAAAATTATTTTATCAGCCTATTCCAATCCTATGAACTAACAGGGAATTTAATCATTTTCAAGACTATATATCCTATTAATATTTTTGGCTTTGTAATAAAACCTAATAATTTTTAGGACAAAAATACAATAATTACATTAAAGCCACCTAGAATATTGGCCACGATATAATGTCCATACAATACAAGTTGCAACATACAAACATACAGATACAATAAGTATACTGAAGCTACCAAGACTCTGAAGGTCATTTTCCTACAAATATTAACTTAACTCCTCTAGGTATCAGTTTTTGAAGGGTGTTTTAAATTCTTGGTATTTTTATCATGATGAAGTAAAACACTTGTTTAATTAAAAGTATGAAGAAATACAGAAATAATTCAATTAAAGATTTATATTTAAATTTATAGGGCAAAAGTACACAAGTATCAAAATATTAACTATTTAAAAATAAAAAAATTGTCAAATTAACAACTTAGAAATTGTTAATTTATAAAAAGGAATATGTAAAGACTAGGAAGAAAGATACAAACCCACTGGGACTTTAAAAATAACATGGTAAGCATTTCCTGCTGAATAGCAGCAGATTGTTCTTAAAGATTTAAATTTTGTATATAAAAATTCTAACTGTAATGCTATTTCCCCGTAGATAATTTATACGTTGACAACAAATCTCCAATCGATTTTTCAAAAATATAGCAAAAACAGCTAAATGTACATACACACATGCATACACATACAAAACAATCTATTGTGTGAAATATTTGATGTAAAATACTTAGTAGTTCTCTGGCCACCAAAGTATCAGTATGTTATTAGGCAATTTCTCTGTATGTTTACAATAACATTTCTCTTTCCCTTTGCTCTCTCTATACATTTATTTAGCATATGTTTGAATATTTAGATATCCACTGTATTAACAGAAGCATGGATTAAATATGCAAGGCAATGTGGAAATGTGTTCTGAACAAGCACGGAGTTGCGGAACATCATCACATTGAGTACAGCATTCTGATGCCTCTCTTATAGCCAACAACATCCAAGATAGACAAACCTTTCTAGATATACAGTGAATTCTTCAAATAGCTACATAAATTACTGGTTGCTACTCAATGAATTTGGAATACAATTCTATATTTTTCCTACATATATATTTAATATTTTATTTATATTTTAAAGTAAAATATAAATGTTTCCATGTAAATATTAGCCAAAAACAGTGAACTGAGAGACATATAATGTATAGTCATAAAGATTCAAGCAATAGTCTACTAGATTAAATATTGGCACAGAAAAGAATTTTGGTCTACTCATCTTTGTTCAAGGATATGAGATTGAAATTATTCACATATAACATATTAAAAGAATAAAAGAAATAGAAACAGAAAGTTAAAACCATGCTAGAGGACAAAAAAAATGGACATATTTTAATAAATGCACAGGTATCAACAAAGATATATTTAATTTTGCACACAATGATATCAATACCAACAGCCACCTGCCTTTATTCAAGTTTGACATATTCAGAAGCAATACATAAAACTACTTATTTTGCAAAGTAGTTATTAGGAATACTTCTAATAAATATGTTTATTTATTGTAAATCTCCCTTCTACAATTCAGACCATCTGGGTTGACATCCTATTTCATATAGTACTTCATAAATTGTGATTTAACCATCTTTTATTTAATATAGCTTATAATTCAAATGGCAACATTTAGTTATTAAGTTGATTTTAGTATTAAATTAGCTAGTGCCTAAAGATGATCTGATTTATATCCCATCAGAGTAATACATCCCAAGAAATTTTATCCACAACCCATTTTCCTCTTCCATTTTGGCTATGTTTGGCTTGAAGTTCATAAACAAAATTCACAGTTTATGCAACTGAAAGTAAATTTTCATTCATGGTTATTCTCACAAGCTTATTTGGAGCATTACATCTAATTCTATGTCAATGCACATACATATCTTGATTTTCCAATTTAGAGAATGAGGACTTTTTTTTTAGGTAGTTTTATATGATAAAATAAGCAACGCCTATTTGAATTGTAGCACTAAGGGAATAATTTTTCAAAGTTGTATAGAATTTTTCTCTTTTAAAAAACAAATGGACTTCTGGTTTCCACTTATGTATATAAGAAGATTGGAAATGGCCAATCCATCCCAACAAGTAAAAAATTAAATAGATTGAAAAATCAACAACTCTTATTCTATTCCTAAAAGAAAGTAGCTTGCAGGAAAAACTGCTACCATGAAAACAGAAGAGACAGCCTAGCATGCTGAAGTATTGTCAGAGCCTAACTGATCTGGGGAAGGGAAACTACTAACTCCATCTGGCTCAAGTTTTCCACGTGGGGAAGAGAAATACACAACTTTAGCCCACTATCCATCCTGACCTACCTAAGAAGGGAGGGAAACAAAACAAAACAAACAAACTGAGAAACACTTGTGAAGTTCAAAGTCTGTAGGCATAGACTTACTAAAAAAACTGAGCTCTAACTGTTGGATTATAGGATGATTCTTCTCCTCTCATACCTCATCATCACATTACTAAAAGTCTAGGTACAGCAATTCCTTTTGGTCTTTACATCACATCCAGTTAATCAAGAAAAAAATTACCAAGGCATACCAAAAGGTAAAAAACACAATTTGAAGAGAAAGAGCAAGCATGAGAACCAGACATGGCAGGGATGTTGGCATTATCAACAGATTGGGAAATTAAAACAACTATGACTGATATGCTAAGGGCTCTAATAATAAAGTAGACCGCATCCAAGAACAGAAGGACAATGTAAGCATAGAGATGGAAACACCAAGAAATAATCAAAAATAAATTCTAGAGTTTAAAAAACAACTACACACAGAAATAAAGAATGCCTCCAATGGGTTTTCTAATAAAGTGGACACAGATGAGGGAAGAATTTCTGAGCTAGAGGATAAAATCTTCCATAGAATCAATAAAAACTGAAAGGCAAAGAGAATAATGACTGAAAAAAAAACAAATTGGAAAGTCTAAAACCTGTAGAACAACTACAAAAGGTATAACATACACATAAATACCAGAAGGAAAAGAAAGAGAAAAAGGAACAGAAAAGAATATCTGAAGGAATAATGATTGGGAATGCGAAATGGTGCAATTTGCACCGTGGAAGTCACTTTGGAAGATATATGATCCAACAATTGTGCTCATTAGTATTTATCCAAAACAGTTGAAAACGTGTGTCACACAAAAACCTGCACATGGATGTTTATAATAGCTTTATTTATAGTTGCCCAAATTTGGAAACAACCATGAAGTCCTTTGTTAAGTGAATGGATGAATAAACCATATCCAGACAAAGGAATCTTAATCAGAGCTAAAAAGAAATAAGCTGTCAAGCCATGAAAAGACATAGGTGAGCCTTAAACACATATTACTCAGTGAAAGAAGTCCATCTGAGATGACTATACACCATATGATTATATATACCGAATGATTCCAGTTATATGACATTCTGGAAAAGGCAAAATTAGAGAGACAATAAAAAGATTAGTGGTTGCTTTAGGTAGCATCAAATGGGAAATAGAGATGAACAGGCATAGCGCAGAGGATTTCTTAGGACAACGAAAATACTCTGTATGATATTATAATGGTGGATATATGTCATCATGCGTTTGTTCCAATCCACAGAATGCACAAAACTAAGTGTCAATTCTGAGGTAAATTATGGGCTTTGAGTATAATGTATCATTCTGATGAGTGTTTTTGACAGTGGGAGAGGTTCTCCCATGTGTGTGGCCTGCAGTGATATGGAAAATCTCCATACCATCCACCCAATTTTATTGTAAACCTAAAACTGCTTTAAAAATAAAGTCTTAAGGGGCACCTGTGTGGCTCAGTCAGTTAAGCAGCGACTCTTGATTTTGGCTCAGGCCACGATCTCAGGGCCATGAGATTGAGCCCCATGTCTGGCTCCACAATCAGAGTCTGCCTGAGATTCTCTATCTCCCTTTCCCCTCCAGCCTTTCCCATATTCAGGCACTCTAAATAAATAAACAAATAAATAAATGTATTTTTAAAGGATTTTAAAAAGTAAAGTCTTAAAAAACAACAAATTACATCTGAAATTCTAGTATATGCAAATTAAATCACGTATTTGAATTCATATGTTATTTTGACATTAATTAAATTGTTTTGTCTCAGTAATTATATTAAAAGGTTTATGTTTGGGGCGCCTGGGATCTCAATGGGTTAAAGCCTCTGCCTTCCGTTCAGGTCATAATCCCAGGGTCCTGGGATCGAGCCCTACATCGGGCTCTCTGCTCAGCAGGGAGCCTGCTTCCTCCTCACTCTCTCTGCCTGCCTCTCTGCCTACTTGTAATCTCTGCCCGTCAAATAAGTAAATAAAATCTTTAAAAAAAAAAAAAGGTTTATGTTTATGTTGGGTTCATAACATAGACTTTATTAGGGTAAACAATACTGGGTCTTAACTGAAATATAATTAAATTTGTAATGTAACTTTCATGCACTCAATAATCTCTAGTATATCTGATTGCCATTTTAAAAAATGTTTTATAAAATAATACTGGATGATGTTTTAATAGTAATTTGAAATTTTTTTTAATTATAAAATTTCGTATGTCTACCTGTAATAATCAAATGAAATTATAACAAATGGAAATTTTAAGTTATGGCACCCTTTAATATTTAAAGATTTTCCTCATTTATAATAATATTTTGGCATATTATCAGGTACGGTTCAGGTTTTTTAAATATAAAACTAATTTTGTTCAACATAAAACTGAATTTTTATGTTGAATAATGGACTCATCCCAGAAGACACAGAAAAAAGGAAACACTAATTTGCAAACTACTAACACATTGACAAAACAAGAGTAATGTGAGCTGCAAAATGTTGAGACTTTAAATGAATCAAAATGTAGCACATTATTTAAACCAAAACTTTCCAAGAATAATACCTGATCCTCTAACTTCATGGAATGCATAAAATAACTTGTCAATTGTAGAAACTTTATTTTTTTTATATTTGAGAGAAGTTAGGTATACCAGCAATATTTCAGATTTATGTAGGGCATATATGAAATGTGAGCAATTTAGGGCTAAAATTGAACTTCCCAAGTTGTATTTTCATGTAATGTCCATGATTATCTAGAGATTCGCATCAAAAGATCAAAATGATGAGGTGATTATGCACAGATTCAAAATTTCAATCACACCATCTGTAGGTGGTCTCAATAATGAGGTCCTCATTGCCTAAAGGGAATGAAAAATCGGCAGGCTGGTTTTCTGCAAAATTAGAGGAAATACTACATCTCAAATAGTTTCTCCAATCATGAAATAAACTTTTGTTATCATTTCTCTCAAATAATTAGCTCTTTTTTTAAACATAAAATTAAAATTAAAAAAAATATATTTTATTGAAAATAAAACTGAGGTTATTTGCAATGTCACTTATATATTACATGATTAAATATATAATTTTGTATCTGTGATTTTACAAAGTATATATAACTCTCATCTCTCAAATTTAATCTTCATTTACAACAGCTTATCTAGTAGACATATTTTACAATAGGTATAGTGGAAATGGCAGCCAGAGTGTGCACTCTCCATTTTCCCCTGTGGTGTTCAGCCAGGAGAATGACCATGATTGACTGATCATTGGAATCTGCAGGGGAAATAGATAATCCTTGGGCCAAAAGTCTTTAGGAAGATGCTTCATTATGAATTATAATTTGTTATGCTGCAGTGAAGACTAAGAATTCAGCATATTGTTAATAAACTGTCATGCTTGGGTCTCTTATGGTAATGATCATCAATCAATTCACTTAATGGTTAAAGTGAATGTATTTCCTGGGGAAATGATGGAGGAGAGTACCAATATAAACTATTCAAATTGTTCAGAGTTTGGGAGATAAAGAAAAAATCATTAAAAATCACAGCATTGGGGCACCTGGGTGGCTCAGTGGGTTAAGCCTCTGCCTTTGGCCCAGGTCATGATCTCAGGGTTCTGGGATCGAGCCCCATGTTGGGCTCTCTGCTCAGCTGGGAGCCTGCTTCCCCCTCTCTCTGCCTGCCTCTCTGCCTACCTGTGATCTCTCTCTCTCTCAAGAAAAAAAAAAAAAAAAAAATCACAGCATTGATCAAAGGTCAAAAACACCCCAGAGTACCTATTATAATAAAGTTCAAGGGGCTCCCAGTTGGCTTAGTTGGTTAAGCATATGTCTTCAGTTCAGGTCATGAGCCTGGAGTCCTGGGATCTAGCCCCAGGCTCCCTGCTCAGTGGGGAATCTGCTTCTCCCTCTCCCTCTATTCCTCCCCCCACTCATGCTCTCTCTCTGTCTCTTTCTCTTGATTACTCTCTCCCAAATAAATAAATAAATAAATCTTAAAAAAAAAAATAAAATTCAAAAGTGTTTGAAGGACTCTTTCCAAAACTCAGGTAATACAACAATCCTCTTGAATGTAAGTTTGTATTCAACTGAATATACTGTTTTTTCAAATCACAAATAGCAACAATTGATGATTTATATAGTACATGGAAAGTGGAATAAATGACAGCAGTGACATAAAGGATGGAAAGGAGGAATTGGAAACATAATATATTTGTATGTTATTTATTATCCTAATATATATGTAGATGCATACTGACATACAGATATAAAATATATTATATCTATATATTATTAGTATATACCTATACTACACATGAAATAATGTGTTGTTTGAAGGAGGTCCTAGATTAGTAAAAAATGAGTATTGTAAATGTGAAAAGAACTGTTATGATGGAAAGGAAATAAAATGGGATCATATGAAATGCTCAATTAAAATCAGATAATATAGCAAAAGATGCCTCTTTCAATATATAGATTATGAACATGGTTTATATTAATCCAACTATGCCAATAATCACTTTAAATAGAAATGGTCTATAGACTTCAATTAAAAGTGAGATTGTCAGGGTGGATTAAAAAACAAAATAAAACAAAACAAAAAACACCAAAACCAAAACCCAAGACCTAACTGTATGAGGTCTACAAAAAACCCACTTTAATACAAAGACTCAAGGGCACTTGGATGGCTCAGTCAATTAAGCATCCGATTATTGATTTCAGCTCCCATCATAATCTCAGGGTCCTGAGATTGAGCCTGGCATAGGGCTCCATGCTGAGCATGGAGCCTGCTTGGGATTCTCTCTCTCTCCCTCTGCCCCTGTTCCTACTGCTCACACCTGCACCCCTCTCTAAAATAAATAAATGAATATAAGGACTCAGATTAAAAGTAAAAGGATGGATTTCTGCTTCTGGAAAGATGAACTGTCATGCTTTTCCCTATTCCTCTTCCTAAATCTAGTAAAACCCTGGATGTTACATATAAAACAAAGGTAAGAAGTCTATGAAAGATGCAAGGACCTCAAGGCCTAAGGAATTACATGGTGATGAATTCATGGCTTTTTTTTTTTTTTTTTCCACTTCATATATTCTAGACTTGGAGTTGAAGAGCCCAGCATTCTAGGGTTTCAAAGGGCACTGACCAGAAAAACCTCTAACAAAAGCCTGTTTTTTTCTAACAAAAGAAATAACAAAGAACAGTCTAACAAGACAAAAATACTAGACAATAACTGGTCTACTTCAGTAAAATAACAGAAAATACTTTAACACTTACCTTCACCCATGCCAGCAGATGCTGAGTGGGGAGCCTGGACTTCCAGCTTTAAGAAGCTATAATGAGCTTCCTCAACAGTGCTGCTAGAGTGTTGTCAGAAATCTCCCAGAACAGAGACTGGACTTTCATATCCAATTTTTTAAAAAATATTTAAATATTTTTAAAAAATATTCTTATTTGAGAGACAGAGTGAGAAAGAGAGAGAGCACAAGTGGGTGGGGGCAAAGGGAGAAGCAGACTCCCTGCTGAGCGTGGAGCCCAATGTGGGGCTCGATTCTGAGACTCAGGGATCATGACCTGAGCTGAAGGCAGATGCTTAACTGACTGAGCCACCCAGACACACTATGGACTTTCATATCCAATTGCCAGTAATACAGTATTTTTGTTTGTTTGTTTGCTTGTTTTCCCCACTGTAATGTCAATGAAGACCATGTAAGAACCTAGGACTTTTAAACCCACCTGGATATAATGTGTTTCTTTCACCTTCAATACTGGGGTGGTATCAGAGAATTAAAAAAAAAAAAAAAAAAAATCAGGACTTTCAGCATTAGCCAATGGAAACCAATGCTGTCAGTGAAGACTACTTGGGGAGTCCAAAATCCCATGACTGACCAACAGTGATGAGGGACTCATCCCAAACTAGGGTATCAACTAAAAACTAGTAATGAATATGAATATGAAATTCTATCCCCATGCACAGGCAGTGCTTCCCTTTACTCAACAAAATGCTGTCAAAATAGGCCCCTTAAACAGAAAATTCTAATAAGATCCAGAGTCTCACAACATAATATAAAATGCCCATGTTTCAATCTTTTCATATAAAGAACCAGGAAGATTTCAAACTACATGAAAGGAATCATTCACCAAGAAGTCAAAGATATTGAATAAATTCACTAAGATTTTAAAGCAGTCATCATAAATAAATTCAAGGAACAATTACAAACATTCTTGAAACAATGACAAATTAGAAAGCTCTCTCTCTCTCTCTCTCTCTCACACACACACACACACACACACACACAATTAGAAAGTCTCAGGAAGAAAAGATATAAAAGAACAAAATGCAAGTTTTAGAACTGAAAAATATCCTATCTGAAATAAAAACCTCGGTAAATAGGCTCAAGAGCAGAATAGGGGGACAGAAGGAAGAGTCAATGACATGGAAGCAATGGCATTTACCCAATTTAAAGAGAGAATGATAAAGAAAAATGTCTCAAAAATAACTGAACAAGGGGTGCCTGGGTGGCTCAGTGGGTTAAAGCCCCTGCCTTCGGCTTAGGTCATGATCCCAGAGTCCTGGGATCAAGCCCCACTTCGGGCTCTCTGCTCAGCAGGGAGCCTGCTTCCTCCTCTCTCTCTCTGCCTGCCTCTCTGCCTATTAGTGATCTTGTCTGTCAAATAAATAAATAAAATCTTAAAAATAAATAAATAAAAAATAAAAAAATAATAATTGAACAAAACATCAGTGACCTGTGGGACTATTAAAAAAAGAAGATCTAGGGGTGCCTGGGTGGCTCAATTGGTTAAGCATCTGTCTTCTATTCAGGTCATGATCCCAAGGTCCCAGGATTGAACCCCACCTTGGGGTCTCTGCTCAGCAGAGTGCCTGCTTCTCCCTCTCCCTCTGCTCATCCCCCTGCTTGTGTTCTCACTGTCTGTCTTCACTGTCTTTCTCCTCTGTTGAATAAATAAAAAACAAAATACTAAAAAAGAAATAAAGAAAATCTAGTATTCATATCATTAGAGTCTTGTAAGAAAACAAGAAAATGGGAGGCTGAGACACTACTCAAAGAAATAATGGTAGAAATATTCCCAATTCAGAAAAAATATCCCACATATCTTTAAGTTTAAGAAAGTAAGTGAGTATCAAATAGAATAAATCTACAGAAATACTTAACAAAACATTTCATAATTAAGCTTTTGAAAACTGAAGATAGTCTTGACAGCGAAGAAAAGTGACGCTTCACATACATGAACAGAAATTTACAACTGTGGATTTCTTTAATATTTATTTATTTATTTTAGAGTAAGAGAACACATGCACATACACACATGAGTGAAGGGGGAAGGAGAGGGGAGAGGCACAGGGAGGAGGGGAGGGAGAATCACAAGCAGACTCCCTGGTGAGCATAGAGCTCTCAATGCAGGGCTCCATCTCACAGCCTGGAGATCATGATCTGAGCTGAAACCAAGAGTTAGACACTCAATCAAATGATTCACTGAAGCACTCTAACAATGGATTTCTTATCAGCAACTATGGTGGCCAGATGGAAGTGGCACAATAGATTTTTAAGTGCTGAAAGGAAAGAAAAAAAAAACTATCAACAGACTCTTACACAAAGTGAAAATATCCTTCAGGAATAAAAAAGAAATCAAGACATTCTCAAATGAAGAAAAAGAGAATTTGTTATCAGTGGACTTATTCTAAAAGAATAGCTAGAGGAAGTTCTTTTATGGAAAGAAAATTATGTAAGAGCGGGAAAGGAGAAAGATCATGATTAGCAAAAATGTTGATAAATACAATAGACTATGTTTCTCATGGGTCTTCTAAATTACTTTTGGTGATTGAAGCAAAAGTTGAGGTACTATCTAATGTAGTTCTATTTGAATGCACTGGAAATATTTAAGACAACTATAAAAGGGGGAGGATAAAGATACACAGAGTGAAGTAATGCTTCAACTCTTCACACAAACTAGTATAATGATGATAGTAGCAGACTGTGATAAGCTACGTTTATATATAGTGTAACACCTAGAACAAACATTAACAAAATCATACAGAGAAATTCACTAAAAAAATACTATAAATAAATCAATGAAATCCTAAATAGGTTTTCCAGATAAGTAAAACAAAAGGTCAGGACAAAGAAAACATACAAAGAAATAAGAGAAGGAACCCTCTCTCTCTCTCTCTCTCTCTATTTATATATGGATCTAGATAGACATAGATGATATAGATATGTAGATAGATAGATGCAGACTTAAGCCCTAATATATTAATAACCACATTAAACATAAAATGGTCTGAATGTACTGATTAGAAGACAGATAGTGATAGAGTGGATCAAAACATATGACCTAAATTGTGCTTTCTACAAGAAATTCTCTTTGAATATAATTAATAGCAGGTTGAAGTAAAAGAATGAAATGTATACATTATGCAAACATTGATCAAAGGAAAATAGTAATGGCTATATTAATATCAAATATATTAGATCAAGGAACAAAGAAAATTGTTGGAGGAAGTGTGGGCAGATCATGTAATGATAAAAGTGTTGCCCCATCAGAAAAATACAGAAAATGTATATGTTGTATGTCCAACAATAGAGCTAAAAATATGCAAAGCAAATTTTTATAGAATTGAAAAGAAAAAGCAGAGATGCCTACATTTGTTTAGACTTAAAATTTCAATACTCCTTACAAAAAAAATTGGTAGATCAACTAAAGAGAGATTCAACAAAAATACAGAATTCAAGGACACCATTAATCACCAGAATTCAGTCAAAATTCATAGGATACTCCATGAAATTAAGCAGAGGACACATTCTTCTCAGTATTCATAAAACTTATAACAAGACATAACATATCCTGGGCCATAAAACAACCTCAACAAATTTTAAAGAATTGAAATCATACAAAGTGTTTTCTCTACCCACAGTGAAATTAAATTAATAATGAATAGGAAAAAGAAAACAAGAAAATCTCAAAACACTTGAGAACTAAATAATGGACTTCTAATTTATGTGTATATCAAAGAGAAAAATATTAAGAGAAATATAAAATACATTAAAGTGAATAACAATAAGAATACAACATATCAAAAGTTGGAGAAAAAGCTAAAGCAGTGTTGAGAGGGATATTACACCACTAAATGTATTCATCAAAAAGAATAATCCCACCACGTATACACAAACTTTTTAATATTGAAAATTCAAAAGCTTCCAAATCCCTGCCTCCAACTCCTACTTCAAATGAGTATCCTGTATCCTCCATCAGCAAGGAGATGATCCCTGCCATCAAATACAGGAATACAGGTGCATTGGGTTTCTCAACCCCAACTCAGTGAAGCAGCAAGGTTGCTCTATGAGTGAGAAGCAGAGAGAAAAAAATGAGGTGTATGCACTAGATCTGGATATTGAGAGCAGCTTGAAACAACTGGCCTGGTGGTGTACTGACATCATTGGTATAAAGGAAATGACCATTAGTAAGATCAGTGAGGAGGAGATCCAGAGGTCAGAGGAAAAGATGACCCTACACAGCCACTTGGATAGACCCAGCAAGTTGCCCAGACCAATATCATCCTTCAGGAACAGACTGAGCTATCCACGGGCCAAGAGTCTGTGCTAGAAGCCATCAAAAAGAAGACTGGCCCTATCAAGTCCAATGAACTCCTCCAACATTCACCACCTTAGTCTTTGGCCACAATATACCTAACTCATTCCAAGACATCACCTTGGTGCTTCCAACCACCAGCACTGCTGCTTCATGTCTACACCACAGTTGTGTCTCTAGTATGGTCATGCAGTATCCATGGTCCAACTGTCCGTGGGCTCAGTAATCACCCTTACACCACCCATCATTCACACACTCAGGATCAATGTACCTATGCATCCCTAGGCCCCTCCTATCATGGCACCCCCCTCAGCCCCCACGATTGTTCCAACAGCCTTCATGCCAACCCCATATGTGTCACTTGTCCCAGATATACTGTCAATGACTCCTACCTACATTCTACTCCATTGAGGATGAGCCAAACCTGTCTCCAAGAAACTGAAGACAGAGGACATTCTCAAGCTGGAGAAGAAGTTCTTATGCAGAAACAAGGGTCCACTACCCATCAACTCCAAGTGCCCAAAAGATAAGAGAATTGAAACTAAAGGGGCAGGTGATGCTTTTTATTCCTCTGCTCACAGACAGTTCTCTGTCATCCAGGTGAAGATTCATGAAGTCACAGACATGCAGCAGGAAAACAAACTGCAGTGTGAGGTCATCTTCATTGAGGATTCCAACTTGTTTACTATAACATGTCCAATGGCATTGTCATCCACCTGGCCCTCAAACAAAGAAGGAGAAAAAAATAGAAAAGAGAAACCTGCTCCCAGCCACTGCCATTTTGCCTCTCTTTTCCCCAAGTCCCTGCTGTAGACCCAGAAGACCTACCTGGAGCCTTCAAATTTGTTTTCTCTTATTAATTGGAAATTCAAACTGTCCAGCAGAGTTCCGTTTCCCCATCCCCTCCCCACACTGGAAAGAGTAGCAGGCTTTTGAAGCCACTCTTCTTCACATTGGTTTCTGGAATCCCTTTGTGTTAGGATCTTGAGTTGAGAGGATTCATTTTTGGGGAGAGCCTATTAGGAATTGTGAGCCCCGAGATGTCCTGCAGGATAGTGTCACAATGCCAAATGGCACTTGGCTGATCATATATGATTGTTATAATCATTAATAATTTTGTATCTTGCCATGGGCTGTCTAAAAACCTTCTTAGACCCTTAATTGTCTCACAGGCCAATCCTCTAGCTTCTGCTTTAAAAACCTAGGAAAATAAAAGAAAAACAAATCCAAAACTGGCAGATGGAAGGAAATAACAAATATAAAAGCAGAAATCAATGAATTTGAAAACTAATTAATAATAGAGTAAGTCAGTGAACCAGAGAGCTGAAAAGATCAATGAAATTGGCAAACTTCTAATAAAGTAAAAAACAGAAGGCACAAGTTAGCAGGAATGGGACAAGAGTTATCCCTATGAACCTGCAGATGTCAGAAGGATAACAAAGGAATAGTAATAACAACTTTATATGCACACACACTTAACAAAATTTTGACTGAGTCTTCTAAAACACAAGCTACCATAACTCATCCAATAAAAGAGATCATTTGAATAGTTCTGTAGCTATCAAGGAAATCGAATTTGCAATTATGAAACTTGCCAAAAATAAATTTTTAGTTTCAGATTCTTTTATTGGAAAATTACACCAAATGTTTTAATATGAATTAATATTATTTATACACAAGCTTTTCCAAAAAATAAAAAAGGGGGGATCATTATCCAATTCATTTTAGTAAGTTAGTATTATCTTCATTCCAAAACCAGACAAAACAGTGGATTAAGAGGAAAGTAAAGCCAAATTACTTCATGAATTATTTATAAATATTCTTAACAAAAAATTATCAAATAGAAATTAAAACTATATGCAATGATTCCTCAGGCCCAAGCAAGGTTTATTCCAAAGGTGCAAGGCTTGTTCAACATTTAAAAATGAATCAAAATTATTCACCCTATTATCAGGATAAAAAAAAAAAACAGTGAAGAGGATGACAATGCAATCATATCCAAGACATTTCAAAAAGCCTCCTTGAAAGGGATACTTTGACATATATTTGGAAGGAGTAAATATTTGCTCAGTTAAAAAAATCCCCTCTTAGTCATTTGAAAATTCACTTGTTTCATTCTGTCATTTTAAAAAATTTGTTTTATTTTATTTTATTTTATTTTTCAGTGATCCAAAATTCATTGTTTAGGCAACATAGCCAGTGCTCCATGCAATACATGTCCTCCTTAATACGCACCACCAAGCTCATCCAAACCCCTACCCGCCACTTCCAAAACCCTCAGTTTGTTTCTCAGAGTCCACAGTCTCTCATTGTTTGTCTCTCCCTCTAATTTCCTCCAAATCACTTCTCCTCTCCATCTCCCAGTATCTTCTGTGTATTCCTTATGCTCCACAAGTAAGTGAAACCATATGATAATTGACTCTCTCTGCTTGACTTATTTCACTCAGCATAATCTCTTCCACTCCTGTCCATGTTGATACAAAACTTGGGTATTCATCCTTTCTGATGAGTACATAATACTCCATTGTATATATAGACCACATCTTCCTTATCCATTCGTCTGTTGAAGGGCATCTTGGTTCTTTCCACAGTTTGGCAACTGTGGACATTGCTGCTATGAACATTGGGATACAGATGGCCCTTCTTTTCACTACATCTGTATCTTTGGGGTAAATACCCAGCAGTGCAATTGCTGGGTCATAGGGTAGCTCTATTTTTAATTTTTTAAAGAATCTCCACAGTGTTTTCCAAAGTGGCTGCACCAACTTGCATTCCTACCAATAGTGTAAGGGGTTCCCCTTTCTCCACATCCTATCCAATACTTCTTGTTTATTGTCTTGTTAATTTTGGCCATTCTAACTGGTGTAAGAACTCATACAGCAACTCAGTGATATGGCAGGATAGAAAATCAGTGTACAGAAATCAGTTGCTTTCTTATACATTAACAATGAAAATATAGAAAGGGAAATTAGAGAACTGATTCCATTTACTAGAGCACCAAGAACCATAAGATACCTGGGAATAAACCTAACCAAAGTAGTAAAGGATCTGTACTTGAGAAATAATAGAACACTCATGAAAGAAATTGAAGAAGACACAAAAAGATGGAAGAGCATTCCATGCTCATGAACCAGAAGAATAAACATTGTTAAAATTTCTATACTGCCTAGAGCAATCTATATGTTCAATACTATTCTGATCAAAATTCCACTGGCATTTTTCAAAGAGCTGGAACAAACAATCCTAAAATTTGTATGGAACCAGAAGAAACCCTGAATTGCTAAGGAAATGTTGAAAAAAGAAAAACAAAACTGGGGGCATCATGTTGCCTGATTTCAAGCTTTACTACAAAGCTGTGATCACCAAGACAACATGGTACTGGCACAAAAACAGACACATAGACTAGTGAAACAGTGTAGAGAGCCCAGATATGGACGCTGAACTCTATGGTCAAATAATCTTCCACAAAGAAGGAAAAAAATATACAGTGGGAAAAAGACAGTCTCTTCAATAATTGGTGCTGGGAAAATTGGACAACTATGTATAGAAGAATGAAACTCAACTATTCTCTTACACCATACACAAAGATAAACTCGAAATGGATAAAAGACCTCAACGTGAGGCAGGAATCTATCAAAATCCTAAAGGAGAACATAGGCAGTAACCTCCTCGACATCGGCCATAGCAACTTCTTTCAAGATATGTCTCCAAAGACAAAGGAAACAAAAGCAAAAATGAACTTTTGGGACTTCATCAAGATCAAAAGCTTCTGCACAGCAAAGGAAACAGTAAATGAAACAAAGAGGCAACCCACAGAACGGGAGAAGATATTCACAAATGACACTACAGACAAAGGGCTGATACCCAAGATCTATAAAGAACTCCTCAAACTCAATGCACACAAAACAGATAATCACGTCAAAAAATGGGGAGAAGACATGAACAAACACTTCTCCAAAGAAGACATATGAATAGCTAACAGACACATGAAAAAATGTTCATCATTATTAGCCATCAGGGAGATTCAAATCAAAACCACTTGTTTCATTCTTATTGATATTTATCAAATGGATGTTTTGCAAATATTTTTGCCATGTCTGTGTCTTTTCTTTCTCTTAACAGTCTTTCAAAAAACCAACTTAGCAATTTTTTTCTTTTGTGAATTATATTATGCTTTTGAATTTGTATCTAAGATCTCGTTATCAAACCACAAATCAATTATTTTATTGAAGCTTTAACTATTTTTTCCAACTACAAATATTAGTGCTGTGTTATTTTGAAAAGCCTGATTTTTTTCATCAAAGCATATGAAGAAAACAGGCAGATTCTTTACTGAGTAAGAAACTAAGAAACCAAAAAAACAGATTGTTTTTGTTAAAGTAACATCCCATTCTTGCAGGTGTAAAAGATTATACACTCTTATGGGTCTGGTTATGCTCAACTGGAAATGAATCCAAAGTGTCCTGATGAGAGGGTGATAGGAACATTAAGTTAATGTTTGCAAAGCCTCAGAAAGTTTGGCCAATTTGTAATAGCTAAAGAGGCCCTTTACTGAATGTTCACTCCAAGATTACTGTTTCTAAATCAGTTGGTGGCCATATATGTTCTTGGTTATATTTTCAGTTAAAAGACATAAAGGTAATATTGTTTCAGTGAGCTTTGCTTCCAGAACAGTAGACCCTGTAGGGAGCTAAATCTCAGAGTCAGGACTTGCTGTCATCAACTGGAAAATTAAGAAGAATAAATACCAGATGGAATAGTATTAGAAGCAATGTTCTTTCAAGTTATTTTTCTGTTTTCTATTATTTAATTTAGGGTCACTTAGACCTACATACATATTGATCTTAATCCTGCTTATTCCTACAGAATAACAGTGGATTCTGATTATCTGTCAGTTACCAATATGCACATTCATCAACTCCCCAAAATTTACTTGTAAGACCAAGTCAATACTTGTAGTGCTCAGTTCACAGTTGTTCTGGAACATGCACAGAGGGGCGAAAAATTTGAGTTGCTCTATGTGCACATTACTGGCTGAGAAAGATGGTGCTTTTGGTGCTTTCTGTTTGTGATTTCACTGTTTAAAATGGCACCCAAGCCTAGTGCTGAAGTACTGTCTAGTGTTTACAGGCACAAGAAGGCTATGACTGTGATGATGGCTATGTTTTGGATATCCCTTGATAAAATCCATATCCATGATATCCTTGGATAAAATGGTAGCACATAGAGTTTAAAACACTTGCTTGGGTTCCATGACTAGTAACTGGTGGAGATGAGATATAAACTGTCCTGTGCTTTCAGCTGTTGTGTTATTCGAAGTGTTAAATAAAACTCATGGGGAGAGAGAAACTGCCCTCTTCAGTACTAAGTTATCCTGATAATTCTAAATAAAATGAAGAAAAACAAAAATTAGAAAGGAAAAACATCTTATCTTTTTGCAAATCAAAGTGTATCTCGTGTCACATCAAGAATTCATTTTAGGGACAGCCAATGCATTACTTTTAAAAAAATAATAATAAATTTCAACATTTTTATATTTTAAGGATTATTGAGACAATTTTTATTTATATAGACTTAATTTTAAATCAATTTCACTTTTAAAATCTGCAATTACAGAAAAAGTTTCATCATTCTGTTTTATTCTATTTTTTTATTCTGTTTATATTTTATTTATGTTTATATTATATTATGTTTATTAAGTATTTGCAAGCAACTCAGTCAAAAGTTACAATTGGGGAAATTACTAAGACACATTATTTCATTTAATGTTATTAATTTTACTAAGACACATATTAAATAAAAACCTAACATGCTATATCCATTACTGTTAAATACTTGCTAAAGTATAAAATGATTTTATTAACAAAAAGCTACTCTGAGGGCGCCTGGGTGGCTCAGTGGGTTAAGCCACTGCCTTCGGCTCAGGTCATGATCTCAGGGTCCTGGGATCGAGTCCCGCATCGGGCTCTCTGCTCGGCAGGGAGCCTGCTTCCCTCTCTCTCTCTCTCTGCCTGCCTCTCTGTCTACTTGTGATCTCTCTCTGTCAAATAAATAAATAAAATCTTTAAAAAAGAAAAAAAAAAAAAGCTACTCTGAATATAAATCAAATATAGATCCACATCTCCACTCCTAATAAAGCCCTCCTGAGCAACTCTAAGAACAGGTGAAATAGTTCACCAGGAGTATACAACAGCTATAAAATTATCTGATTTATTTAGAAAATATCTTTGCTTTCTTGAATGAAAATTATTTTGTGGATATATGGCTGTGAAACAATATACATATATTCTTCTCCCACTAGAATCACGAAAGGGAAACAAGAGCTATTAAATCAATTGTAGTTTTCAGTTGTGGAAAAAAAAAAGAATCTTTCTTTTAATGAAATCATGACCTTTTATTTCCATTATTAATAGAATCTTTTTGGAATGAGTCAATTCTCTTTAACATTATCTTTGATCTCTCAACATCTTGATCTGTAGGTTAAGCAAAATATTTAGAGCATATGCCCTAAATTGCATTTTTTGATCTTCCAATTTATGAAAATATGTTTAATTTCAAGCATACTAAATTACTGTTAAGGACCCTTAAATTATAAATATAAATCTTCTTTTGTATAAGAAACCACTTTATGTTAAATTATAAAAGTCTTCTAATTTTTTAAGGTAAAACCATGTCATAAAGTTTTGATTGTCTTGAAAAGAACTGCTAATATCTTACTAAATAGTTAGAGAAAATCTCATATAATTCTAAGTTTTTCCCACACTAAAAATAATGTACATATAGTATTGGTAAACCCAATCTATTCTACCACCCTCCAGTGCTGCTACTTTTTGACAACAAGAGACAATTTCACATACTCTCCTCAGAAAATTAGAAGAGCCTTAACTTATTTTTGGGGTGAAAAATTTTGGTGTGTGTATGGAGGAAAGAGTGTAGAGGCAAAGTAAAGAAAGTTTATTACAGTTAAGAAAAATAAGTTTCTTCTGGAAATAACCTATATTTGTTTCCATCTATGACTGTGAAAGAACACCAAATTTCAAACTAGAGTGAATTAAACCTATACAAAGTGAAAGACTAGATGTGAAAATTCTTAAACATGTAGTCAGTTAGGTCCACAGCAATCACTCATTATCTGGGGCATTGAATATTACTCAGGGGCAACTTTTTTGTTTTGATGGTGAAAACTTGAAGTGAATCAACACACTTGAAACTTTTGTTAGGAACAAGAAAATGCAAACCTGATTTTTTTTTTTTTCTTGTAAAATGAGTTTACTGACTGGAAGCAACCATCATTGTTAGATGAGAAGAAAGGTGTAGACATTTTATAGTGCAATGAATCTCAGCAGGAAACACTGTCTCAGAAGATGCTCTTTAAAAATCTGTAAAGACATTTTTGGGGACATCACTTGGACTTAGCCTGAAGACAAAGATGTTAGAAAATTTTCAAGATAAGGAAACTTCCCCCAAATCAAAGATTTGTTTTAAGTCCCAAATGACAGTTAAATACCTGACAACTATTCAGGACATCTGCCAGACATTTAAATAATATATAAGCCTTATATAGTATATATAAATTATATATATTATGTAAGTCATATATATATATATATATATATATATATATATGAGACATATAATATACATCTGTGTATATCTATCTATACCTACATCTATCTTATAGGCATTGAAGAAAGAATAAATGGGAAAGATAAATTAAAATCTAAACTTTTCTGCTTACACAATACAAGCATATAACCAAATATATCAAGCTGTTTGTTCACATTGTGACCTAAAATATTTACATACATCTTTATCTTCAAAATTTTATTTAAATTCCAGGTAATTAGCATACAGTGTAATGTTAGTTTCAGGTGTAGAATTTAGTGATTCATCACTTACTTGCAACACTCAGTGCTCATGATAATATATGCCCTCCTCAATCATCATCAACCTTTTAATCCATTTTTTTGGTAATTTAAATTTTTAAAAAGTGCTTCTCTGTTACATGCAAATATGGTTGTGATCAGGCAGATCTCTGGGAATGTGGTGATTTGACAGAATACTGCTTATCTATGTCTTCAAAAAATATTTGATTAGAGTCACACATTAATTTTTTTCTTAGCATAAATATGCTTAAACAACTTATAATTTCAAAACACAACATTGAAAGAACCAACAAATCCTTTAGATAAGTAAATAACAAAATTCCTTGACAATGAAAAATATATTTAAATTTATAATTTTGTTCTGTAAGTTTATTCATATGAGAATTATGTAATAGAGGTCAGTGTCTTTGAGTCTTTTTTGGTAATGCAGTGTAATTTCCACTCTTGCAAAGAGCAAAGAGATATCACATATATTTTGTCAATCTCAAAGTGGTTCTTGCAGCCTAAGGAGTGGACTGTCAGTAATGTAACAAGAATGATATAACCAGACAAATAGGTTGAAGTTCCATTGGCCATTTCCATTGGTAGCTACCTATATTACTACTTGAAATTTTTTATCTACTTCTTCCATCACAAGGATGACACAAACTGTATGTATGGACATCTGTTCGTGTAGTTTTTCTAGTCTCATAGTATATATTTTGGCTGATATCTTGTATCTTATGACAAATGATAATGACTGAGTAAAATTGAATCAGTTGGTTCTCCTCTTCTTAAACTACAGGATGCTATAATCATCACCTTGTCATCAGGGAAGCATGTTATACACCTGCAATATTCCATTTGGTTCCAAGCTCTACAGAAACCACAGAGATTGCTTTACCTAAAATATACACATAGTGTTAACGATGTACATCCCATCCACCCAAACAAAGGTCTACTCTAAATTCATCTCTGGAAGTGTAAGCAAAGAGTACAATTAAAACTGTAGTTCCAAAGCTTCAACTTGGTCAAACACCAGACTGTAGAGCCTTGGGAATGAGAACACCAATAATACCTGTTCCAATGACCTGAAGTCAAAACCACTAGAAATCACCAGTCCAAGGACAAGCTCTAGGATCCCCATTGTCAGCAAGCACTGTGTGTGCATCTGAGACTTGCTTTCAAGCTCCGGCTGACCCAATTTGAGCCCAGAGAGTTCACATGTGAGACACCATTTTGTTGTCATCATTATCTTCTGTCTAGCTGTTTTCCAACACCATCAATATTTGGAGTTCTCCATTTTCTACTTCTCCTCCTTTTCCTAAGAGGTTCTTACTTCTGATCTAATCTAATCATCTATCTAGCTACCTATTTATCTATCTGTCATCTCTCCCCACCTTCTTTTTTCTTTACCAGTTCTTGCTTTCACTTGGTATGGGCTGCTTCAGTAGAGATACTTCTCTATGTGATGGAATTGTTAAACTGATAGTGCCTGCACCAGAAACAAATGTAAACATTGGCTGAGCTCAGAACATTTGGAGCTCGGTGAGCATATGTGCTTTTGCAGTGACTGGAATGCCCTGGGCACTCCAGGGAGAAGCTGGGCTCCAGAGCATCTTCCACAGCCTATCTGCAGAGCATTTAGGAGACTTCCAGCTGGAGAAGGGTGTGTGCAGTGGCAGCATCTATGGATTCAGCCAGCCACAGCTTTCTTGCTGCACAGGGAGCCAAAGCCCTGAGCACTGGGTAGTGGGAGCCTGAGTCTGGAATGGCCTGGGCATCGCCAGAGCAAGCTACTCCAGCCTGGATAGATAACTATACTCGATACTTAGAAAGCACTTGTATCCCAAGGTCTTGTCAAAGGGCAAAGAGATTCAACTGAAAACAGTAGTGGAGGAAAAAATATCTCTCATTATTTTGTCTTATTGAGTTTAGTTCATTTTAATGGGCTAGTTTCAGTAGTAATCATGACCATAATAATTATTATTTTGGAATGCCTACTAGATAATTTTCATTGATTTTTAAAATGGCTAGGCCCAAATGTTCCTATCCTAGCCATTCTGTTTATTAGCTACATTACCTTGGGCATATGGCTTTAATCTTTAATTAGTTTTTCCTCATCTATAAAATGAGAATAATAGTAGTACCAAGTTCATATGATTATTATCAAAAACAAGACAACAAGTCCCAAATGGAGTCAATTATGCTACGTCCCACATCACCAGAGATTCGACTTAATTGCATTTTAGCTTCTGCCTGAAGTGAAGTCTTAAATCAGTCAGGAGTCAACAGATCAGCAATACTGAGATGATCTGCCTGACAGATCCCTGACATCCCCTTAAGGAACTTGACCCTGCCACAACCAATCCACTTTTTGCTGGCTTAACTCCTTGTTTCTGCTCCCTTCTGCCTATAAATTTCTCCATTTTGTATAGCTCTGCAGAACTCCTTTCTATCTGCTAGCTGGGATGTTACCTGATTTGTGAATCATTGAATAAAGCCAGTATGATCTCATTGTTGTTTTTTTTTAAATATTGTTGAAATGAAATGAGAGCATGTAAATTCTGAACTAATATTAACTACTATTATTAATCCACACAATGACACAAAGAAAGGAACCATTTTTACAAATAAACAGATAAATGAAAATAAAGTATTTTTTCTCTATAGAACTCCGTATTTGAATTCAATATTGTTATGCCAAGTTCTTAACCATTGAATATAGTTATTCTTTTTAGGTCAGATCCTCATATGTTAAATGACTAAATCCTGATCAAAAGATATGTTTCCAGTGCTATGAAGCTGTCATGTCATAATAGACTTCCTGAAATATCCAGGAAATTAGAGAACAACACTGATCCAAAAATGGATCCCTCCCAATGGCATATTTTCAAAAACAAACTAATTTCTATCCACTCCCTTATTTAACACATCTAACTCCAAGATGCCAGTTAATTTTTTTTTTTTCTTAATGTAAACTCTAGGCCCAGAATGGGTCTTGAACTGATGACCCCAAGATCAAGAGTCTTGGACATTACCAACTGAGCCAGCCAAGAACTCCTCCAATCAATCTTCTAAATTATCCTATTTCCTAAAATAGATATGATGACTTGAGTCAGATATATTGCCTTAATATTGATGTGAGTAATAATTCAGGAGAAGTGATTAAAATAAATACAAAAATATTGCTGATGGACTTTGTTATCCGACATTTCTATAGGTTCATAATCAGAGTTGTTAAAATGTCTGAAATTTCTTAAGCATGTTTATATAGCAAAACTTTAACTATAGGGTCAGCACGGGAGATACTGCTTTTATAGTTCAAATTGACTTAAGTCATGTAGTTAATGAATGTTATCTTCCTATGTTTTATGGTTATATAATTGCTTTTATTAAAAAACATTTTAAAAATGCAACCAAATTTCAACAGAACAAGAAATATTACTTTTTAAAAAAGATTTTATTTGTTTATTTTTCAGAGAGAGAGAACACAAGTAGTGGGAATGACAGGCACAGGAAGAAGCAAGATTCTTGTTGAGCAAGGAACCCAATGCAGGACTCCATCCTGGGACCCCAGGATCATGACCTGAGCCAAAGGCAGTACACTTAACTGACTGAGCCACCCAGACATTCCAGAACAAGAAATTTTAAAGCAGTCAATATATACTACATTTTAAAAGCATTACATTTTTATTACGGAATAAAAATAATTTAGTTTTCTTTTATCTAATCATTACCATCATGAAAATTAAATAAAAACAAATATGTTTAAACAAACAAACCTCAACTTCCACCAAAATACATGAAATCATATTCTGACTCATGACAGTTGAATTTCTAGCAGATTTTCTATGATTTTTAAATAATTAATTAAATAATGAAATGATTAGCTAAATATTTAGTGGAAAGTTAAAATATGTGAGGAGCTATTATAAGAACCAAAGGTACTAATATCAATTCAAAAGGACTCTTGCCTTGAAGAGATCCTATTCTCATTGTTGAGAAAGACACTTAAAGGAATAATTATAATCCATTATGTTAAAGAATCTGATTAATTTAAAAAAAGAAAAGTTCTATAGGGTGACAGAGAAGGAATTACCTGACAAATTATGGGTGTACTATGTCCTTATGACAATTAGATCTCTCCTAAGAAGACGAGAAGAGACAGAACTCAAAATAGAAAGCAAGAAATTTAAAAGCACAACATGATGATTCTGCATTTGCCGGGAAAACTCATTAGAGCTTGAGGAAGTCTTCCTCACAATTATACTACAGTAGGAAGTGGTGTGCATGGGGCAGGATTTCAGTTTCGTGGGTATAGAAATGTAACAGAGGACTGAGATCTCTTCTGGCTTGCAGATGCCAGAGCTCAGCAATGTTTGGAGGTGATCTGAAACAAGTCAAGCTCAAGTCTTTGCTTTAGACTATCCAGGAATTTACCTGGATGGGTGCTCCTGTGGGGAGGAGGATAGATGTGAATATCTCCAAGGCAAGCTAGACCGATGCTGGACAATATGTCAGGAGATTATGACTTGTATGTTCTCATACTAGGCCAGCAAGTAGTGAGAATCCCTAAAAGCCTCTCCCAAGGATAGCTACAGGAAGACAAAATCATTCCTCTCTAATATTTTAAGAATGACATGGGTTGAGTTTCTTGCAAATATCTGATAGAATTTCCATTCCAATCAATGTGTGTGCTTTCAAGGAAATTTAAGGCAAGGGACAATTGCATCTTCAACAAAGAACGTACACACCTACCGAACTATGTGACCATTTATCCAAATTAATGGCTCTCCTTACCAATAGTTCATTCTCTGTGGAATGCAAATACTTCTACTACTACTATTATTACTTCTACTACTACTATTATTACTGTGTACTTCCAGAGTGATTTTGAGGTTTAAATATGTTAATCATTAAAAGTGCTTAGAATAGTGTCTGCTCAGAGTAAGCATTATATAAGTGTTAGCTGCTATTACCATTATAATTGATCCATATTACTATTATATCAAGGGAGATTTTATTTGTGCTTATCTGCTGGTGTCATCATTTCTCATCCACATTGTAATAATCATTTGAGGCATAAAAGTGGTTAGATACAGATCATAAAGTACTAGGGATGTTACCTTACATTAGTAGACATGTACAGATTTTAATTAAAAAAAAAAAAGACTCCTGAGAATCTGCAGATTGAATTATATGTAACATGACTATGATCAAATAGTCTGGTCAGAAAATGTCTAATAAAGTAATAATGAACATATAATTAAAGCTTAAAGTGAGACAGTGGAATGAAAACTGCAGGGGTCGAGACGGAATTATCAAATACTGGGCGTAAAGGCCCAACCAAGGAGATGTGGCAGAGGAAGCTACTAAGGGTACCTGGCTAGGGAGTAAACTCTCTAAGGAATTTTCTATCTTGGGTTTCCTGGCCAGCTCACTTGGTAGAGCATGAACCTCTTGATCTTGGGGTCATGAGATTGAGCCCCATTTGGGTATATATTACTAAAAAAATAAATAAACTTAAAAAAAAAACCTCTTAAAAAAGAATTTACTATCTTTATCAAATATGCATAAGATAATTCATATTACCTTGGACAAGGCAGTTCCTAAATGTAAATGTTTTTTAACAAATTGGAAGTTTAATGAAGTCATTAATTTATATCAAATGCAGGCAAACGATAATTTGAAAAAAGGCAAATTTGAAATAAATTTTGGATAATTTGTATATAAGATGCTTTGGGAAAATATAAAATAAAATAAAATCTAAAAGAATTTAAAAAATGTCTACATATGTTTAGCAACAGATTTTTGACATCTCCCTAGTTGTTAAAGTGATAAGAATGATTGTTATAAACAAATGCATCCCTAATATTAGATATAAAAATTCAGAATTTCCAATTTGGAGGAACTCAGTGTGCAAATCCTATTAATACATTCTTTATATTATCCTGGAACTGATCCATGAATTATTTAACTTGAAGCATGCCATTTAATCTCTGTGGAACTTATTTTCCTCCTTTGAAAAATAATGTCCTGTCTAACTCACACTCATGCTGTAAGGATAAAATGAGATAAACTTTAGAGAAAGGTTTAAAAATTAAAATAATATTAATAAGTAATAATGTCATAAGGTCTAATATTAGCATTTAGCAGGCCAAAATCAAATAGAATCAGTCAACTTGCAATGAGAGAATCTCACATGGCAACTTTTCCTGTCCTCTCATTGAGTATTTATATACTACATCTACTTACTTCTCCTCTTATCAGTAGTTCATCAATTATTTAACATGTAATTATTAAATGCATACTACATATCAGTTAAGTTCCAATGATGAAGGGCTTGAAATATGTTTCCCTGTAATGACTTAGAGCTTAGTAGTAAATGATAAGTGTGGGTTTTGATTTTATCCCTACATAAAAATATTAAGGTAACCTATTACTGTTTCTCAGAAGACCCAAGACTCCTAGGTGAGAGTCAAATGATTTAATTACTCATAGCAAAGTAGGCACCATAATTGTCACGTTTGCATTGGTTCCCTTTGTCTCTTGTGTGCTGTGGAGACCAGGTGAACGCCTTCACACCTAGTACTGAGCTTGGAAAAAACCCCATCCTTTATAGCAGCAGTATGCAAAACTGTTCTTTGCTCCAGAAAAGAGACAATACTTCATTTCTCAAGGTTGCTCTCTGAAAAGTCCACTTCTTGGGGTTCAATATCATTAGTCGTTATGGAAATGCAAATTAAAAACACAGTATGATGCACCCATATCAGAAGAGCTAATATAAAAAATAGTGACAACACCAAATGCTGGTGAGGATTCAGAGAACCTTGATCACTCATATGTTGTGGGGAAATATAAGATAGAACAGACACTCTGGAAAATGGTTTGGCAATTTCTCAAATAACAAAGCACAGAATTACCATCTACTGAAAATAATGCTCCCTGTGCATTTATCCCAATGATAATGAAAACTTGGGTTCACAAAGAAAACTTTGAGACAGACGTTAATGTTCACTGTACTCGTAATAGCAAAAACCTGGAAACAACTCACATATCCTCCAATGGGTGAATGGTTAAACAGTGGTAAGTACATTCATACCATGGACTACCAGTCAGGAATAAAAATGAAGAAACTATTGTGTGTACAACAATTTAGATGAATCTCCGTAGGATTATGCTGAGCGAAGAAAAAGCTAGTATCAAAGTGATACATACGATATGATTTCACTTACATAGTATTCTTGAAATTAAAGGAAAATAGAAATGGGGAATGGATCAGTGTGATTAGCAGTTGCCAGAGGTGAAGGATGGGAGAAGAGAGGATTGTGTGGCTAGTAAAGGATAAAAGGAGGCTTCCTGTAGTGATGGAGCTGTTTTGTATCCTGATTTCATCAAATCAGTATCTTGGTTAATATTATATTATAATATTGTAAGATGTTACCACTTGAGGAACTGGATAAAGGGTTAATGAATCTCTGCATTATTTCTTACAATGGCATGTGACTCTAGCTATTCATCATCTATCTATTTTTAACTTAATTAAAATATGTGTAGTTAGAAATGGTTTATTGTTATCTCTGCATTACTTATTTGAGTTCTGTGTTAATGTGGGACATACCTTTAGGTTTTTTGTTTGTTTGCTTGTTTTTTCTGAAATTTTTTGTCCAACTGAATGGACTTTCTGGAAACCAAACTACACTCTAGAGTTTTAAATAAAAAACATGATGCTCTCATCATTAATTTTGTTTTTAAATAAAATACATGGCCTTTTTAGTTATAATGTTAAAACATAATTGAGAAATTATTTAAGTACCAATATTCATTAGGAGCCAGCTTTTAATAATTTTATTTTTAATAAGTTGAAGATGGAAAAATGGTCCATGTTTTAACCCTGCAAATTCCAAATTTTGAGGGGCTTGCTATACTCCTTCTCATTTCTGCTTGTAAACAATTTTTTTGACATGTTCCTTTTAAACTCTTTTAAAATATAATCAATCCTACCCAAAGCTATTTGTGACAAAATATCCATCAATATACAGGACAGACTAGATGGGAGAAGCATTCTTTTCCTCTTAAACTTCAGCTTAGTCCTGGCACACTATCATTCCACCCGAGTTTGACCAGTCCATGCATGACACTGAGAACTGACAATAAATATACTTTTTCTTATAGATTCACATACATAAATTTAATTATCACCAATGGTCATGTTGTTGTGTTTCTCACCCTGTCCAAATTTATATACATTACTCATTAGCATATATATCCAGGACTCAGGAATATTTTCTTTTTGCAATGGAGTGAATGAATTGTTCGAAATTCCAAGGATCATGGATTTGATGAAAAGGTCTTTTCAATGTACATCTGTCTTTTTCAATTAAGATATGATGAATTGTTATTAGTAATCACTATTCAGATGTTGCATGCAGTTTCAGTCCTTGGTTGTTAAGATTCTTCTTAGATACCTTGTTTTAATTTAGTTTAAAAAGTGCCCATCCCTGCTCAAGCTCTTCTCACATGGCCTGGTTGTCACATCTTTCTTCATAATTCCGGACGCATCTTTACAAACATTGTATATTTTTCCATTTTTATTTCTAGTAGTGATAAATTGATTATTTAAAAGAGACAATAAAATGCAGAAAGCTTAAGAAAAAGCCAAAGGAAAATGTGAAGATATAAATATCATTGAATTTCTCAAGCTTTGTTATTTAGTTTTATAGGTATTTAAATTATACCTGGCACTAGAAAATCCTAAATCTGGTTATAACATCCTCATCTAATCACAATTTGTAGATATAGTTCACAGATTAAAGAGTTATTGTTAAATAGTGAATGACGAGGATATCCTTGGGTAGAGCAAAATATTCAAGGGTTCTCTCATGTTTTACTCATCAGTCCTTACTAACAATGGAAAAAGATGGGCACAGTGCAGTTTAATGATTTTCAAGTTCTTGGATTTTGAGACATTATCTAATTATCTGAACAATATGAATGAAGGACAATGATGTCTAGCAACATTTATAAAATAATGGAATCTGGTCCAACAATGACGATATTGCAAAGCCACCAATTTTTTACCCAATCATCACAGTGATTTCTATTCACAAGGCTTAAAAAAAATACATTTGCTACAAAGTAGCATTTATTTCCAATATTATGTTATTTCGATTTTACATAGCACCAGATGAAATTGCTTCACTTTTAAAAATTCATATTAAGATAATCTACAAACTGAGGTATGTCCAAATTTGCTTCAGCCCAATGAGTCCAGGTATGATTTAGATAATGTTATGTATCTAACCTTTACATGCATGATCAAAGCTTTATATTAGTTGCAAGTTATACAATTTTTCCTTCAACCACTAAGTGGTTCCTCATAATTAAGTTCTCCATAGCTTTTCAAACAGTGATGATTAAATTTAGCAATTACATTCATTGGTTTAATTCAATTGACAAACATAATAACTCAATCCATTATTTCCTTACTATCTTATAAAAGATTTAATATGATATCTGGATTCTCATGTGCAAAATGAGATCATATATTTTTCTAATTCCTAGAAAGGAGTCCAGAGCTCAAAAATGGAATAGGAACATAAATACGAGTTTGACAACGGTAACACCAGGTAGTGCTGATAATTATGGCAGTTAAATTTATACAATTAATTGGAAGAATGGAGGTGAGCTGACATTTTTGAGGATATATGGACATTGTAAAGTCCTAGACAGATCGCAGTTCTTTTTTAGTAATTAGTTGTGTGCAGGTAGAACCTAAATACACTGTATGTGCTGTAAAACTGGATTCTTTAAGAAGTTTGTAATTTTTTTGGAATGGTTGAATGGAGTGTATCACAATTTTGTAGTGTGATTTTTTTTCTCTCTTCAATCTATAAAAGTAAATTTAATTATCCTGTTGATTTTATAAAAAATATAAACATTCCTGTTTTTTTCATTTTAAAAAGTAATAATTATAAAGGAATTATTTCACTCTCTAGCTTTAGTATTGCCAGAGTAGTTTGTTTAAATATCTCTGAAAAATGATCATCTCACAATGTCCTGTCACTCAGTTCCTTTCAAGAACCACAAAATACATTTTCTAAATTCCCACTGTCTATACTTATTTGCAAAGTAAATTGCAAAAGTTTAACTATCATTATCTTTATTTTTGAAATGAAGTAATCACTTTCTTTTATACTAAAATTATAAACTATATACAAGATAGTATGATTTATAATTTGAACTTTACAGCTTTTAAAAAAATGTTTATTTTTATATCTTCCTTAAGCCCTTAGTCTCCATTGCTAGTTCACCATTTTTCCTGCAATGCACATAGTTAATATGAAATAAGTTTATATTCAATATTTTATATATATATATATATATATATATATATATATATATATATAAAATAATGCTCCTCTCTACTTGGCATGGCTTAGTGACAGTTTGAAGAAAAAGGCAATGAATATCTGGTCCCCATGATGATTTCATTGTAATTCGAAAATACTGCCAAGGTCTTTGAATTGCAATGCAGTCATGTGTGAATAAAACAATACAACTAATTTATTACATCCAGTAACAACAAAAAAAAAAGTATAAAAACTAAGTATGAAAATCCATGATATACTGACAAATATTCTGCAGGCAGAAACTCTTTAAATTGAATGATATCAACAGGCTAGTGCTAAATATAGATAAAGGTAATTGAATACATATATTGAAAACTCAAAAGGTAATTCAAGATTGCTGTCAGAAGCTATCAAATCAAGGGCATGGAAAATAGATTGATGGTATAGATTATTCTTTGTATTTTGCATATGGTTTTTACTCGTATTTATTTAAGATTTAGAGAAGAGGGTCTTGTATATATTATTTACAGTTTTCTTTCTTTGATTTGAAAATTTACCATGGACCGGAGTGTGACTTTGCAAAATGCTGCAAGACATATCTTACAGAAAAATAATATTACTTTTAATGTTATTTAACCTATTTTAATTCCTTTTGTCATTGTGGAAGATTGATAAGTTTTTGTTTTTCTTTTCCTCCAAAGTCCTTTATATATCTTCTATCTCTGTCTCTTCATTCCTAATAATCCATACTTCTCTTCTAAGGTAAAATCCCACTTCTTTCTGTTAAAGTATTTTATTGTGTCCTTTTGAACTTCTCTTTGTGATCAATAAAATTCCTACATCCTCAACATTATATATATATATATATAAAAAAAAAAAAAAGCCTCATTGTCTTAGCCAGATCCTAGCTAGTTCTGGGAAATGGAGTCTTCCTTAGAACTCTTCTAAACAGTTTCTTTTTTTTCTTTCACATTTGGCTTATATCAGTGTGAGAAACCATGTTCACTGACTTGCTTCCTCTACAGTTTGATAAAAACCTACTATGCCACCACGAACTTGACAAAGTCCCCAGAAAGTTATGGCAGACTCCATATTTCTAGTGTCTTTGTCTTGGCTGACACAAAATAAGCTCTAAATAAATATCTGTTGAATGGTATAGAGCCACAAAATTCTCTAAAACTTTTCATAATTGTCCCCAATATCCAAACTAGATCCCAAATCTAGCTTTGTTACCATATTCATGGCTTGAAGCCTTGTCAAAACCATTCTCTATTATTTAAACTATTGCAATAAAATTCAGTTCGTCCTTTTATTCCTTTCTTTGCCAACAATCTAAAGATTTACTGGCTGGAAATATATCTCTGTTTATAGCTTTATTGGGGCATAATTTAAATAAAAGAAATTACACTTAGAGTGTACAATTTAAGTTTTGACATATGTATATACCTGTGAAGCTATCACCACCGTCAAGTTAATGTACCTATCCATCACTCCATAAAAATTTCCCTGGGCCCATTTTTATCACTAAATCCTGCATCCTAGCCTCTCATATCAGAATCCCCAGGCAACTACCCATCTACTTTCTGTCACCATAGATGAGTTTGTATTTTTGGTAGTATTATATAAATGCAATATCGTGGGATGGTTTTTGGATGTGTCAACTTAGCTACTGTTAACCGCAGTCCTCAGAAATCCCGTTCTAGTGTATTTCTGATTGCAGATTGTTTCTGGTGGTTCTGTCCCTTCCTCTTGCCATAGCACGGATGTTCTCTCTCGAGCAGGAAGCGGCGGCAATTGTAGGGCTCATCTCCTTTGTTTCTTATCTTTCAGGGATTACTGTCCTTCATTGCCTAATGTCCAATGTCCTAAAAACTCTCAATTCATATATTCTATCCATTTTATGGTTGTTTAAGTCCAGAGGGTAACTCCAGTCCCTGTTACTCCACCATGGATAAAAAGGGTCATTGATATTTTCTAAATGTGAATTAGCTCAAATAACCCTTCCCTTTAAACTACCAATAGCTTAATAATACATACAGAATAAAGTCTTAGTACCATAGAATATATAAACTTACTGCTCTAAATTCATGTATCATGACCTATCAACTCTGTTCTAGCCATAATGGCTTTCCTCATTGCCTTAGATTCAGACATTTTGTGCTAACCCACTGTTCTTATTATATTCACTTTTCCTTCTATGTGGTATGCTTTTTCCTCAGATTGCCACATTGCCTCCTTTTTTTCTTTATCATAAAGGTGTCAATTGTAGCCTTCTGTTCCTTGCTAGGATGAAGCAGTTTGTAACAGACTGACAATCCCACAGAGAGATATTGAACTGTAAATGATGGATATGATATTTGAAACTGATGTTCAAAGTCACCAGAGAGCACCAAGGCAGTGAGGACTTGGAGAGCCATGATTTTAGAAAGCAACAATTCTCTTGTAGTTTTTTAAAATTCTTATCACAGGGAGTAGAAGGTGAACAAAAAGCGGAAGACTGGGGCTTGAACAAGTTGTATATCAAACTTGTATATCTCTATATCAAATATTTTTTTTAAAAAGTTAACCTCTGTCAACCAATATAAATACAAAGCAATATAAATACAAAGATAAGCACATCAAATCAAATGCACATTTTTTTAAAAGATTTTATTTATTTATTTGACAGAGAGAGAGATCACAAGTAGGCAGAGAGGCAGGCAGAGAGAGAGGAGGAAGCAGGCTCCCTGCTGAGCAGAGAGCCTGATTCGGGGCTCTATCCCAGGACCCTGAGATCATGACCTGAGCCAAAGGCAGAGGCTTAACCCACTGAGCCACCCAGGCGCCCCTCAAATGCACATTATTGTAAAACTTCTGATATCAAAGAATAAGAAAAATCTGAGAAACAGACTTTTAATCTCCAAAATCATAACAGATAGACTGGAAGCTGGCTTCTCAAGAAATGATTAGAGCCAAAAGAAAGTGGAATCATATCTTTAGTACAGTAACAATAATGAAATGCTTTTATAGCACACTATATGCAATGAATGTACCCTTGAAATACAAAGATGAAATAAATGCACTTTCAAAAACAACAAAATTTAAGAGAATTAATTTATAGCAAACCTTGCCATAAAATAAAGAAAATACATTAGGTAGAAGAATAGTTTTCCCAAACAGGAACTTGATAGTAACAGACACCAGTGTAAGTCACCAAAAAAGTGCAAATATGTGATAAATCTAAATTACTATTAAATTAAAAGAAAAACACTAAGAAGTATGTTGTGGGATTTAAACTATATGTGGCATTAAAATATTGTCCATGTCAATGATAACACAAAAAATATGAAAGGGGTAAGTGGAATATCATGTTTTAAGGTTCTTGAGTTATCCAGAAAGTGGCAAAAGTACTTGAGGAGCCTGGGTGGCTCAGTCGGTTAATCTTCCAACTCTTGATTTTGGCTGAGGTCATGATCTCAGTGTCCTGAGATCCAGCCCTGTGTCAGACTCCGGGCTCAGCAGAGTCTGCTTGAGAGTCTCTCTCCCTCTTTTTCTTTTCCCTCCCCCTATTCTTTCTAAACAAACAAACAAATAAAATCTTCTTAAAAATAGCAGAAGTACCAATGCCAAGTAGACTGCAATAGGAAAAGGTTGTTTATTGTCTTTCAGTAAACTATAAATGAATATCAAACATTTCAGTGGAAGAATGGAATTGATTAATCAAAAAGAAATCAAGAAAAATGAAAAGGGGAACAGAAACATGAGTAAAATAGAAAACAAATATTCATATGGCAGATTTAACCCAAATATAAAAGCATTTACACAAAGATTGTAGGAATGGCTTGCAAACTAAATATAAGCTGCTTATAAGACTAATCTCTCTCGGGCGCCTGGGTGGCTCAGTGGGTTAAGCTGCTGCCTTCAGCTCAGGTCATGATCCCAGGGTCCTGTGATCGAGTCCCACATTGGGCTCTCTGCTCAGCAGGGAGCCTGCTTCCATTCCTCTCTCTCTGCCTGCCTCTCTGCCTACTTATGATCTCTGTCTGTCAAATAAATAAATTTTTTTTAAAAATTAAAAAAAAAAAGACTAATCTCTTAAATATAGTATGCTGGAAAGTTTGAATATAAATGAGTAGGGAAAAAAGATATTCCACACAAATAAAAAATCAGTGGTTCAAAGACATATTTCCTCCTCAGAGAGAATGTGTTATTTTATCTATTTCTCTCACCTGCCCTCTAGCCCTCCTACCTCCACACACAAAAATATAATCTACCTGAGGAGATATGTATGTTTACTCCCTACTCCATCCAGAGGAACTACAAGAGTATATGGAACATAACAAGTACTCAGGAAATACCTGGGAACATTTTCTTATTTATTATCTTCACAGTGGTCTAGTCCTCATTTTTATCTTAAAATGTTATATCACTATATTAATTACCTCAAAACATCTCTTTAAGTATCAACAGCCTGGTCTTACCTATACTTTCTTCTTGTGATCTTTTGTCCTTTCATTGCATCTTTGTGGCTAGACTCTTATCCTGAATGAAATCAAGTATTCCTTTTGCTTCCACCTGGGTGAATCAGTAAGATTTCCTGATGATTCTACCATGTTCTGCAACCAATTCAACATGATGTTTTATGACTTTAAAACTCTACTTTTCAGAAGAGAACATTGATTTCCTGCAAATGACAAAATAATAAATAGGATAAAATTACAAAGCTATTATCTAAATATGGCCATAGACATTCCATACAAGATTTGTATGTATATGAATAGAACTTAAAACATGGAAAATTTCAGGTGGGAGGAGTCAAGATGGCGGAGAAGTAGCAGGCTGAGACTACTTCAGGTAGCGGGAGATCAGCTAGATAGCTTATCTAAAGATTGCAAACACCTACAGATCCAACGGGAGATTGAAGAGAAGAACAGCAACTCTTGAAACAGAAAATCAACCACTTTCTGAAAGGTAGGACTGACAGAGAAGTGAATCCAAAGCGACGGGAAGATAGACCACGGGGGGAGGGGCCAGCTCCCGGCAAGCGGCGGAGCAACGGAGCACAGAATCAGGACTTTTAAAAGTCAGTTCCGCTGAGGGACATCGCTCCAGAGCCTTAACGGGGTGAAGCCCACGCAGGGTCAGCGTGGCCTCAGGTCCCGCAGGGTCACAGAAGGATCGGGGGCATCTGAGTGTCGCAGAGCTTACAGGTATTAGAACGGGGAAGCCGGCTACAGAGACAGAGCCGAGGAGTGAGCTCTCAGCTCGGGGTTACCTTGAACTGGTTGCAGGCTCGGTCAGCTTGGAGCGCGACCGGAGGCCAGGGTGACGGGAGTAATTGGGCGCTGTTCTCTGGGGGCGCACTGAGGGGGCCCCGGGCTCTCGGCACCTCCGGGCCAGAGACCGGGAGGCCGCCATCTTCATTCCCGCCCTCCGGACCTCTACAGAAAGCGCTCAGGGAACAAAAGCTCCCCAAAGCAAACCCTGCAAACCCAATCGGATTACTCAGCCGGGCCCAAGTAAGGGCGGTGCAACTCCGCCTGGGGCAAAGACACTTGAGAATCACTACAACAGGCCCCTCCCCCAGAAGATCAACAAGAAACCCAGCCAGGACCAAGTTCACCTACCAAGGAGTGCAGTTTCAATACCAAGGAGAGCAGTGGAATTCCAGAGGAGGAGAAAGTAAAGCACGGAACACATGGCTTTCTCCCCATGATTCTTTAGCCTTGCAGTTAATTTAATTTTTTTTTCTTTTTCAATTTTTTTTCTCTTCTTCTGCTAAAATTTTTTTAAATTTTACCATTTTCTTTTTTAACGTTTTCTAAGTAGTTTATCTAATATAAATATATATATTTTCCTTTTTATATTTTTTCTTTATTGGTTTTCTTTTTTTAATTGTTTCCTTTTTTTTTTTTTTTTTCTTTCTGAACCTCTTTTTATCCCCTTTCTCCCCCCTCACGATTTCGGATCTCTTCTGATTTGGCTAAAGCATATTTTCCTGGGTTTGTTGCCACCCTTTTAGTATTTTACTTGTTCCTTCATATACTCTTCACTGGACAAAATGACAAGGCGGAAAAATTCACCACAAAAAAAAGAACAAAAGACAGTACCAAAGGCTAGGGACCTAATCAATACAGACATTGGTAATATGTCAGATCTAGAGTTCAGAATGACGATTCTCAAGGTTCTAGCCGGGCTCGAAAAAGGCATGGAAGATATTAGAGAAACCCTCTCGGGAGATATAAAAGCCCTTTCTGGAGAAATAAAAGAACTAAAATCTAACCAAGTTGAAATCAAAAAGCTATTAATGAGGTGCAATCAAAAATGGAGGCTCTCACTGCTAGGATAAATGAGGCAGAAGAAAGAATTAGCGATATAGAAGACCAAATGACAGAGAATAAAGAACCTGAGCAAAAGAGGGACAAACAGCTCCTGGACCACGAGGGGAGAATTCGAGAGATAAGTGACACCATAAGACGAAACAACATTAGAATAATTGGGATTCCAGAAGAAGAGGAAACAGAGAGGGGAGCAGAAGGTATATTGGAGAGAATTATTGGAGAGAATTTCCCCAATATGGCAAAGGGAACAAGCATCAAAATCCAGGAGGTTCAGAGAACCCCCCTCAAAATCAATAAGAATAGGTCCACACCCTGTCACCTAATAGTAAAATTTACAAGTCTTAGTGACAAAGAGAAGATCCTGAAAGCAGCCTGGGAAAAGAAGTCTGTAACGTACAATGGTAAAAATATTAGATTGGCAGCAGACTTATCCACAGAGACCTGGCAGGCCAGAAAGAGCTGGCATGATATATTCAGAGTACTAAACGAGAAAAACATGCAGCCAAGAATACTATATCCAGCTAGGCTATCATTGAAAATAGAAGGAGAGATTAAAAGCTTCCAGGACAAACAAAAACTGAAAGAATTTGCAAATACCAAACCAGCTCTACAGGAAATATTGAAAGGGGTCCTCTAAGCAAAGAGAGACCCTAAAAGTAGTAGATCAGAAAGAAACAGAGACAATATACAATAACAGTCACCTTACAGGCAATACAATGGCACTAAATTCATATCTCTCAATACTTACCCTGAATGTGAATGGGCTAAATGCCCCAATCAAAAGACACAGGGTATCAGAATGGATAAAAAAACAAAACCCATCTATATGTTGCCTACAAGAAACTCATCTTAAACCCGAAGACACCTCCAGGTTTAAAGTGAGGGGGTGGAAAAGAACTTACCATGCTAATGGACATCAGAAGAAAGCAGGAGTGGCAATCCTTATATCAGATCAATTAGATTTTAAGCCAAAGACTATAATAAGAGATGAGGAAGGACACTATATCATACTCAAAGGAACTGTCCAACAAGAAGATCTAACAATTTTAAATATCTATGCCCCTAACGTGGGAGCAGCCAACTATATATACCAATTAATAACAAAATCAAAGAAACACATCGACAATAATACAATAATAGTAGGGGACTTTAACACTCCTCTCTCTGAAATGGACAGATCATCCAAGCAAAAGATCAACAAGGAAATAAAGGCCTTAAATGACACACTGGACCAGATGGACATCACAGATATATTCAGAACATTTCATCCCAAAGCAACAGAATACACATTCTTCTCTAGTGCACATGGAACATTCTTCAGAATAGATCACATTCTTGGTCCTAAATCAGGTCTCAACCATTATCAAAAGATTGGAATCATTCCCTGCATATTTTCAGACCACAATGCTCTGAAGCTAGAACTCAATCACAAGAGGAAATTTGGAAAGAACCCAAATACATGGAGACTAAACAGCATCCTTCTAAAGAATGAATGGGTCAACCAGGAAATTAAAGAAGAGTTGAAAAAATTCATGGAAACAAATGATAATGAAAACACAATGGTTCAAAATCTGTGGGACACAACAAAGGCAGTCCTGAGAGGAAAATATATAGCGGTACAAGCCTTTCTCAAGAAACAAGAAAGGTCTCAGGTACACAACCTAACCCTACACCTAAAAGAGCTGGAGAAAGAACAAGAAAGAAACCCTAAACCCAGCAGGAGAAGAGAAATCATAAAGATCAGAGCAGAAATCAATGAAATAGAAACCAAAAAAACAATAGAACAAATCAACGAAACTAGGAGCTGGTTCTTTGAAAGAATTAACAAGATCGATAAACCCCTGGCCAGACTTATCAAAAAGGAAAGAGAAAGGACCCAAATAAATAAAATCATGAATGAAAGAGGAGAGATCACAACGAACACCAAAGAAATACAGACAATTATAAGAACATACTATGAGCAACTCTACGCCAACAAATTTGACAATCTGGAAGAAATGGATGCATTCCTAGAGACATATAAACTACCACAACTGAACCAGGAAGAAATAGAAAGCCTCAACAGACCCATAAGCAGTAAGGAGATTGAAACAGTCATCAAAAATCTCCAAACAAACAAAAGCCCAGGGCCAGATGGCTTCCCGGGGGAAATTCTACCAAACATTTAAAGAAGAGCTAATTCCTATTCTCCTGAAACTGTTCCAAAAAATAGAAATGGGAGGAAAACTTCCAAACTCATTTTATGAGGCCAGCATCACCTTGATCCCAAAACCAGACAAGGATCCCATCAAAAAAGAGAACTACAGACCAATATCCTTGATGAACACAGATGCAAAAATTCTCGCCAAAATACTAGCCAATAGGATTCAACAGCGAATTAAAAGGATTATTCACCACGACCAAGTGGGATTTATTCCAGGGCTGCAAATTTGGTTCAACATCCGCAAATCAATCAATGTGATACAACACATTAATAAAAGAAAGAACAAGAACCATATGATACTCTCCACAGATGCTGAAAAAGCATTTGACAAAGTACAGCATCCCTTCCTGATCAAAACTCTTCAAAGTGTAGGGATAGAGGGCACATACCTCAATATTATCAAAGCCATCTATGAAAAACCCACCGCAAATATCATTCTCAATAGAGAAAAACTGAAAGCTTTTCCGCTAAGGTCAGGAACATGGCAGGGATGTCCGTTATCACCACTGCTATTCAACATAGTACTAGAAGTCCTAGCCTCAGCAATCAGACAACAAAAGGAAATTAAAGGCATCCAAATTGGCAAAGAAGAAGTCAAACTATCACTCTTCGCAGATGATATGATACTATATGTGGAAAACCCAAAAGACTCCACTCCAAAACTGCTAGAACTTGTACAGGAATTCAGTAAAGTGTCAGGATATAAAATCAATGCACAGAGATCAGTTGCATTTCTCTACACCAACAACAAGGCAGAAGAAAGAGAAGTTAAGGAGTCAATCCCATTTACAATTGCACCCAAAACTATAAGATACCTAGGAATAAACCTAACCAAAGAGACTAAGAATCTATACACAGAAAACTATAAAGTACTCATGAAAGAAATTGAGGAAGACACAAAGAAATGGAAAAATGTTCCATGCTCCTGGATTGGAAGAATAAATATTGTGAAAATGTCTATGCTACCTAAAGCAATCTACACATTTAATGCAATTCCTATCAAAGTACCATCCATTTTTTTCAAAGAAATGGAACAAATAATCTTAAAATTTATATGGAACCAGAAAAGACCTCGAATAGCCAAAGGAATATTGAAAAAGAAAGCCAAAGTTGGTGGCATCACAATTCCGGACTTCAAGCTCTATTACAAAGCTGTCATCATCAGGACAGCATGGTACTGGCACAAAAACAGACCCATAGATCAATGGAACAGAATAGAGAGCCCAGAAATAGACCCTCAACTCTATGGTCAACTAATCTTCGACAAAGCAGGAAAGAATGTCCAATGGAAAAAAGACAGCCTCTTCAATACATGGTGTTGGGAAAATTGGACAGCCACATGCAGAAAAATGAAATTGGATCATTTCCTTACACCACACACGAAAATAGACTCAAAATGGATGAAGGACCTCAATGTGAGAAAGGAATCCATCGAAATCCTTGAGGAGAACACAGGCAGCAACCTCTTCAACCTCAGCCGCAGCAACATCTTCCTAGGAACATCGCCAAAGGCAAGGGAAGCAAGGGCAAAAATGAACTATTGGGATTTTATCAAGATCAAAAGCTTTTGCACAGCAAAGGAAACAGTTAACAAAACCAAAAGACAACTGACAGAATGGGAGAAGATATTTGCAAATGACATATCAGATAAAGGGCTAGTGTCCAAAATCTATAAAGAACTTAGCAAACTCAACACCCAAAGAACAAATAATCCAATCAAGAAATGGGCAGAGGACATGAACAGACATTTCTGCAAAGACGACATCCAGATGGCCAACAGACACATGAAAAAGTGCTCCATATCACTCGGCATCAGGGAAATACAAATCAAAACCACAATGAGATATCACCTCACACCAGTCAGAATGGCTAAAATTAACAAGTCAGGAAACGACAGATGCTGGCGAGGATGCGGAGAAAGGGGAACCCTCCTACACTGTTTATGGGAATGCAAGCTGGTGCAACCACTCTGGAAAACAGCATGGAGGTTCCTCAAAATGTTGAAACTAGATCTACCCTATGACCCAGCAATTGCACTGCTGGGTATTTACCCTAAAGATACAAACATAGTGATCCGAAGGGGCACGTGCACCCGAGTGTTTATAGCAGCAATGTCTACAATAGCCAAACTATGGAAAGAACCTAGATGTCCATCAACAGACGACTGGATAAAGAAGATGTGGTATATATACACAATGGAATACTATGCAACCATCAAAAGAAATGAAATCTTGCCATTTGCGACGACGTGGATGGAACTAGAGGGTATCATGCTTAGTGAAATAAGTCAATCGGAGAAAGACAACTATCATATGATCTCCCTGATATGAGGGAGAGGAGATGCAACATGGTGGGTTAAGAGGGTAGAAGAGTAAATGAAACAAGATGGGATTGGGAGGGAGACAAACCATAAGTGACTCTTAATCTCACAAAACAAACTGAGGGTTGATGGGGGGAGGGAGGTTGGGAGAGGGGGGGTGGGGTTATGGACATTGGGGAGGGAATGTGCTATGGTGAGTGCTGTGAATTGTGTAAACCTGGCGATTCACAGACCTGTACCCCTGGGGATAAAAATATATTATATGTTTATAAAAAATAAAATTAAAAAAAAAATGGAAAATTTCATATAGTCTCTATCCCTAGCAACTCACGAATGTTTAGAAAAAATATAGTTCAATTTGATTAAGAGAAAAATGGAAGTAGATTCTGCTGCACAAAGATTAAAATTAAGCTTCAACAAAGCACTGCATATCGTCTCCTATAACAAGGGTATAGAGAATGACATAAAACAGGCCTAGTACTTGCCAGTTGAAGTATTCAAACTCTAGAGATGGTTAATGCCCATCCAAGGAAGGTCATGCTATGCCAGCGTCAAAAACAAATTTAGAAAATTGTGGAACCTTGATAATTGAGATGGGTACACTTAGGTGGATGCTTGTACCTAGTGTTAGCACTCTATACTAACTTAAATGTACGAAGAGGCACAGTTCCCCTCAGGATGAACCTCATCCTTCCCTGCTACGAACTAGGCATATACTAATATTAAGTTGTGGTATAACCCAGCGGGGAATTTGCTGAGCCTCTTAAGAAAGGAAGGGGATGATGTCTCAAAGGACTTAATCAGCATGTACCAGCAGTAGCTGGGGGAGTACAAATATAATTTAATTCTGAGCATTCTTGACCCAAGGGTCAAAATATAAGATTGAATAAGGTGGAATTTATTTAGGAGAAATTTTGGAGGATATGCATTTTAATATCCTGTCAAGGACCCCAGAGGATGGTGTGAAATCTGAAATGGCTACAAGGATAGATTTTGGAAGCTGGAAAAAGCAATGAGCATGCTACGTGGAGGCAAAATGCCCAACTCCCACTGCAAATGGTAGAAGAAAAAATTCAAGGGCTTGAGAAAGTGGGACTGCTTGAGTGGTTATAACATGTAAGGCAGTAAACCTCTCCGGATGATTACATTCCTCAGGAAGGCCTGAAGGATTCAACATTTGCCGAGGCCATAATAAACATGCTTGTAAGAGTGTCACCCACAATATTAAAATGTTCATTAGTTGCTCTTATTGGTAGACCAGGGTTGATTGTAGGAGAGGCAATTATGGAACCAGGAACAATAATAGAAATGGAAATGATAGAACCTCCAAACTGAAGAGTTCTACGAAGTGTGCTTACCCACCTGAAGCTAGGTGGATACAATTACTGTAAATAACAAAGGTTTGGATTAGCAGCCAAGAGGCCTAACTCACAGATATTTAATGAAGATAGTAAACAGAGCACAGTCCCCATAAGTGCAAAATATATAGGTAGTTGAAAAGAGAACTACTTACTTTAACCTTTCGGAGAAATCAGATAGACAGCCTTTGGTTGTTTTTCCCTAAAAAGTTATAATTATATGTCCAGATTCCAGACATGGGCTCATTTTCAAGCCCAGAAGCCTTTTATGAAAAAGGAGACAAGATCTCTGCAAAGAAGGAACCTGCAACACCACTGTAATAGCACGTGCTAATGGTTCTTGCACCTCTCCTAAAAGACCCCTTGGTCATTGACGTGGATAGATAACTGTATTAGGCAAAGAGAATGCTCATACTTCAGAGAATTGTTTTTCAGAGGGTCCAAGTTGCCATGAATACCAGGATCTCCGAAGAATCACCAAGATACCCTATTTGACCGGAGACACCAGGTAATAATGTATCCCTTTACATGATTCAGCAAACAGTGGGGTTTGACATACCTAGTATGGAGTTGTTGAAATTCCCAAGTCAGTTTTGTGTTTTATAGGAAAAGCACACTCAGAAAGGGTGATATCAAATGGAAGCTTCTGTAACTGACCCCCAAAATAATAAATCAAAAACAGTATCATATCATAGGGTAAGATGGCAAATGTCAGTACATCCTCTAGATTCTAAAGGATACAGAGATGGTGGCCTTTGACATTTTCCTATTAAATTTACCACCTGGCCCCTGCAGAAACCAGATTGATCCTGAAGACTGACAATAGACTATCCCAAATTTAATCAAGTTGTAATCTCAATTGCAGCTGCTGTGTCATATGTCTTATTTTTTCCTATATTTGGGAAATAAGTTATTTTCCATTCTTGGTGGAATGGAAAATTCCTGGGTTGCTCAGTGTGTTAAAGGCTCTGCCTTTGGCTCAGGTCATGATCCAAGGGTCCTGGGACCAAGTCCCGCATCGGGCTCCCTGCTCAGCAGGGAGCCCACTTCCCCCACCACCGCCTGCCTCTCTGCCTACTTGTGATCTGTCAAATAAATAAATAAAATCTTTAAAAAAAAAAAAAAGAAAGAAAAGAGATCAAAAATAGCGTTCAAACGAAATGGACAACTATATAAATTTACAGTTTTGGGGGTTCTCTCCCTCCTAACCTCTCAGGGCTATATTAACTCTCAGTCATTATATAGTTAGAGAGAACTGCATCTTCTGGATATCGCTCTGAACATCACATTGATTAGCCTCACATTACTAGAGCAAGAAGAAAGGGAGTAAAAGATGGGTATATTTTACTTTTTCTTCTAGGTGATACTGTCATGTCAAGATTTTACATAAAAAATGACTCAATCAGAGTTGCAATTTAAATAAATTACCCTGGTGGTTTTGTGGAGGATAGAATTTTTACTTGAGCACAACTTGAAGTAAGATAATTGACAAAAAAACACACAAAAAAACAAAACAAAACAAACAAAAAAAGACACTGAAATAGCCCCAGTGAGACATGCTGGATGTTTGTCAGTCCTGGGAAGGCAGAAGACCTGACACATTTAATTGAGGTGAGACTATGGAGACACAGTCAACTTGTGAGGAGAATTTCACAAAGAGGCACGTTCAAAAGGTGTAGGTGAGGTAATGGAAACCCAAAGAATTATGGCATTTATGGACTTCTGGACATGACAAACATCACTGTATTTAGCCAGGGATTAAGAGGAAGGAACAGAGAAACAAACTGAGGTTTTGGAGGGGAGAGGGGTGGGGGTGGAGTAAGCCTGGTGGTGGGTATTAAAGAGGGCACATATTGCATGGAGCACTGGGTGTGGTGCATAAACAATGAATCTTGGAACACTGAAAATAAAATAAAATTACAAAAAAAAAAAAAAAAAAGGAAGGAACAGTGTTAGCAGGGCATCCTGTATGATGTGACTCTCCAGAGCAACTGTGTATCTCTCGGTCCCCATATGCCGATATCGGAAATCACCATTTAAACTAACACTAAACTAGCACCATTTAAACTAACTATCTTCTTTATACAGCATTCTTGTAAGTGTTCTTAAGCAGAAAATACTGAAATATACCATACAATGCACTTGAACAATTGTTGAATAACGTCCTAAGCTAAGTTTTCCTTGATATCATCCACAGAATAAGAGCTATTTTTGAGTGGCTACTGTGTTTAAGATACTGTAATGGGTGCCTTACACTCTTTATGTCATTCAATCTTTGTCATACTTAGTGGTGTATAATATTAACTGCAGTAGTTTCATCTGAGAAGACTAAAGCCAAGAGAAGATAAATAATTGAAGGTCAAGTGCAGAGTAAGTGTATGAGCCAGGGTTGAAACCCACTTTTGTCTGTTAACGTATTTAAGTTTAAGCATAAATAACAATGCTTTTATGACCAGAGTATGCAATTTAATTAGAAAAATAAATTTCCATTTAATAAATGAGCTATACAGGGTAGTATGTAATCAAGTAAAACCAATTTTGCACAGAAATCAAATAATTGTGGGAGTAACATTGACAAGAATTAAAAAGTTGATAACTAGGAATAATAAATGAAGTGTTAAAGAGCAGAGAAATATCTAACTGGAACTTTAATAATGGGTAATTTGCATAAGAATCTATAAAGATGCAATAGACAGCATTATGGATCAATTGTCTTTGAGGTCCTCCTTAAAACGAATCTCAACTGAGGCGCAATTTCATCTCTGTGATTCCGTGTTTTATTGTAACTATGTATCTCCTTATCTTCTCACCAACATTATTCATTTGACCTTGACAAACAAGAAAGAGACCATTTATAATCTTACAAAATTGAGATTTTTAAAAATAGATATAAAAAAGAATATTCTCTCCATTTATAGCTGTGCCTTATTTTGTGGAGCTCAGTGAAATTTAATAAATCATAAGGAATGTGTTGGGTCAAAATAATCAGAGAGTTTTTAATCAATAGTGGATTGCAATAATCATAATATACAACATGCTAATTAAGGGGGTTTATATAAGATAAATTATAAGCTATAGCATGTAGTAATAAAAGGTTTAATTCTGATATTTTTATGAGTAAGAGTGTTTTAAAGTTGATATTACTTTCCCATGTCTTTGTCTTCACAACTACCTGACAGCTGATTTGTGTCACAGTTGGATGGTGTGCACCCATCTAGGAAATAACAAACGTAGGGACCTGTTGGAACAGATGGAAGGCACTCATGAATGGTTTCACCTACTTAGGGGATTGGTAAATTAACTGAAGAGTTTGGGTTCTGATATTGAAATAGTTGCTTGCTAGTGTCACTGCAGAAGTCATCAATGACAGCTGCTATCTCTAAGTATTTTAAACTCTTAGAGATGCCTGTGTTCTCAAAACTCTTCATTTTACATTTGGGAAATAAATCCCCATAATAATTATCAGGGTTTTCTTGCATGTTTTTTGTTTTTGTTTTTTAGAATTTTCTTAATTAAATGTTCTTATACTGAAGAGAAAAAATGTTGAGTTATGGGTGGGAGTAGAGGGACTATATTATAGTTAAGGAAAATAAGGGGTTATTTATAAAATAAATACCCAGTTTGAAGTGTTACAATTTCACACATTTTCCAATGCAAAGTTCTCATCATATAAAATTCCCTTTCATTAGAAAACAGTCAAATTTGACTGAAAATATGAACACTTACCTGACTTACGTAAATATTCTTAATTTTAAGAAGTCTGTGATAGGTGACTTGGCTTCTTTCTGTCCCACTATAATCTTTTCTTTTTCTCAAAAATATCAAAGATTTTTTTTCTTAGAACAGGACAAATTATGTTATGAGACATCATCTTTTTTTGAGTCTTTTAAAAATTTCCGGATTCTATGATTACATTCTGATTTTCCTTCTGGTCATTTTTTTCTAAATTAATCCTCTGAAAGTTGAATATATATATATATATATATATATATATATATATATATTTTTTTTTTTTTTTTTTTTTTTTTTTTTTTTTTTTTTATAGCAGCTTTACTCATAATCACCAAAACCTGGAAGGAACCAAGATGTCCTTCAGTAGGGGATGGATAAACAGCCATCCGTCCAGACAGTGGGACAACGGAGTATTATTCAGCACTAAAAGGAAATGAACTCTCCAGCCATGAAGATACGGAGGAAACGTGACTGCATATTACTAAGCGAAAGAAGCCCGTCTGGAAAGGACACTCACTATACGATTCCAACTATGTGACATTCTTGATAAAACTGTGGACAATAAAAAAGATGAGTGGTTGCGGGGGTGGGAGGGATGAACAGGGGGACCATGTTCAAATAATTCATGTCTTGAATTATTTTCCTTATGAGCTGCATTTATACTTCATGTACACTTAGACCACATATAAAAACTGATAGAGAATATTTTCATATTTTAGCTTTCTACATTTCCCTTTTAAAGTTAATGAATTAAGATGTTGATAAGTTTAAGCATTTTTTAAAATAGCTATTCTGCCACAGCTGCTTCCTTTTTTACCTCCCAATTAATAATATGTAAATCTATATTGCATACTAATTAAGTTCATGGATAATGCTAAATTGGGAGTAGTTGTTAACAGAAAAGAGAAGTAACACAAAAGTGTTATTATGGTATGGAAATGTGGGAAGGAAAAAAGTTTAAAGAATGTTCAACTTGAGGAAATGTGGCTTTTTTAGGTAGAGAAAGTTACTGGATTTTACCTGTCTTTGCCTTCATTGAACATATTTGTAGTTCTGTAAATCCTGATTAGAAACCTACCAAGTAATGAACAGGCAGTGACTATTCACTTGAAGCTTTGGAAAATAGAAACTTTTGGTTGTCAATACATAATACTTTATCTGCATAAGACCATGTGAAGTTAATTACAGATATCCTTTACTCTGCTGATTGTTTTCTTTTAAGTTGCACTTAAGGTACAATTTATTTCTAAGCACAACTCTTTCTATTTGGGACAATGTATAAGATCTTTAAGACAGGATATGAATCTCACAATTTTTTTGGTAATGTTCAATAATTTTTCAGTTGTGTGTAACTTCCAGTGCTCATCACATCATGTGCCCTCCTTAATGTCCATCACCCAGTTACCCCATCTCCCCACCACCTCCCCTCCAGCAAGCTTCAGTTCTTTCCTATAGTTAAGAGTCTTACATTGTTTTTCTCCCTCTCTGGTGACTTCCCATTCAGTTTCCCCTCCCTTCCCCTATGATCCTCTGTGTTGTTTCTTACATTCCACATAAGAGCGAAGCCATGTGATTATTATCTTTCTCTGATTGATTTATTTTGCTCAGCATAATACCCTCCAGATCCATCCATGTCTATGTAAATAGGAAGTATTCATCCTTTCTGATGTCTGAGTAATATTCCAGTCTGTGTGTGTGTGTGTGTGTGTGTGTGTGTGTGTATAAATATCTTCTTTATCCATTCATGGACATCTTGGTTCTTCCCACAGTTTTGCTATTGGGGACATTACTGCTATGAGCATTTTCAACCTTGGAGCTCACACTTTTTAAATTAACTTGATTTGTCTTAACAGTAATAGCATTTATTTTTGCCTAAACTTTCTTATGAAAGTTGTTTTAAGGAACTAGTGGGGAACTCGTGTTTTATTTACTAATTTTCTTATTATTGTTATTTCAATCAAAGGCATTAATAGACATCTAGATGAATAGCATAATTTCCTACTGGATAATAAAATAAGTAATAATATCAGAACATAAAAAATACACAGAAAGCAATTATGAGTGGAAAATGAATATGTACAACACACATCAAATATATATATATATATATAGAGAGAGAGAGAGAGAGAGATGACTGTGAATCAGTCTTCTTTTAAATATGAAAAAAAGAGTAAGTTCATGTAATGAAATGATGAGAAAGTCATGGCATTTTACGCTGGAATAGGTGATTTTTTTAAAAGATGTATTTATTTATTAGAAAGACAGAGAGTGAGAAGGATGAGGGAAGGGCAGAGGGAAAGGGAGAAAATCTTAAGCAGACACCCAGCTTATCATAAAGCCTGATGTGGGACTCAATCTCACCACCCTAAGATCATAACTTGAGCCAAAATCAAGAGTCAGCGATCTAACAAACTGAGCCACACAGGTCCCCAAGAAATAGGTGATTTTTAAAACAAAGAAATTTGAGAGTTAAAAGAGCTTTAGGGAGAATATATTCATATAATAATAAAATCTTATATCAGTAAATAATTTTTGAGGTTTTGGCTAAAGAGATATGTGGTAAAGAAAGAGGTAAGTCATAGTTTATGGGTAGAACTAAAGCTAGAACTCAAGTATTTTAATCTGCATCTTGGTGCTATTTTCACTGTACCCTGTGGCCATTATGTTGCACTTCTCACGGTCAGGTTTTCCTTATCCTTAGACATTAGTAACCTTTCAGTAAAACATGCATTGCTGTTTATCAACCATAAAAATAACAACTTTGGGGAACCTGGTTGGCTCAGTTTGTTAGGCATCTATCTGCCTTCAGCTCAGGTCATGATCCCAGAGTTCTGGGATGGAGTCCCACATTGGGCTCCCTGCTCAGCAGGGAGTCTGCTTCTCCCTCTGCCCTTTACCCTGTTTGTGCTCTCTCTCTCTCTCTCTCAAATAAATACATAAAATCTTTTTTAAAAAAATCAACTTTTACTCAGCAACTTCCTACAGACTATAATGAACAACATCCAAGAGATGGAGACATGTAGGATGGTATTTGTTTTTGAGAAACTTATAACCGCACTTTGTAGATTAAAAACATACTCAAAAAAGGACAATCATAATAAACATTATTTAAATGCTGTTTGAATATTAAAGATAAAATGTTGCATTTCAGAAGATGAAGAATTCACTGAAAAAACCCATTGGCTAAGTTTTATTCGATGAATGGGCTTCAAAGCACAAACACAATGAATCAACAGAAAATAAGAGAAAGGCATTATATGTGGAGGGATTCTTAACTAGAAAATGTTTGGAAATTGGACGAATGATTTGTTCAGTGTGGATACTTTTATTGAAATCGACTTTTTTTTAGAAATAACACAAGAACAGTTCATAAGACACTTCTAATTACAGAACCACTTATTACCTTCGAACATTTAGACTAAGTAAATTTTGGAAATGAATAACACAATGTTCTAAGTATTGAAAGGAACTTGAGAATTACGTTGTAGGAAGAATTTGTGAGTAAATTTTATAACTTGTTCAAACATACTAGATGGACCTGCAACATTATGAATGATTTCAACAGCAATGACTTTGAAGCTTGACCCAGGAAAGAAAATGAGTTCTTAACTAGGTAGTGGCATTGCCACAGAAAATCATTCTTATAGAGCATGGTGAGTTAAGTAGATACATACCCTGAACCTTTGGTATTTGATCTGCTGGATTGCCACACCTTAAGACCAAATAGAGTTCCCTAAGAGGAAAGTTGCAGAGGAATTCCATATTGCCTCAGTAAACTATGGCATTTAAGAGCAAGGCTCAATCAGTAGAACTCACTTTTGGAGCACATATGAACTATTGCTTCTTGTCATAACGTAACTAACCGTTCTTCTGTTTTTCTCCAGTATCGTCCTTGACTTGATTACCATGCTCCACTTAGCTGGATCTTTTTTACTCATTTTTTTGGCTCTCACCATCCTGAATGAAGCTTCTGGTACAAGTGCTTTATGTTTCACTATTAAATTTCAAAACCTGGTCCCGTAGGCCAAGACCAAAAAGTGCATTTGACGTATTTATTACTTGCTTTCTTCACCTGCCTCATGTTCAAGTACAGCTAAATCTGCAACCATTATTCATTATTCAGCCACTAAACCTGATTTAATAATATAGAGTCCTTTCTTATTTACAACCGACCAACTTCCAGCTTCTATTAGTAAATTGTCCTAGTTTGAACCTTGACATGTAATATAGGCATTAAACTTTTGTAGGCATGAGTATGGAACAAAGAAAGTGATATTTTATAAGATTAATGTATCTAAACATGCAGAATGGATTGGAGAAGAGTGGAAAAGTCACAAAGGAAACTGTAACAATCAAGGCGACATTGCCCTGAGATATAGTAAATACAGTAACTTCACTAGGAAAGGGATAGATGTGGACACATAATAATTTAGAGAGAAAAATCAACAGGACCCAGTAACTAACTAAAAGGAGAACAAAAAGAAAGAAAGAAAGAAAAAAACGCTGCAGCATTTTAGAACCCAGTAATTAAGAGACAAGACTATCATGAGAAGAAATTAGGAAACCCAAAGAAAAATTATGGTAGATGATACCTAAAAGTAAAAAAGAGAATGATGAAAGGGGCTAAAATCTAAGGGTATCATTGACATTAGGAGTAAGAATGGTGCTAGTAAAATATAGAGAGAAAGAGGCCAAAGCCCAAGAGGAAAACATAAATAGTGTGACCTCCAGAAGATAGAGAGAGATTAAGTAAAAAGAGAGGAGAAGAGGGAATGAGGGCCAAGGAAAACTGGTGTTTATGTAGACACAAAAAATAACCCTATAATTTTGAGTAAAGTAGTTACAGTTGACATTTGAACATGCAGAGATTAAGAGTGTTGTCATTCTGTGCAATTGAAAATCAGTGTCTAACTTTTGACTCCCCCCAGATTTAATGTTAATAGCCTACTATTGACCAGAAGTCTTCCTGATAACATAATCAATTCACACATATTTTGTACGTTTGTGTATTATATACTGTATTCCTACAGTAAAGTAAGCTAGAGAAAAGAAAATGTCACTAAAGTTTCTGAGTGGCTCAGTTGGTTGAGCATCTGCCTTCAGCTCAGGTCATGATTCCAGAGTCTTGGGGTCAAGTCCCACATCGGGCTTCCTGCTTGGTGGGGAGTCTGCTTCTCCCTCTGTCCCTCATCCACTTATGCTCTCTTTCTCCCCCTCTCTCTCTTTCTCAAATAAATTAATAAAATGTTTTAAAAAATTAAAAAATAAAATGTCATTAAGAAAATCATAAGGAAAAGAAAATACATCTACAGTACTATATTGTGTTTACTAAAATAATCCACACGTAAGTGGACCCATGCAAACCCATGTTGTTCAAGGGTTAACTGTATATTTATAATTAAATCTGGATGTTTGTTAGTGATCATGCCTAGAAAAAAAAGAATAACTATCATTAAAACAAAACACATACACACAAACACACACAAGCCTTTACTGTGAAGCACAAAATCAATCCTCAGTAGTTGTGTTGGTTGGTTTTTGTCAACATCTCTAGCTCTGCTTATATAAGAAGTTCAAGGATGTCCTACAAGGATGTCTACAGTCCAAACAACATCAGATTTATGTTAAGAGCTTTTTTCTGTTAATGCTTTTATTTTCTTTTTAAAAAATGATTCTTAATAATAAGATTGTTAACTTAGAAATTTTGAAATTAAATGTAGTAAGTTGTAGTTTTAAAACAAGTACATGGAAATACAAATATATTAAATAATGAAACATATTTTCACATGGAAAGTAGCTAACCAGTTTGATATTAGGTTAAAACGAGACAGTGTCTGAAATACTTTGAAAAAGAGGAGCCACAAAGTCCTTAATATTTAAATAAAATGTATGTTGTTTTAGTTTGAGAAAGTGTGTATTATAGTTTTAAAATTATGTAAGATGACTAAAAAATACTTCTAGGTTGAACAAAATGAGCATATGATAAGGACAAGGTTTTATGTATTCTAGTAAAGGCAGCTTACAAGTGTGATTTATACCTCAAAAAGATCAACCCCCTGATTCACTCTCAAACGTCCTTTAAACCCCAAGCACACTCAAAAACATAGATAAGATCTTTAAAAAGCAGAACGATGGACAAGGCTAAAGTCATATCAGAATTCACAAATTTGATTGCATCTTAAGAAATGATCTTATAATTTTTTGATAATAAAAGAAGACTCAAATCTCTGCTATAGGCCACAACATGTATTAGTCTCGAACATATATGCTTGGTGAAAAGAAGCTGGACCCAAAAGGCTGCATGTAGCGTGATTGCATTTAAATGACATTCTAGGGAAGAAAAATCTTTGGGTACAATAAACAGAATGGTCACTGTGAAATGAGTTTGGGGGAGAAGGGACAGAATGCAAAGGAGGCACAGGGAGCTTTTTTGAGGCAATAGGCTTACTCCATTTCTAGATTTTGGTAGTGGCCACATGACTATACACTTTGTCAGAACCCAGTGAAATCTCTCTTTAAGAAGCAATGAAGTTTATTGAATGTGAAATGTAGTTCCATAAAGTCAATTTTATTCTTTTTAAGTTTTTATTTTAGTTTCAGTTAGTTAACATACAGTGTTTTATTAGTTTCAGGTATACAATATAGTGATTCAGCAACATAAATCTAATTTTAAATAAAAAATAAAGATCATGTGCCATCAGGCACAAATAAGAATGGCTTATCTGAGTGTTAATGGTGGGCAATATTTATTAGTGGTTATCCTTATTAGTAACCTTGTACTCATTAAATTTTTTATTATTATATAAGAAAATGGAGAAGAGATAAGTATATGCTGTTTTACATGTAAAATTTGAATGATTCTTTTAAGATTAGAAGCCAGACTGCATTTTATAATCATTTTTCTCAATGGTTCATATGGTAAAAGGAGTTAATCCCTAAATTGGACCCATATTCTAAACTATTAGTTGTATTTCCTGGGTTAACACAAATTACTAAAACTAAAGCTTAATAGAAAATTCTGTGTTTCCTTTACAAACTATTTTTTTCTTTTCTGCACACACTAGAGCTTCATTAATTTAATTTTCCTGTAATGTCTTATAAGTAGAAAATGCTATTAATCTATTTTCTTTTAAAGATGAGTAATTTGGTATTGAAAATAGATTTGCCATTTGTCCAGGGATTGTTACATGGTTAAACATCATTAATATTATTACAATAGCTTCATAAAGCAGATCAAGACTGGGTTTATTAACATCCACCTAATTATATCAAAGACACTTCATGTAGTGCCTTTTTCCACTGTGGGGGTTTGTTTATTATTGAGGCAGTATAAGTAAGGTTTTCTCCTAATTTATTCCACATTTCATTTTCAACATGAAGTGCTAAACCTATTGAACCATAGACCTTTGGTGAATTGATCTCTTCACTTGCAGTATTTACCGCTCCGGTAAATTAGGTGTACATAATAACCAGCTGTCGACCTCCAGATGCTATGGAGTCAAACTGCATAAATTCCCATCCTTACAGACACACATATTTCGATAACTTTATCTGAGAAGTGGTCTACTGCTGCTGTAAATAATTTCATACTGTGGGAACTAATTTCATGCCATCTTTGTTTTTATTTATTTTAAAATAAGGAATATTTGTGATAAAAGTTCAACCATAGCAGCAATCAAAGTCTTTTAAAAAGGACATTTTGTCTAATGGAAGTTCATATTTAAAATTATTCCACTGAAATTATATACTATCTAATAAGTGAAAACCATCTTTTCTAGATAAAATGATCTGTATCCTGGAGAGAATAATGTCCAGTCATTGAATCATGACATTGTTTGTAAAACTCTGGCAATGAAGACATGACTGGAAGAAAAAGGCTTTTTTTTGAAGTTGGAAAAGTCAGTCTCTGGATAGTGTTGATTGGAAAAATGAATAATATAAATGACTCTGGCAAGTAAACTCAATGGGCAAGGAAATAAAGTTTTCTAAAACTGAAATTTCTTTAAGTTTGTAGGTATGCTCAGAAGAAAAAGCAATGCATTACGCACATATGCATATACATACATCAAATAGTTTGGATTGCCACTAAGGTACAGGGAAGAAAATAAGAAAGTAAGCGTGCAGTTTGATTGAATCAAAAACTGTTAGATGTATTCACTTCAAGAGAAGAGCACCATTGAATCCACTGTAGCTCTGTAGAGAAAGAACCTACATAGGCAAAATGCTAGCAACAAGAAAGACAAAGGTCAGCAGGAAGGACTTAAGTAATTATTAGAAAGTCCGAACTTGGCATTTTGGAACTGTATCTTAATTTGAAAAATTGATGATATTACAGTTATAAATAGATTAATCAATAAATAGCAAAAGCTGACTGAGGCAGTCAAGGGCTAGTTAGTCTTTTCTCAGTCAGAATGATAAATGCAACACAAAACCTTATTGACAATCACTCCGGGAGGTTTTATGATTGACAATGAAGACATGATGTGAAATGCAATATTATGTAGGTAGTCTTGATGATTCTAGAAACATTTTTTTAAAGCTACTGTTGTGCTAATCATTTAGTAAAAATTGACTTTTCAACACAGCAGTGATTAGCTGTGTCATTTTTAAAAAGGGGTTCCAAAATGAGGGCACTTTATAAAATCCCTAATATCAATTTCCAAGTAATAAAACTGAATTTAAAAAGCAATGAGGAAATTATACCTTTTTATATTTCAGACTGCTAATGGAAGAGTAGAGGCAGGTCCTCAACATATTAATGCTCACAGATAAACCTTTGTTTCCACCCCCATGAGACCTTCCTCTTTGTGCCACACAGCATCACTACCTCTCTCCTGGAGCACAAAGAGTAACCTGACTGTATGCATGGATTGAACATTCAGCTGGGGAGTTATTCCTATCACAAGACAAAAGTTTTCAAATGCAGAACAAACAAAAACCTAGACAAATAATCATTTCTTGAGTGTGCAGGGCTAATTTTTCCAGTTAAGCCAGAATTTTCTATCCAAGGAACTGATAATTGGAAACTTGCAGTGACAGATATAGACTGATTATGGCAATAATAAACTCTGATTAACTATGTATACAGGTTTAAACAGAGAGATGCTAGTAGCCAATAAGTTTTATGCAAATCAAATCAGATGTTTGATAACCACTATGGCCATGTCACAAATGTCAAACTAATCTTGCAAGGGTGGTGACCTCAAAATAAGTAGTATGGATAGGGAATAATTTAGCACCTCTTTTCTCATTTATACAACACCTAATTTTAAAAAGGTTACACTAACAACATACAGGATTGTATAAAAGACATCTCTTTCAGTCCACATTTCTCAATAGAAAGGCTCTTGAAGTTTCCTTATTTAAATACACTGTATAAACAAAACGAAAGAACCATCACATTTTTATATGTTCAGATTCTAATTAGTTACTATTGAGATCTTGGTGAAATCTTGTAAAGACAGAAAATGTTTACTATCACTAAAAATACTTCCCTATAACAAAAAATATAATTTGTAAAATAGTTTCCATTTTTAAAATTATAGAGACCATATTTTCTCACTCTGATGGTATGTAAGCATGCACACATTGTACAAATCAATATAACACTTTTCTATTCTATTAATAACTTTTGTGTTCTGAGATATCAGATAAATACTGAAACTGAGATATTTTCAGCATACCTAAGAAAAAGTGACTCTGATGACAGTTATAATAATGAGACAAATCCTTTAATCCTTATACCACTCATCTGAAAAATAGCATTCCTTGTTTAAAAAGCAACAAACCCTTTGGATGAATAGTATCAGAAGGTATAGTATGAAAGGGGTCAGACTCTGAAATCTTAGCTCTTATAAATAAACTATGTGTCATATTTGTATCATGCATGATCATCTCAGTTCTGTTAAAGAGATTTTGATAAACGTTTCCATTTTACATTTCATTATATCAAAATGCTACAGCAATCTAGAAGATCTTGAGCATCTGAACCCATCTTGTTTGTAGTTAGATAAGGGTATATGCTATTTGAATTTCTTTATTCTTCAGACCTTCCTATATGGATAATTATTAGTGAATTGGAAATGAGGTTGTAAATGGATCTTGGAATATCTGGTTAGTCCAAAGTCCTGATCAAATAATAAATTAAAATCCATAGCCTCTTTTGAGGTGTGTGTGAGTGGGATTACAGAGAGAGAATTTTAGTCTGTGTTATCAACACATAACCATGATCCAAAAATCAAAAATGTCTGTGTCAGTTATGGATGCGTGGTCCAAGATGGCTCAGACAATAGCTCTTAGCTTTTTGATGTTGAGGTACAGAGACACTTGAAACAATTTAGTCCTTCTAGGTGCTTAACTTGGAATCTGACCATAAGACTCCATTAACATGTTTCTGTGCAGATCTTTGCTACAACCCTCCCTCCCTAGCTCTTCTTACTATTATGGATTTATCCTATTTGGCCCATTTTTAACACATTAGGAATTTCAGGAGGTAAGAGGCACAAGTCAAGATCACAGCAAGGAACTGATAGCACAATCAGAATGATGAGCTGAACATTTAGTAGGGGATCTTTTTGCATAGACATGCATAAGGTTAAATCAGTCAACAAGGGAGATACTTGCATACTACTAAGGATACTTCTACAGTTCCAGAAGGTATAGTCAGGAAGGATGTAATTAAAAAACTGGAAAAATTCTGATAATGAACCCTTACCATGGAGTGATATTACTGAAGGAAGGACCAAATAAGTCCTTGGAACTGCCTCCCATCCATGTTCCCTTAGCTTAAAAAAGAAATAAATGCTCATCTTGGTAAATGGCTGCACATCTTACTGTGGGAAACTTGAAGAAAGATGCATTGTGGCCTCATTGCAGTGTTCTTCTTCAAAGGATGCCCTATCCCCTCAATCAAGGAAACCCAATTCTATAAGCTGGATTCAATTTGAGAATGTGATAAGAAAACATAAAATTCCTTCATAGTCAATTAAGTCAACTTCTTCCAATAGACTTAGAATTTTTTTTTCTGTTTATATATGTTAAATAGCATTTTAACATACTACCAACTATTTCTTTCCTATGGACCCTATGATAAATTATATACTGCTACAGATTTCTAGGGGAGATCAAAAGTTCAAGTGTTCCCTTCATCCATGTGTCTTATTACAACAGTAACCAACCTCTCTTCTCCTACTCACTCAGACCCTCAGTGACCCCAGTGACCAAACCAATCAGAAGACATGAAAGTCTGCTTGGTGTAGAAGAGGCTTGTTTTTCAGGCCACATAATATTGAAAGATGGAATGTGAAATGCAAATATTACTATCCAGCCCAGAGAGTAAGACTTGCCTTTAGAACTACATTTTCTATTGTAATTAAATTTTTTTTTCAGTTTTCCTTTTATTTTTTTTCACTGTTATGCTTTGATTATGGTGGAAAAGGTAAAAATATGTCAATTGTTTCATTTCCTATCCCAAGAGTTTTTCTATTCAGATAATAGATCTAAAAAGATCTGTTTGACAGGAATGGACATTACACAAAATACTATTTCATAGCTACATATTCCCCTCTGGAGGTGGTTCTGAATCACATATGGTATAATTGATTTGGGTTATCTGGGACAATATTTAATTTGAATTTGGAGGGGAAAAAGTTATGTTTCTGTGTATCTATGTGAGTATATATGCATGGCCATAGGGTGAACAGTAGTAGACACCTTTATTTTGATTGATTTTCAAAAATTTAAATTCCTACAAAATGGGGAATTTGGATCTACTGATAAAAACATGGAAAATCTGAAGCTGTTGGTAGTATGGCTTCTACAACGTTGGGATGCTCAATTGATAAAGTGAATAAAACTACAACACAAATGAGGAAGAAACAATAGCTGGGGAGAATATGCTCCTTTTCCCTGCAAGTGCCTGTATTCAGTAATCACTGTGGCCAAACTACCCCCATGTCCTCACTTGGGAGTGAAAAGCATCCTAATTAAAGAACATGTTTGCCTAAGCTAGTTCAAAGTAGATATTGTCCTTTTACATAGGAACAGTAATAAACAATTTGTAGAAGATAATTTAATCAACATTCCTAATTATAATTTTTCAATTTTTTTTACACTTCCAGTGTAAAAATATATATAACAAATATATAAAACAAATTATATAACAAATTTATTATATCCCTTCTAGTAGATCACCAAAAGGATAAGTAACAATTAATGAGACTTTGCTTCTAATCATTGAATGAATGTTTTTAATCTCCGACCTGTTGCATTTTAACTACTATTTCTAATTAAAATTAAAGATTATTTTAAAATTAATACTATATGGTTTAAATGTATTTACAGAGAAAGTATGTTTCCTTTTTAAAATTTTTTCAATTTATTTAAATTTTTTAAAAAGTTCATCCATTTTTCTTCCCTGCCTCCCACCTTTGCAACCACCCCAATCTGTTCTCTGTGTCTATAAGCTTGTTTTGTTGTTGTTTTGGTTTTTTTTTTGTTTTGTTTTTAGATTCCACATATAAAACAGATCATATGCTACTTATCTTTCTCTGTCTGACTGATTTGACTTAAAATAATACTCTCAGTGTCCATACATGTTATGCATCCCGAATGGCAAGATTTTATTCTTTGTTATGACTGACTTATAATCTGCTATATATAACATGTCAATGAGAAATGTGAGAGTAAGTTTTTTAGAATGTAAGATTACCATTAGGAGATCTGTACAATAGGAATTAAACAACTCTGTTAGCTACCAGGTTTTTGCTAAGGAGTGAACATCTAGCACACATGCCAGGCTGGAAGACTAATACTGCACATTACAGAAGGCTTAGACACACAAATAGACATCTAGTTGCATAATATGAGCTATAGGAAACACAAATAAGAAAAAAATAAGCTCATTTGTTAGAACCAAGTTGCAAGAACAAAATTGAAAGAAAAATTGCAGTCCCTCCTTCTGAAACTCTTCTTTCTATAATTTAGTTCCTCCAGCCTCAAAGACTTACTGTCTAAAGACAGGATTAGTTGCACCATATAGTAGAAGCTGAGCCTATAAATCAACAAGGACTGTCTTAGAAATTAACAAAAGGATTATCAAGCAATTTTTAATCCTCTATCAAATTAGAGAACATGAACTTGTAGTGAGTTAGCTTTTAAAAAGGTTTTTATGCATTTCTTGTTTAGGGATTGATAACTGAATCGGCAGGCTAAATATATATTTAAAGGGCTAAAGAAAGGTTTTTCTGGAAAAATGCAGTGGTGGTGGTAACAGTTTCAGGTATTTGTGATTATCACATTAAAATAGACAAGCAATTAGGTATCAAAACCAAAACCCCATGAATGATATTTACAATAACCACCAACAGCTACAAGACCAGCATGTTATTGATGTTTGTAATGGAAAAAGTAGAGCGACACCTGATGAAAATAGGAAAACTATAAAACAGCTAAAGGGTAACACAGGGAATTCCAATGGTCCAAAGGAAAAGAGAAGCTGAAACCAGAGGGTTTTTTGCCCAATCTAGTAGTAGATGAGTTCAGGGATAGGCAGTGAGAACGAGTGGGCTGGAATGATCTAGCCCCCATAAACTTTCAGGGCTCATGCTTCCCATTCTGGAAAAATTTAAATAGCTGAAAATAGAGTTAAAATTGAGTACTATAGGGAAAACAGAATCAAAGGGAATTAAAGAGAAATTCAGATAAAAGTGGTGGAGGAAAATAGCCACAAAACCTCAGAAAGCAATTCACTAAATTGTTTATCAAACACACATATTCATTCATGCACATACATATGCACAAAGATACTTACATAAAAGACACTATGAAGTTAGAAAGGATATTATCTGCTAAAATTTTGGGAAAACTATATCTCCATAAAAGTAGGAAACATGAAAGTATCAAGGTCAAATAAAAAAATTAGTAAAGAAAAACAAGAGTAAGAAGGAAAGTAACATCCCTGCAGGCAATGAATGGATGTCAGAAAAACATGCTAAAATTAAAATAAGAAAAAGATCAAATGTGTAACACAGAATGGATAGTGAGCACAAAGATATTATTAATAAAATTATACAATATAAAAAATATAAATGATAGTGTAAAAAAAAGATGTGGCAAAAATTTGGAAAGAATTAGAGTTCAAAGAAAAACAAATATTTTAGAAATGAAGGCAAAACTAGATGCATGTAAGTACAGCAGATAATGCATGGTAAACAGCAAAGGTGTGAAGAAGGAAAGGTTTAAATATTAAAAAATAAAAAGAAGTAAAATTAATTATATAAAAAGTGATAAGACAGAAGACTGACAAAATTTAGCATAAATATAGCAGGGTACTTGAAGAAAGGGAGAAAAAAGCAAAAGGATGAAAAAAAAAGTACTTAAACTAACTAAATAGAGCTTTCTTTTTTTTTTTTTAAAGATTTATTTATTTATTTGACAGAGAGAGAGAGAGAGATCACAAGTAGGCAGAGAGGCAGGCAGAGAGAGAGGGGGGAGCAGGCTCCCTGCTGAGCAGAGAGCCCGATGCAGGGCTTGATCCCAAGACCCTGAGATCATGACCTGAGCCAAAGGCAGAGGCTTAACCCACTGAGCCACCCAGGCGCCCCTAAATAGAGCTTTCTTTAAAAAATGACTTAAACCTGCACATTGAAAAAGCAATATTTATATCACAGTATTGACCAGGTACAGCCAACACTAACAGATACTCTAGTAAGGTTATTGGATTCAAGATAAGGGAAAAAATATTTTGGGCATTTAGGCAAAAAGACTCAGGCCAAACTGAAGAGGCTCCTGATGGCTAAAATTGCAACACTTTCAGATTTAATAAAGAGGAGAATTGCAATATGTTTAAATTCATGAATTAAAAAAAAATTAGGAAAATAAACTAATCAGTAAACGTTTAAGGATGACAAGAGAAACAATTCATTATCTCAAACCTGGATAATTCGAGAAAAGAATCCACCTTTTATTCTGCCGTATATAATATATGAGTTACATTGTTGCAGAGTCAAATAGTAGATGAATATAAACAACCGTGGAATTTGAGGACCATAAGTTTTGCCTCCTCCATAAATTAGTGGATCTGGACTGGGCATGAGGAGAGAAACCCACATCTTACATGCCTCCTGACAGAAGAACAAGTCCAAAACCCCCAGTCTTGCCACAGAGATGCAATCTGACCACGTGCAGGTTATACAGAGAACAGACAGTTTATATTGCTCTGCAAAATGACTAGAGAATATGCAAAATCATGAATGCATCAAATATCGAAAATTATTCTTCAGATAAAATTTAAGGAAATAACAGGTATAGGTAAGGGAAATTATTTAATGGAAAACATATCATGGAAGTAAAAATAATAGTAATTGTAATAAATAATAAGATTTATTATTATTATTTCTCTTTGAAGGATTATGCAGTCTTTCTGCATTTAAAATATTCCTTTTAGGGGTGCCAGGGTGGCTCCATTGGTTAAGTGTCTGCCTTTGGCTCAGGTTATGACCCCAGGGCCCTGGGATGGAGACCCACATTGGGCTCCCTGTTGAGCAGGGAGCCTGCTTCTCCCTCTGCCTCCCCCCAGCTCATGAGCTGGTGTGCTCACACACTCTCTCTCTCTCGCCCCCTTTCAATCTCAAATATAAATAAATAAATAAATAAATAAATAAAACATTTCTTTCAAATATTACTTCCATCCTTCCCAATAATATGTTTACTGAGAATAGAAAAAGGTGCTCGGTAAACTGGACAGCTATATGTAGAAGAATGAAACTAGACCATTCTCTTACACCATACACAAAGATAAACTCAAAATGGATAAAAGACTTCAACGTGAGACAGGAATCCATCAGAATCCTAGAGGAGAACAGAGGCAGTAATCTCTTCGATATCAGCCACAGCAACTTCTTTCAAGATATGTCTCCAAAGGCAAAGGAAACAAAAGCGAAAATAAACTTTTGGGACTTCATCAAAATCAAAAGCTTCTGCACAGCAAAGGAAACAGTCAAGAAAACAAAGAGGCAACCCACGGAATGGGAGAAGATATTTGCAAATGACAGTACAGACAAAAGCTTGATATCCAGGATCTATAAAGAACTTCTCAAACTCAACACACACAAAACAGATAATCATATCAAAAAATGGGCAGAAGATACGAACAGACACTTCTCCAACGAAGACATACAAATGGCTATCAGACACATGAAAAAATGTTCATCATCACTAGCCATCAGGGAGATTCAAATTAAAACCACATTGAGATACCACCTTACACCACTTAGAATGGCCAAAATTAGCAAGACAGGAAACAACATGTGTTGGAGAGGATGTGGAGAAAGGGGAACCCTCTTACACTGTTGGTGGGAATGTAAGTTGGTGCAGCCACTTTGGAGAACAGTGTGGAGATTCCTCAAGAAATTAAAAATAGAGCTTCCCTATGACCCTGCAATTGCACTACTGGGTATTTACCCCAAAGATACAGATGTAGTGAAAAGAAGGGCCATCTGTACCCCAATGTTTATAGCAGCAATGCCACGGTCTCCAAACTATGGAAAGAACCAAGATGCCCTTCAACAGACGAATGGATAAGGAAGATGTGGTCCATATACACTATGGAGTATGATGCCTCCATCAGAAAGGATGAATACCCAACTTTTGTAGCAACATGGACGGGACTGGAAGAGATTATGCTGAGTGAAATAAGTCAAGCAGAGAGAGTCAATTATCATATGGTTTCACTTATTAGTGGAGCATAACAAATAACATGGAGGACAAGGGGAGTTAGGAGAAGGGAGTTGGGGGAAATTGGAAGGGGAGGTGAACCATGAGAGACTATGGACTCTGAAAAACAATCTGAGGGGTTTGAAGCAGCAGGGGGTGGGAGGTTGGGGGAACCAGGTGGTGGGTATTGGAGAGGGCACAGATTGCATGGGGCACTGGGTGTGGTGCAAAAACAAGGAATACTGTTATGCTGAAAATAAAAAAAAAAAAAGAAAAGAAAAAGGATTCTCACATTTGAATAATTTAAAATAGATTAAGATTTTTGAAAGCTGTATAACAGGAACATTTTTAAAAAGTTGAGTTTTGGAGGTAGAATTGAGATGGCAATGTTGTTTTAAAGACTATATTATTTGTACTCAAAACTAAACTTACTGTTTTGCTATCGTATTTTTCCACCAATAAAATCTAGCTCTTCACATTTATGAGAATTTCCCCTCTCTTTTTCCTAAATAATACGCATATCTCTTGAGATGAATAAACATGTATTATTTTCTCTATTTTTTAAATTCTCATAATAACTGTGAGTGTAAACCATACATGTCTTATAAATAACTTCTTATTCATACACACACACACACACACACACACACACACACATATATATATATATACACCATGACTACAATTTAACGTTTTATTTTGACTCTCATTTTGTGTAATTTAAGAATGAGTTCATAAAGTTGATTCACCAAAAAACAGAGGAATTCACTGGGATATCTGTATCACTAAGAAGGAATTAGAATTACTCTTTTTGTATGTATGTAATTTCCCAAGAGAGTGGGACGTGGGTTGAATAGTTTTCCATGACTAAAGAATTCGCCGGAGTGGTTGAAGAAAGAGTATAACTTTAAAGAATAGAAGAAATATTTCTCACCCTATAAAATTACAAAGGAAAGAAAAATTACTGCCTACAGTGCTGATTTTCTCATACTGGCTCTGGAGCAAACAACTACAGGAACAAGAAAATTGGGTAGTTTTACAATTTAATAAACCCAATTCATCAATTAAACACTTTGACAAAAGAATAGTTGCAGATGTTTTTAAACCCAAAGTCATAGGTAGTGATTCTCTGCCCTTCAGAAAATTTTAGATCTCAAAGAAAACAATATCTGTCTACTTTTAGAAAATACTGCTGTGCATCTGAGTTAAACTGCAGAACAAAAAGATTCCAAAAGCATTTTGTAATACTAATACAGATACATTTAGTGAAGTTTTTGAAAAACAGCTCAAACTACAAACGATATAAGAGATAAACTCTTACCTTTGTCAAATAATTTATTCATATTTTGCAACCATACTTAAAAATATAAATTAATGATTATTTTTGTCCTTTGTGATTATTTTTTGCTTGATAACTTAAGTAATTGAACAAATCTGCTATATATTTTCTTCTCAGTTCTCCTTTAGATGTTCCTGATCCAATCACACACTGTGCCTAAACTGCTTGATGATTTCACTGTGACTTCAAAATCTATACTTTCTCATTTCTAACCCATGCGATCTGTTTCACCAAAATTGTCACCTCTAAAGAGTTTGGATATAAAATACCCACTTACTGCTTTATAACTTTTACCCAGGCATAATTACTCACAGTACCATGTTTCATTCTTAAAGTATCATGATTCTGAGTTTTGCTGATAAATTATATAGCGGCCCTAATTCATAAGCAAGAATGTCATTCCCAAACCAGACTCCTGAAATTCAGCCACATTCTTGTCCAAGTACAAAATCATGCAGTGATGCTCAAAACATTTGTTTTGTTCATTTTTGTACATTCCATTGTTCTGTGAAAAACACCTGGATCACTTGGGCTTCATACTAGTTTCCATTCTCCGGTATTTGTTGTAGGGTGTTCAACAAAACTAGATCTTTGTTCTCCATTTTTAATGACTGTTTATTCACAAAACAGTCATTAAAGCTTTCCTCATTTATAACTCTTGATTTTCTAGAGTAAGTATCCAAGAGTGTGATCGCTAGGAACTCATCTGCTCTTACCACCACTTTTCACCTTGATAGAGGTTTCAAATCAGCCTGTGCGACTATGACACTTACATCTTTCTTTCAGATTTCTTTTAGAGTAGGTACATTTTTATCTTAAATTTTATATAAAAGAAGTTTTTTAAAATATAAAAACTAGAGAGGATAATAAATGAAAATAACCATATTCCTGTCATCCAGAATTAATTATTTTGACAATTATTTATATTTCATTCAAATAACTTGACGTGGACAAAGTAAGATATTATAGATAAATTTGAAGTTATCTTTCACCATTATTTCTAATTATTTCCATTTCATCCTCTCCTCAAAAAATCTGTCTTCTCTTCAGAAAAACAACCAAAGCCTCCCAATCATATTTTAATATTTCATATTAAAATAGATATGTAGAATATGCAATATTATGAAACTGTGTTTTTATGATGGTTTTCAAAATACAGTTGAGGAAATGTGCCCTTTTTATCCACAATTTAATTTTTAAGCTGCGGCTTTATTTAGTGTTGGGCTGGAACTGGCTAGGATTGACTTGAAAAAGCTCTCTACTGCCTTTTCATATCAATAGCTTGATACCAACCGTAGTGGGAGTATTTACAACATGTAAATTGTCAAACAATACAAACTGGGACTTTTTTTTTAATCAGAGGGATTATAAACTGACTGTATTTCTAATGTACCCTATTTTCCATTTAAGTGGAAAATGGGGTATATTTCATAAATATACCAAAATTAAATCCATTATTGTGTTACTAATGGAACTTCATGATCTTTCCTTTTTTTTCCCCCTCCTTTTCCCTCTCTCTCTCTCTCTCTCTTCCTAATTTGCTATTATATATAATGTACACCATGAGCATATCCGCTGGGACCATGTAAGACAAGTGGAATTGCTGAGTTCTAGAGTGTGCTTCCTTGGGTTTCAAGAAGACTGTAGCTAAGGCAGTATCAATACACTAGCTCTCATTTCTCAGGTCCTCGGCAAAATATCACACTTTATGGTTAACTATATTCTGTTTGTCTCATGTATGAAACATTGTATTATTTTTGCTTCCTTTCTATTTCCCTGATAATAATAAGGTTGATCTTCTCGTCATTTACTTATTTTAAATTTGTTTTTCCTCTCCTGCATGTAAGAAGAAAATAACTTTCATAGTGTCAAAATAGTTTCATTTTCATTAAGCATATACAAGTTAACTCTTACCCTCCAAGTCTGAATTGCTTGAACTCAAAGAATGTTGTTAGTATGGTTTTGTTAAGCATGTTTTCGGTTTTGTTTGTTTTTCATTAGGAGATAATGTTAGCTCATGAAAGTGCTATTCTTCACTACTTACAGAATACCATCAAGATTATTTATCCCTTCATGGTTCACTTATTCATTCAATGAATATTTAATGAGCACTCTCTATGCCAGGCACTATTTTTGATGCTGGGGATCTGATGGAGAATCACAATAACACCTTTTTAAAAAAGGAAATTTCTGAATGGAGTTTCCAATCTTGTGTTGAAAGTCAATCTGTAAGGAAGATGTATAAGGAAAACACATTGTATCTTAAATAGTGGTGAGAACTTTAAAAAAACATAAAACAGGAACAAAGATGTTGGGTAGGGTTGCAATTTGAGTGGCCAGGGACTATGTCACAATGAAAGTGACAATTGAGTAAAGCCTGGAAGGATGAGAGGAAGCAAGTTATCTGCATGGGGTAGTACCTGCTAGGAAGAATGATCAGCAAGTTCAAAGGCACTGTGCACAAAATCTCTTTTTAGAATTTTTAGCAGTGACAGAACAATAATTCTTTTGAGACAAAAAGTTTAAAATATGTGCTAAAAAACAGTGCAATTCTCCTGAGAGATCAAAAACCTCACTCAGAGAGGGAGATACATTTATTCATTATTACTACGGACATATTTGGGAAAAATAGAAATTCTTGTGTGCCATGCCCATATTCCTGCTTCTGTTTTACCAATAGATTATTCCTCTAGGTGACGGTAGCTATTGTAGTAGAACTAGTCTCAAATTAAAATGTCATTTTATCCATTATGGTTAAGGTCAAGTGGTATATAAACAATTATTCTTTTTTTAAATTTTTTAAAATTTTTTTGACATACAGAGATCACAAATAGGCAGAGAGGCAGGCAGAGAGACAGAGGGAACCAGGCTTCTTGCTGAGCAGAGAGCCCGATGCAGGGCTCCATCCCAGGACCCCAAGATCATGACCTGAGCCAAAGGCAGAGGCTTAACTGACTGAGCCACCCAGGTGCCCCATAAGCAATTGTTATTAATGACTGAGCCACCCAAGGACCCCTAAACAATTCTTCTTCATGAAAGTATTACCCTGTGCCTTTCAGCTATGGCAGTCAAACTTCTGATAGGTCACCATCAAAGGGAACATTTATATATAGAGGGGAAAACATACACAAGAGACTAAGCTCTTCAAAATCATGTTATAATAAAGGAAGAGGAACATTCCTCTCCCCTACCCCTATGTATCTAAATGATCCTTTAATTTCTTACTACTTATTTTTCATCCAAAAATTTTGGCTTTGTTCTTCTTGTTTCTCTGAGAGTTGTCTGAGTGATAAGGACATCAAAGAAATAAAACTTCTCTGTCTAATCTAGGCACTTAGGAGACTCAGCATCCAATCATCCTTGCTTCTAATTCTGCTACAGATGTGTACTTCTATTTAGAGAAGCCTTAAGTGCATCTGTCATTGGGATGATGTTTGAAAAATGTGATTAGGACTAGAGTTCTTTGGCCAGTTGGTTTTTTTCTTTCTACTTCCTCTTTCTCAGAGGTATGACTCCATTTCTACCAAGAAGATGTGATTAAGATACCCCTATTGGTTGCTTGGAGCTATTTAACTCCCTACTGGCCTTCATCTCTACATCATCGCTGGCTGAACAAAATAACCACTAACAGTTAACTTCCAGAGTTTTCAACTGCCTGGTGTCACACTTTCCAACACACTGCCTTGACCCTAAATACACTATTCCTCTATATCCTGAAACACAGTCTGTTAGACACATCTAATTTTCAAAACATGGTCTTATTTTTGCCTTCCTTAGGTCAGATATAAGATATTATACCTTCTTCCAATAAAATTTAAAGCATTTATATACCTAAAATTCAACAGATTTATATACTTAAAGGCATTTGAATTTTCATCACTTCCCCAAACTATTATGAATTCTCTTAAAATTTTCACCTCATATTAAATTCCCAGTTTAAAATAAGAAAGTTATTAGGAAAAATAATCTGAAACTAATATTTCTCTTTTAAAACAGAACATTTATCATATATATATTTTATGAATTCACTTTTTCTACATGATACTAATGGTTATAAGATATTAATTCTTTTTTATATATGTGTGTGCACACACACCTGTATTTGAGGGATTTATATTGATTTAATTGAAAGTAATATATACTGTTTTCTTTCAAAACCATTTAGAATAATGAAATATATTATGGTAAAATATGATCCAAATAATTGTATGTCGTCTTTTCAGTTTACTTGAAAATAAGTGAGGATAGATGAGAGTTATTTCTTCCATGTTCTACCAGTAGCATGATAAAATCAACTGTGTGCCTGCTTTCTTTTAGAGAAAACAAGGTGAATATTGAGAATTGAACTATTGAAAGTAGGCCATTGTTATTTATAGGTTATTATGCAAGTAACAATTGAGGTTTGGATGTTATAGAACACTGTATTAGTAAAAGAGTCTCTTCCTTACTCTATATGAAAGTTCTAACCTGGGGCACCTGGGTGGCTCAGTGGGTTACAGCCTCTGCCTTCAGCTCAGGTCATGATCCCAGGATCCTGGGATCGGGCCCCCACGTTGGGCTCTCTGCTTAGCAGGGAGCCTGCTTCCCCCTCTCTCTCTCTGCCTGTCTCTCTGCCTACTTGTGATCTCTGTCTGTCAAATAAATAAATAAAATCTTAAAAAAAAAAAAGAAAGAAAGAAAGTTCTAACCCAATTTACTTTCATTGACTACAGAAATTCATAGAAATGTCTGTAAATTCAACACAAAATTAAAGTTTAGAGTACTAAGTGCTGCCATTTGCCTGCCCAGGACCCATTCCCCATTATTCTGTACTAATAAAGCCATTGATTTGTTTATGGCTGTAATTTTTACATCTAAAATTACTCATCTATCTATTCCCTGACATCTATAGATGACTCCATGATACAGTGTAGAAAGTTAATTCACACAGAATTCCCTTGGAAGATTCCTACCTTTTGAAAGCAAAGACTTCTTAGGGCAAGGACTTTTAGCCTTTTGGCCCACCTCCCCCCCGCCCCGCTTCTTTTTCCAAGCAGATCTGAGATCTGTTACAATGTTTTATTGCATGATTATGTTGGTTATATTGTTAAAATTTTAATTTACATGTGTTACAGGAACTGGGATGATGTTTATGAGGTTGAGATGATAAAATATAAATAAGTGGTTTTTCATATTTCAAAAACAGAAATAATAAATCATTTATAATAAAATACATGCTTAACAATACTTCTAGTGATGATAAATAGCATATACATATGGAACAAAACAGACATGTAGCAAATACTAATTATTATTTATTTGTAACAAAATTTATAAATATGCATTTAATGACTAAGATAGTCCTTCATGCAATCAAATTTTTACACAGGAAATATGGAGCTGTACTCTGTAAACTAGTGTCCACCTGATCTGAAGAGGAACTTTAGTGAGAGAAATATACCAGGTATATTTGTGGTTCAGCATGAAACCTACGAAATTCTGATATTCATCAGTTTTTCCAATGCTAGACAGTACAAGGTAGAAATTTAACTCATTTGCACAGATATCATTTTTGTCATTTATAGTTTGTGTTTAACAATACTTTTTATTGAGATATAACTGACATACTAGTTTCTGGTGTACAACATAATGATTTGACACTGTATATACTGAAGAATGATCACCATAATAATTTTAGGTAACATTCATCACCACGCATAGTTACATATTTTTTTTTCTTCTTGTAATGAGTACTTTTGAGATCTACTCTCTTAGGAAATTCCAAATATATAATACAGTATTATTAACTATAGTTACCATTATCTACGTTATATCCCAGGACTTATTTTATAACTGAAGTTTGCATCTTTTGATATCCTTCACTCATAGTGTCTACCTTTCTACCACTCACCTCTAGCAACCACTCATCTGTTTTCTATGAATTCCATTGTTCTTGGTTTGTTTGTTTGATTCCATTTGTTTGTTTAGATTCCATATATAAATGAGATCCTATGATATTTATCTTTCTGTGTCTCATTTATTTCTCTCCGTGTGATGCCTTCAAGGTCCACCCATGTAGTTTTAAATTGCAGGATTCTCTTCATTTCAAGGTGAATAATGTTCTGCTGTGTGTACATATGTGTGTATATCACATTTTCTTTATTAATTTATCCATTGATGAACACTTAGGTGATTTCCATGTCTTGGTTATTATAAATAATGCTGCTATAAAAATGGAAATGCATTTATCATTTTGAGTTAGTGTTTTCATATCCTTCTGGGATAAGTACCCAGAAGTGGAACTGCTGGATCACATGGTAGTTCCAGTTTTAATTTTGTGAGGAAACTTAGTACTGCAACAATATACATTTCCATCAACAGGGCACAAGGGTTCCCCTTAATCTACATCCTTGCCATCCTTTTGTCATTTTGATAATAGCCATTGCAGGGGTGAAGTGATATCTCTTTGTGATTTTGATCTGCATTTCCCTGATTAATCTTTATACTACATAAAATCAAAGCATAGTATCAATGTGTTATAAAAATACTTACTTAAATCTATTACGTGAATTTTCTAGGGTTCTATAATACTATAATATTATACAGTAATGGGTTCAGCAACCATGTTTTGAGAGTTCATTCAATAATCAGTCAATACACAATGAATAAAATTCCACATAGATTGATTTTTGTGCTAAAGTTTAAAAGTTAGTGAAACATCATTAGTTTATTCATGAAGACGATTAGTTGTAGATTGATTAAAATGTAAATAGCTGAATGCAATTATTCAGTTTAACATGAGATAGTAAGATTAGGGTTTTTTTAATTAGATTTTAAGTTCTACAGGAGAAAAATACATAATTGAATAAATATACTCAATACTAATAATTCCATTTTATTATCTAGCTACTTATATGAATAACATAGCCACTATAATTTAATATGTATTATTAATTCAATATAATGTGGATGGAATGCATATGAAATCATATATTTCATAATGCTTATTTTATTTTAGTTTTAAAAATAAACATGAATTATACTAGCTAATCAATAGGCCTGTTTTGAATGTATGCAGTAGTAATACTGCTGTGGTTCTGGATATGAAATACAGACCTTCTTTGATAGCAAATAATCTGGTTTATGAGATTAAAAACATGCACTACAGATAATGAAAAAGCAGTATAAGTCAGTATATAATTTTGCAATTCTGTATGCAGTAGAATGTTGATGGACTGCATATTATGTATTAGATACATTTCTAGGTTTTGAGGTAACATCAACTAAAGGTCAGAGTCAGCCATTAAGAAGCTTAGAGACTAAAGAGAGGAAGATAGCAGTCAGGCAGATTCCGAATGCTGAGTTACAGAAAATAGGTGTAGGTAAGTACTGGCTGCAAAGGGAACATAAAAGGAGGCCCTGTAACTAGAAGACTTTGAAGGGGGAAAGGTTACGGAAGATTCCCGTGGGTAAACATTAATCAGACCAATATTTAAGCCAAAGAGAATTTCAAGAAGAATATGCAAAAGCCTGGAGTTATGTACATGTATAATTTCTACAGCTCCTAAGTAAATGAAGACCTGATGCTCATTCAATCACGCCTTCTAGACCTTGTTCTGACATCACTTAGATACACACATTTGGGAAAGACACTTGAACATTTTGAAACTGAATTTATTTATCTATATTAAACAAGTGATTAGATTAAGTTATTGCTTTACTCCCTTCCAGGCTTTTGGTTGTTCACTTTTCTATTAACAAGAATAAAGAAAACAGATATTAGGACTCATGAAATTAATTTTAGCTTTATATGGACCTTAGATAACCTGAAACAACCATAATGAAAGTTTTCTCCTCTGGCTAGTTCTTAACCCGGTCTGCATTTACCTCTTAAGCTCCAAACAAAAACCTGTCTCTATGTGATACCTTCCCTCATGCCAAAGGCAGATATAATGATCCTATCCTGAGTCTATGTAGGTTTAGTTCACTTCCTGTAAGATAATTCTCAAATTCTCCCTGGTATGGTAGTTATTTTTGTACCGGTCTTCCTCCCCGCCCCACCACCAGAGGAGATCCTGTACTCTTCCTGAGTAAATTACTAAGGGCCTGATTAATCTTTACCTCTTGTTGAACAAAATACCCCTAAATAAGTGTTTGGAAAAGAATAAATTGCTAACCACTTATACTCACTTCTTAATAACGTATTTATATTTAAGCTTTCAACAAGTGAATTCTGAGGCATATCTGTCGATAAAATATAACAAACAGCAAAGACAACACTTGTTCAATTAATGACTTAATAAGATTGTTTAGTGCCATTTTGAAAAATGTTTTTATTATAGATTTTTAAAATGATCAAGATAGCTGGCTGAAACCAGGTTCAAGTAATAGTGTAATTAGTTAACTTGCATTAGATAGAACACATATTCAATATCATTTTTTCAGTATTTCTTTAGATTAATTTTTCTCATATTGATGACTGTTCATAATTCAAGCCAGTTGTTTTATTACTGCCTTGCTTCCAATAAAACTCTAGAGGTTGTATGAATATAGATTGAGTGAATATAATTTTAAACCATTATGTGTAGTCATATTAAAAAACAGGGGATAAGAGGAAAATGTTGATAATTGTACTCTACCCATTACAAAATTTAAATTGATTTGACTTCAATGTGAGGGCTAAAAGCATATTGAATGTATTAAAAAGCACAAATCTATAGTCTATTGTTCAGCACACTGTTATTACTACTAGTACATCATTCTCCCTTCAGACTTCCACAGCAGAAAGTTCTAAGAAAATGATTGCAATCAATCTTTTAATAACTTGAGTGTAATTCTAAAATCTCATATCCATAGCCAAAGGGAAGATATTTAGTCTTTCTTTGCCTCAGTTTCCTTACATAAAAAGATAACAATTTTAACTGCATCACTAATTCAAAACCTTCTTCTTTCTTTCCTTTTTTTCTCCCAAAGTTATACCCTAACCTTCACATCCAGCAGGGCCTATCGGTAGAGAACAGAGAGCCGAACGGATAGCAATTTACTGCCCTCCTAACCTTGTCCATTTCACACCAAGAAGTTCCCCATACTTTTATTTCATTGTAATTCAAGATAAGATTTATTGAGTACTGGTTTCTGTGGTAAGAAAAAAAAGAAATAAAAAGAGGAGAGAAAAATGGTAATTTGAACCTCTGAAAAAGGATCATATCTCAAATTTAAGATATTATCTAATTAATGGTAAACTAGCAATTTGAGTTTTGTTGGTATTTTCTAAATGGATGAGTAAGTTAATAAATTACTCATTTTTATATATAATTAAAGATTCTTTACATCATAAAAGTATATTATATTTCATTTTTTAAAAAGTAAACAAAAATGCATTGTCTTTGTTTTAGGTATTTCATATATTGCCCTGGGATGTTAAATACCAGAATTAGCCTGCCAATGAAACTGGGTAATGTTTCATGTTAATAATTTTGATCCCATCAACTTTATCCATTTTTGTTTGTTTATGTTTTATTTGCAGAGAACAGGGAACTTATACAATGTTATACAATATTTAACTGTGATTATTAAAAAATAAATTTTATGCACATAGCCTCTTTCCTCCACTCAATCTTCTAAAAAGAAACACATATATAAACACACACATCAACACTTTTCTTCTTCTTTTTTTTAATCCTTTGAAGATGTTAGGCAGAAACTTGGGGAAAGTAGCATTCTGGAGAGCAAACACAGAAAATTGTTAGCATTTTATCACTCTCCTCTTTCCTCATTTTGATCTTCTTAACGCAGGAATTTCTTGGATCCCTGATTTTTGAAAACAGTTGAAGAATGCTTACAGGTTGCCAGTGTGACAGCTCCGTGTCTGGCTGCTTTAAGGGAAGCAAATTAGAGGACGTGATATCCAAGCTAAAACATTAACTGGGTCTTAGGAGAATATCTGACTTTCTGTTCTGATGATTTGACTTGCTCCATAGGTAGGGAAGGGTGGAGAAGAGCTGTCTGCCTTTAAGAGGAGGGACCATAGGGGTGCCTGGGTGGCTCAGTCGGTTGGGTGGCTGCCTTTGGCGCAGGTCATGATCCCAGGGTCCTGGAATCGAGCCCCACATCGGGTTCCCTGCTCTGCGGGGGGTCTGCTTCTCCCTCTCCCTCTGCCTGCTGCTCTGCCTGCTTGTACTCTGTCAAATAAATAAATAAAATCTTAAAAAAAAAATTAAAAAAAAAAGAGGAGGGACCATACCTGCCACACTCTGCACTTTTCAAGTATATACTTGCATCTTGAATCCGAAGACAACCATATCCTGATAGTTTCTAAGTTTACCTTCTTTCCTTTTTAATACATTATTAAATAGTCAGATTTCAAATTATTTTTCAAAGTTGCAACATAGTCCAATACTTATTCATAGTTGTTAATTACTCCAATGCAAACACTAGTATGCCTGAAATGTTCATTTTACCTATTGTCTCTTGTTAGGCATGCTAATAATTCCTTTATTACAACACATGTCCCCAGACCACTAGTGATGTTTTATGAATTTTATGTATCAATTCCTCACATGAACTCCTCCTATGAATCAATTTTATAAAGATACTAGGATTTAAGACAGTAAATCTTAAGTAGCCTCGATGTAGGGGGTCTATGTTAACAGTTTTAATTCTCTGTTACACATGGCATTAACTCTTCCAGCATATGCAATTTTTCTATGTACCTGAACATGGTACTTGGGGAGAATTCTCTGAATTCCCCACCCCAACCCATTATATAGTCATGTTCAATAGACTTAAATAGAAACCAAGAGATAATCTGAGACAATGAAACACTAAGCGTTGCACCTTCAAAGATGACAGTGATTGCTTAAGATCCTACGTGTCAATGGGACTTGGAAGTTAAAATAACTTAACAAAAAACACACAAAAAACCAAAAAACCTGTTCTAGTCCAAAATATATTGTTTACATGTCTTTGGTCTTTTCAGAGGTACTGCAGTTACCATCTTAGTCCAAGTGTTATTTTTCCTTCTAATTTTTACGCCATTGCTATATAAGTTATTTAACAAAGTCTCTTCTGCCTTACCAATAGAGAAAAGAGGTTATTCTCTGTTAAGTGTAAAATTCCTAAAGACAATTCCAAATCCATAAAATGTCTGAATGGTAGATTCAAATAATTTAGTATTTGAATGATGTGGATATATGTACTTATATATATATAAATAAACATATACATAAATATGTATGTGTATATATTAATATATATGCTAATATGTTATATACATATTATCTATTATTTCATTATCTGAATCAGTATTATTGTTTTCATTATTATTACTTTAGCAGAGTGAATAAAAAGTTGATTTATACAACTAAAGCATTTACATTTTAAAATTATTTTTAAATTCTTATGGAAGGCTAAGAAGGCAAACAACCTTCTTAATGGTGTTCTTCCACAATGCATTTTGCAACTTGTCTTTGAGATCACTTTTATTTCCAAATATCTGTGGAGCTCAAGAGGTACTTACTATGAATCCACTGTGGTAGACTTAGATCTAAATTTGTTTGCTATTGCCATCCCTCTCAGACACTCATGTTATATGCTTTATCATATTCTTGTTTTCTATAGGTAAATCTTAGAAGTTTAACTATAACTCTCTGGGTCTTGTCCCATCTACTTTAACACATTATATCTTTATTAATTAGTATTTAAGATTAAGAAGTTGAAAGTCTCTACTTCTTCACTCTCTTTTTCCCATATTTTTCTGGATTTGAATGGGGCAGAATTTCTTTTATGTATTATCTTTTGTCTTAATTCAACCTCTTATCTAGAACTTAACAGTTGACAGAGGAATTACCTCAAAATGGAGGAAAATCTATGATTTTCCCAAACTTATTCTAAAACCAACCAATTTTATTTCTGCAATATCCTTGGCCATACAAATAAGTATATTAGAGACCAGGTGCTGCATAAAACTTAATTTGGGGGTGGGAGAACAAATAAATAGAATACATTAATTTTTTATTTCCCTACTTACATCAATATTAAACTTTCCTCGGATTTGTGCACTCGCTTTGTGGTGGGAAGCAAGGGAGATGGCATCTCTGGAAATGGGTAATAATGTTGAAGTACTTCCATAATTTGTTGAAATCCAAACCTGAGGAGCAATGTATTAGAAGATTTGGTGAAATTTTTGACTTCAACTTTAAATATACAGTGTTAAAAATGTGTTTTTTATGATCATAACTAATAGATACTGGAATATAAATCTTACTTGGGAACCTAACCAATGCTAATGAACTTAGTGACAACGTTTACTTTCTGCAGGTTTATATTAAGAAAAGGAGGAAGCGGGGCACCTGGGTGGCTCAGTGGGTTAAAGCCTCTGCCTTCGGCTCAGGTCATGATCCCGGGATCCTGGGATCGAGCCCCGCCTTGGGCTCTCTGCTCAGCGGGGAGCCTGCTTCCTCCTCTCTCTCTCTCTCTCTGCCTGCCTCTCTGCCTATTAAAAAAAAAAACAAAGAAAGAAAAGGAGGAAGATCTACTTTTAACACCTGTATCTGCATTTCAGTAACATCATTTTTCATATTGACCCTAAAATATTGTCTCTTTATGTGCTATGGGTTTCTTTCTCTCTGTTTTATTAGAAAATCATTTAGCTATAGTGATCCTTACCAGGATTATAGTTTGTAAATCAATAGATCGAATTTTATACTTCCCAAATTGATCATAATATCATCATGTGTTTTCAATGCAAATGTTGAATTCATATATATTTTATGTACAAATTTGACATAAATGGGATATTTATTATGAACCATATTGTATTATGTATTTGTATTGTATTGTATTATTGTATTATGATACAATATTGTATTATGAAATTTTAAAGTATACTCCAGTAATGTGGCCTACTGGAATTAAGTAGAATAAGATAGTTAATCAGAGACTATTTCTTGGTATGAGAAAGATCCTCTACTATACTTTAAATCACTTTGGAATGGGAGAAAAAAACCAATTCAAAGTGCATTTTCTTCTAAGACTTCTATCTCATTTGCATAAGAAGAAAATGAATTTTCTATTAATAACAGGATCATTGAACAGCAATGCCTAAAGATAATAACAGCCAGCACTTCACTTCCTCCATTTCAGTAATCCTAGACAGATGGATACCAACAAACAAGCGAATGGAGCTAGCTAATTAATAAGCACATTGTTTTGAACATCAGACTGTATTTTTAATAAAGCCCATCATTTGTTTATTCATATAATAAATATTTACCCCCTAATGTTGGTCAGGCAATATGCTAGGTACTAAAAATGAATAAAGATAGGGGTAATGCAGTATGGTGGGAAAATAGGTATGTATAAAATAATCACACAAATAAAGGCAAAATAGATTATCTGAAAAATGCTACAGATGACAGTAATAAGGTGTCATGAGATTTTAATAAATAACTAAAGACCTATTATATGATGTACTTAGGCAAAAGTGTCAGAAAGAACCCTGCAAAATCAAGTAGCATAATGTATTTCAATCCTTAAATATGGGAATAGCTATGTTTATTTGCCTTTAGTTTGTTGAGTATTTCACCAAGCCAAGTACGTTTGAGAAATAAAGATAATTCAAAATACACATCATGCATCAAGTATCACAATGGAGATAAACTTCTCCAATGCTGGACTTCAGACGTGTGACACACATCCTTGCACACTGATTGTCCTGTTGGTAGAAATCTATCCTCATGAAAACAACTTTGATCCCCAAACAAAGCTTTCCTTATCTCAGGATAATAATGATTCTAAATGCAAAGCCATTCAAAGTTGTCTTCAGGCTAAATCTTTAAAGGTATATGCAGGACTGCCAAAAGGCAAAGAAGTACGACAAATAAAAAAAAAGGATTCCACTGACAAATAGAAAACACCAGAGACCAAATGGCATTTTATGACTCAGTGCCATACAAATCTAGAGGAGGAAAATAACATTGTAATTTTTTTAGTTATTAATGAAAATTTTAACTATAATATTAATATAGAGATCTATTATAATTTTTAAAATTTAAATTGTTTATAAACCACCTTACTGGCTTCTAATCCCTTCTCCAAACTTGCATTTCCTCCTGAATTTCCCAGCAAATTGAGTTGTTGCACTATTAATTACAGTGATTTGAAACTTGAGCTTCATATTTTACTTTTCCTTCTTTTTGTTAGTCAAATATTGACTAATTCACTGATTAAGATTCTAACCTCCTTACATTCCTTTAAATACCACACTATTTTGGGGGCTCCTTGGTGGCTCAGTCAGTTAAGCATCTTCCTTGGCTCAGGTCATGATCCCTGGGTCCTGGGATGAGGCCCCTCTATGAGCTCCCTGGGCTCCCTTCTCAGAGATGAGTCTGCTTCTCTCTCTCCCTCTGTCCCCAACCCACACACATGCTCTCTCTCTCAAATAAAGTAAAATGAAATCTTTAAAAATACATACATACATACATACTGTACTATTTTTATATATTTTATTTCACTTGTAGAATTTTCACCAAATCCAGCACTTCCCCAACTATCTGTGGTGAAGGATTAGTCAACCCCTCCCCAATTCAATGTGGACAAATAATTTGGTAAAATATAATAAATATAAACCCTAGAAAAATAAAATACAAATTACAAAGACATAAAATGCAAACTCTATTTTTATTAGATGCAAGAGAAGAAATCACATTACAGTAAATATATTCAGGACAAATATGAGAAGAAAGAAGTATAAACATTTTATAAATTGTTCATGGAAACTATGCATACAGGTTATTACTATAGATAATTGCTTTTACAGTTGATACATCTTGCCTCATTCTGTGAAAAATGAATTATTAAACACTTACATGCACACATTGAACAAGCCCATCTATCACATTAAAATTCAAAATATTGATATATACTCAATGTATTGATATACATTGTGTTTGTCCAATGTGTGCATATAATTTGACAACTGTAACTCAAAAGTATATAAAATCTTGCTCACTGGCTTATCTGTTAGATTGAAGATAACATCACTCCTAGAAAAAAGCATTTCTAGGGGCAACTGGGTGGTTCAGTGGGTTAAAGCCTCTGCCTTCGGCTTGGGTCATGATCCCAGGGTCCTGGGATGGAGCCCCACATTAGGCTTTCTGCTCAGGGGGGAGCCTGCTTCCTCTTCTCTCTCTGCCTGCCTCTCTGCCTACTTGTGATCTCTGTCTGTCAAATAAATAAATAAATAAATCTTAAAAAAATAAAATAAAAAAATAAAAGCTTTAAAAAGAATTTCTATACCTTAGCTATGTCTTGTTTTAGTAACACATATTAAAATAATCAGTCTCACAGAAAGATATTAATGGGTAATGAAAGTGATTTTAAGGCACTTTCAGTGAGCTTGTGCTGTTCGTTTTTAACTATAATGAAAAATGAGACAAGTGTTGCCATGTTTTCAAAATTTACCTTTAAACTTCCATCCAGTTTCAATACTATTTCTGTTACGGGTATGAGAGTCTGTGTTGAGTGACGAAGGTCTTGGTCTTTAGATTCCTCACAAGAAAATCTACATGGGGATCTGCACTGAAATGAAGACAGCCAGAAGGAAAGTAGCAAGCACAAAACAGTTATTTAAGCAAAACACACTCTCAGCCAGCCCTGGGTTGTTTTCTGGTGGGATATTATTGGGTCTTTCTGGGCTGGAAGGAGCTGTGCAGTATTCTCTGAAGGAGGCTACTTCCAATCATTTGGGAATCTCCTCCCACAGGGTGGGAGGAGGAGTTTTATGACCCTACAAAATTTGCACCTGATTCGGCATTGATGATGAGCTTAGGTGTTAACACTGGAGCAAAGGTATAAGAGGACAGCTTTGTTCTGCACCTGTGGCTCTAGATCAGTCAGTCCCAAGGTCTCAGAAGTCACAAGGTCAGGATGTTGTTCCACTGGCTTTTAATCTGTAGCGTATCACCATCCTGACTCTGGTTCTCCTCTCTGTCATTTTCTTTCAAGGATTTGGGATACTGCCTTTGGGGCATTCCTTCCACTCCTCCCCTCTAGCTTCTACCTAACATTTCCATCCAGTTTCAGTAATGTTTCTTATAGGACCATAATTAAGTTTAAAGTATCTTTCTATGAAATAAATGAATACCAGATTTTATATACTTTTGAGGTACAGTTATCAAACTGACCCTTAACTATTGCAAATTAAAGCATGAGCCTACTGCTGGTATCTAGTAAGAATATCTTGCCACATGCAACTATCAATTTGCTATAGAAGTTTCCAAATGATTACTCCCAATTTCTGTGGTGAGGCCCTTGCAATAACAACCTGTTTGTGGACCAGCAATAATTTATGAATCAGACTTTGAATAGCACTGACCTAGAATACAACCTCAGTTTTGTTTTTCGCTTTCTTCCTTATGCTGCTTTGAGTGATTGAGTGATCATAAAACTGTAGTTAGTTTCCATTTCACTCCCCAACTTCAAATCCTGAAGTGGTTCTGTAGAAGATGGTATCTCTTGCACATAGATACAAAACAGTTAAAGTTTACCTTCTGTTTAAAAAGTTACAAACACAACACAAAGAGCATGCTTTAGCATATCTCAGCAGCACTCCAGTTCTTGACAGTAAACACACCTGGGAAAGTAGGTCAATTTCTTAAATAAAGATATCTTTACATTGTGCTAGTTTTTTCCCCCTGGCAGTGGGGACAGAAACAGTCTAACAATGAAGAATTTCTGTGCCATTAGTGATTATAAGTTCTCCATTATTATATACCTGCTTTGATCAACCAGATATTCTACATTCTTTCATTCTTTTCTTATTTAGTCCTCAGTTTGTTTCATTTTAATTCTTGTGTGCATTTTACTTACAGGAAATAGGCTAAGACGCCAGGGGTGGGATCCAATAAAGGAAGCCATTTCTGCTTCCTTTGAACTGAATAGTTTACATAAGCCATGCTAAAATCCTTCCTGTTCATGCTCAGGTATGCACTGGAATCACCAAATTTTTAAACTAAAACTTAAAGGAATTTTAAATTTGGGTCAAATGCATGCTGCTTCCCTGGGCTAGCATTATTCTTATTTTGGTGTTGAGGATAAATTATTGCAGACCTCTTATATCATTTTTGTGCTGGATAACTCCCATTTTTCCTATCAGGTTTCCTCTGTACCCTTCAATAAACCTGTTCTGGCTCCACCAAGCAACCCACTTGGGACTGTGTAAATATGTGCCTTCTGTGTTCCTTGTTATGTTTGTTCAGTGAAAGGAACCTGCAGGAGATGAGAAAGGAGAGTGAGTTTGAGTGATTTCCCTGCTTCGTATCTGCACTGTTACCCTGCGCTGAGTACATGGTACCATGGCTTCTGTTAAGCAACCTTCTTACAGGACTTTCTTTTGCTCTGTGCTCCAATAATTGTTTCCTATTCTTGCTCCTTTAGGCCTAAAGATGGTTAAAAAAGAAAAAAAAAAAAGTCCTACTGTTAATAGTCCCAGAATAACACATTTGTTCTTGTGATTTTCCTATACACTGCCAACGATGTATACAAAACAAAATGTTCTACGAATTCCCCAATTTGACTCTACCATGTACACTTTGGCAGGTTACTTTCTGACAGAAATTGATATGAGGAGTGATCTCAGGGGGAAAAATTAGATTATGTACTTGGTTATATACATATTTTAAGTTCACAGAGATATATTCCTCATGAATCATCTAAAATAAACAGTGCAGTGTTGGCCCAAGTATAGAAAAACGACCCATAGAAAAGAGAATGATTGAAATATATTCATTAACCTGATTTATGACCAGGAGCCACTAAATTCAATGAGGAAGGAAAGATATTACAATAAATGTTTTACATGAGTCACGGACGCAAATGTGAATGATTTAAAAATATAATTTGCCTATGAAGGCATTGAAAAATATAATGAGCTTTGTATAGGAAAATACCTTAAAATAGGTCATAAGATGTACTATATGTAAAACAAAAGAATAATGAGTTTGACATTGATAGAACAGTTGCAAAGCATTAACCAGGAAAAAAATGACTGGTATATAAATATATAAAAAATACCTATATAAATAAAAAAATATAATGCCTGACTATAATGGCAAGTTTTATATATCATCCTGGCTAGTACCCTATTATTTAATCAAGAACAAATCTGTGTTACTTTAAAAGTATTTTGTACATATAGCTAACATCTATAATCAAATTAAGTAAAGATTACCTTCAATAATTTAGGTGGCCCTCATCTAAACAGTGGAAGGACTTGTGGGGGGGGGATTTTCTCTGAGAAGAAATTCTGCTCTGACACTATAGCATCAACTTCTGCCTGAGTATCCGGTCTGCCAGTATACCAGATTAGTAGCCTCCACAGTCATGTGAGCCAATTTCTCTGGAGAAAACGGTTTCTCCAGAGAACCCTACCTAATACAGATTTTGTAGTAGCAATTCATAATGCTTAACCATGGGTCAAATTACCATACATCCTGAGCTGCCCAACATGCTTGGCCCATGAGGGCAAAGGTTCTGCATGCACAGTCGCATTTCATCAACCAATAGAAGTGGTATACAAAAGATCAGGTTCAAGGAGACCACGAAGGCACAAGTAAGCTACAGCAGGAAGTGGCCAAAATAGTCTTAGCCCCAATTCTTAATCTACTGCCTCCTCTTTCCTAGTCTGCACTGATGGTACATGAGGAGACTTTATAGTTAATTGGTTTATAGATGGTTTTCTGTGACTCTTGATAGCCCCCCAAAGTGGATAGCTACTTTATGGGACCTCCCTGAAGAACAATGGGGAACATGTAAATCAGTTAATTTTAAGTTAAGGGAATTATCCTTGAGCATATGGGTGGGTCTCATCAGATTAGTTGAAGGTCTTAAAAGTGTAAATGAAAATTTCCTAGAGAAAAATTCTGCTTCAAGATTGTACAGAAATTCTGTCTAAAATTTGAGGCTACTACATTGCCCTACAGAGTTTGGACTTGCCAGTGTTAACGATCATATGAATCAACTCCTTAACATAAATCGCCTAACTGTGTGTGTGTGTGTGTGTGTGTGCATGTATGCCTGCACAATGTTCCTCTAGAGAATCTTAATTGATATACTGATAAACCAAGAAAAGAGGATGGGAAAGTGATTAAAAAACATTAAACATTTAAGCATAAACAACCACTTCAGGAAAGAGGATATACAAATGGTCAATAAACACATGAAAATGTGCTCTAACTCATCAGTTATCAGTAAATGCAAACTGCAGTAAAATGTCATTTTACACCAACCAGAATATCCAAATTTAAAATGACAATATCAACAGCCACTAAAGTTTTTGAACATCCAGAACTTGCAAACATTATTGTTGGAGGTATAAATTGGTAATGTTATTTTAGAAAAAAAATTGACAGTATCTAAACATATGTATATCCCAAGATAATTATATTTTTGGCATCAGGTGCTATAGAACAAATGACTATATTCACCAAAAGAACATGTAAGAATGTTCAGAAGCATGTTCAGTATAACCACAGACATGACACAATCTAAATGTTTGTCAACATGATTAAATCTCCATACATCTCTCTCACTCTCTCTCTCTCTCTTCCGCATCTCATCCCCACCCCTCTGTCTGTCCCTGTATATCCCTTCCCTTAATTTTCACACCTGAGTAGAAACCTCTTCGCTGTTACTGTATCCAAGGGGCAAAACTATTCTTTATACTGCCTTATTACTCTTCCCAAACCTTTGTAAATAATCCTTAATAATCTCTCCTCAAATTAACCAATTTGAGTGTGCCTTATCTTTCCTGCCAGGACACTGGCTATTATAATATCCATATTTTCCAAGTTTTAGTAGATGCTTTCAACAGAACATCCTTGTGACGTGTTCTTCCAGGCATAGTGTTCAATTTTTGCTATTTTGTTCAAGTGAAATAGATTTGGTAGACCCGCTCTGAATGTTGCCTGATTTATACTCCACACTACTTACATTTAATCTATTGTTTCTGCATTTATTAATCCATATGTGAAATTATTGATTAAAAATTGATGAATTTTAAAAAGCTGATGAATCAATGTCATGTTAAAATCGTTTTGATTCGTGGATGCTTTGCTTTTGAAACATGTTATAGCTCTGAAGTTGGAAGAAAAATATCACAGATTTTATTAATTGAACTCATCATTGTGGAAGACTTCATGTTTTTCATTCTATGAGGAAAAAAATGAAGAGGAAATTATTTCCCCTGAATTCAAGCACTCCTAAACACTGTACTATTCAAAGTGCTGTTTTATATTTTTATTTAAAGATTTAGCTGTACATATACACTAAGAAAAAGAAGCAAAATTTATAAGACAATCATTCCATCTTTCAATATAAGTACAAGGTCCATAGCAATTGGAAAGCAAAACAAAACAACAACAACAAAAAAAGATCACAACATCTAGATGTCCCCCAAATTACCAAATGTTAGATACTGAGGATGAATAGACAATATAGTCAGGAAGCCTATTCTATTTTTTTTTTTTTTTTAAGATTTTTATTTATTTATTTGACAGAGAGAGATCACAAGTAGACAGAGAGGCAGGCAGAGAGAGAGAGAGAGAGAGAGAGAAGCAGGCTCCTTGCTGAGCAGAGAGCCCGATGCGGGACTCGATCCCAGGACCCTGAGATCATGACCTGAGCCGAAGGTAGCGGCTTAACCCACTGAGCCACTCAGGCGCCCAGGAAGCCTATTCTAATTACGACCTGTTACAAAAGTTGTCATTTGAGCAGTGTGTGTGTGTGTGTGTGTGTGTGTGTGTAGGGGGTGTGTATGATGACCCAGCAAGGCAGGATACCTGATGACCTCTCAGGTTTCAGATTTTAACACCACTAAGTTAAAAATAGAACCTGCATGCGATTCAGCAAATCCACTACTATGTAACAAAAGGAAAAGAAAAGAGGACTCTGAAGAGCTATTTGCACCCCCATGTTCATTGCAACCTTATTCATAATAACCAAGATATGGAAACACCTAAATGGGCATCAGTGAACAAATGGATAAAAAGTATGGCATATACATATAATGGAACATTATTCAGGCTTAAAAATAAAGAGGAAATCCTATCATTTGAAACAACATGGATAAACCTGGAGGGTATTATGCTGAGTGAAATAAGCCAGACACAGAAAGACAAATTCTTTTTGAACTCACAGATGGAATCTAAAATAGACTCACAGAAGCAGAGAGTAGAATGGTGGTTGCCAGTGGAGGGGTGAGGGGGTAATGAGATGGTCAAAGGGTATAAAGTTTCAATCAAGCAAGGTAAATGAGTTCTGGAGAGGTAAGTGCAGAATGGTGACCATAGTTAACAATATAAATTGTATATTTGAAATTTGGTAAGAGGATAGATCTTAAAATAAATCTTTTCAACACACACATGCATATACATACCCATGTTAAATATACAGATGATGGTTATGTTATTTAACCTGATTGTGGTGATCTTTTCACAATGTGTACCTATATGAAAACTTCAATGCTATATAGCTTAGATATATACAATTTTTATATGTACACAAAAAGATAGTATCATTACTATGTCTGTCCTTTCTACTCTTCCTCACACTCATCACTTTTTTAGTCTCCATATTTCTCAAAAACAATGAAAGTGTGTGTGTGTGTGTGCACATGCATGTGTACGCACGTGCATGTGTGTTTGAGTTTGATGGGACTACTTTTTTTAATATCTTCTCTTCAGTTCAAATGTAATGGGCTTAAAATTCATGTGACATTCCTAGGCACTCATACAGTCTATATGAAAGAGAAATTATTTCCATCTTGTACACCCAAGCTCCCTATATCCTATACTAAGGCTTTGAGACTTCTGTCAATTGAAAAATTAAGTTTTCATTGATTGTTTTAAAAATCACCTAGAAAGAAAATAATCATAGAGCAGTAAACCAGTTAACATAATATAACCTAAGGACATGCCTAATGCCACGAGAAATAACATTGAAATCTCCAAGCTAGAAAAATATTATGGAAGAAATTATCTTCCATTTCCTTAAGTTTGAGCCTATAACTTTTGTCTTCTAATTTAAAACTTGGTAATCTTTTGTCTGCAGGTCTACTCTATTATTGCTATTAAAAAGTTCTTAGATTGTTATTAAAAGCTCTAGAGATCTGCTATACAACACTGTACCTATAGTCCACAATAATATATTGTACACTTTAAAATTTGTTAGAAGGGTAGATCTCATCTTAGGTGCTCTTACCACAATAAAATAAAATTTTAAAAACTCAAATTAATTATGTTTACCTCAGGCCTAGAAAATTATATTCAGTTTGCTTTTGATGTTATCTAGAAAAAAAATATTTTTAACTATTTAATGGAAGGGAGAGAGTGGTAGTTGTATGTAATATTAAAGTTTCTATTCTCAATAATAGATTACAATTTTTTATCATTCCAGTGATATGCCTAACTTAAGTGCTCTATTTTCCAGCCTATCATTTCACCACTTAGGTATATTCTAACTAATTAGATGAAATCAAGTAGGTTATGTGCTACTGCTCCTTAAAAATAGGTATCCTTCTTTTCTACTCGTTTTGCATACAAAATTCATCTACTTTTCATTTAAGCTTTACCAAATAAATTTGGAGATTTAATGTATTTTTCTGATTTTTAACATATCTCCTATTGTTATTTGTGAAAAGAGAGTCAGGCAAATAACTAATGATTGTAGGATTTAATTAATAGTTGGGCAAATATGGGATATCAATCATTATACTTTATGCTTTTGAAAATAGGTTATTTATGAAAGATAGATATTATTACCCACATAATAAAATGCAAGATTACTGCATCAACTACTTTTAAAAATTAATCAAAACCAAAATAGCTTAAAACATTAATAAGAGACTTAGTTTTCTAGTTGAAGCAAAGGAGATTTAAAAAGATAAATTTGTAAAAATAAATATATATCTTTTATTGAAAAAAATATATAAAATAGGAGTGCCTGGGTGGCTCAGTGGGTTAAGCCTCTGCCTTCAGCTCAGGTCATGATCTCAGGGTCCTGGGATCGAGCCCCCAGGGAACTTGCTTCCCCCATTTTCTCTGCCTGCCTCGCTGCCTACTTGTGATCTCTCTCTCTGTCAAATAAATAAATAAAATCTTTTTTAAAAAGTACATAAAATAAAGTTACATTTTTATAATACTAAAATATGCTATCCCTATTATCTAAAAATGAAAGAGTTTCTTTCAAAAATAGTAATGTCTTTATTTGAATGCTTCAAAATAGGTTTATGCAAAATGTGCCATGGATTAGTTGATATTTAAAACATGTTCTAATTTTTGTATATATTATTACCTAATTATCAATAATTTTTAATTTCAGAAATAAACATTTGTTGATAACAAATCATGTTCTAGACACATGCAAGGTAACAAATACTTATTTCACTCATATGATTTCATTGCTTATGGGGGCTTAACATTTTCATTGTTTTCTTTCTCAAAAGCTGTAATAATAAATAACAATGACTTGAGTCTAATTTTTAAACCCCACTCTTTCAGATAAATACCATCCCCACACTGTATTCCTCTCATAAGACTTCTTCATCTAGGCTATTTACCTTCCTTTTCCATTTTTTTCTAATCTACTTTTCAATCAATTTTCCTAACCATCTTCCCTTCAATTCTTTTTTTTTTTTTTAAGATTTTATCTATTTATTTGAAAGAGAGATAGAAATCACAAGTAGGCAGAGAGGTAGGCAGAGAGAGAAGGGGAAGCAGGCTCCGTGCTGAGCAGGGAGCTGGACACGGGGCTAGATCCCAGGACCCTAGGATAATGACTTGAGCCGAAGGCAGAGACTTGAACACACTGAGCCACCCAGGCACCCTGGAAACTGATAATTCCAATAAACAAGAAAATGTTTGACTCTTGGAATGATAAATATAAAACTAATTTAAATATATTTAAAGTATACCCTATTTATATGAGAATAGATAAATTAACTTCAACAGGTTGTCATATAGCACAGTGTACAATTACTAAAATGAATCATTTAATTGTTTAATATTCAGTTAGAGTGCCTCCATGGTAACAGCTTGTGTTTTTATTATTTACCTTCAGTAAAGAAGGATGGGAGGTTCAGTTTTATGTTATATCTCAAGAGCAGCTAATGAGTCTTAATTTTAATCAAAGTATCTCTTATGAAAATAAGTAAAAAGATTGGAGAATATTGAGAGAACAAAGAATGGACAATGACAGCCTCAGGCAAAAAATTTGCTATTGACAGAGGCATTTAATATACAATCTTTGGGTAGTAATTTCATTAAAAGAAGATTAAAACTAGGCACATTTGTTATTTTTATCTAAGTCAAGAATCAAGGTTTTGAATCAAAATTTGAATCCAATGTTGCTTGATGTTTCATTTTTAAAAAGCTAATGTCTTTGAGCTGGATAATGTGCTATGTCGTTGAACCCTTGTATCAATTCTATGAAGTTGCACAATTACGTATACTTTTCAGTGAACACTGTGATTGCACAGAGAGGTTATTTAACCTCCTTAAAGTAACATTGTTGTTAAATTATAGACTCAGATTATGAATTTAGGCAACATCCACAATCTCTGTTCTTGTCTATTGTATTATTAACATTCTACTATTGCTTAAAATATTCATTGATTTCCCTATCACCCCTTTGCATTCAGGAGTGGTCCTATAACTTGCCTTGGTTAATGGATTTGGTAAAAATGACATATACCACTTCTAATGAAAAGCTCTAAAAGCTAGTCCAAGATAGTCATGCATCTCCCATTTTCCATGAAACTAGTGAATTACATGCAGTCACTCTGGTCCCAACATGAAGACAGTGTGGAGCAGGATTAGTGCCAACCTGAGATGAACCCATAGGATAAAAATCTTCATAGCTATAAGTCACTAAGAATTTGGACTATTGATTATTGTGGTATAACCTAACTTATCTCAACTGATACAGCTCATAACCACAATATTATTTGGTTTTTCAACACAGTATGCATATACCTAGTGCCAAATCACATTCAATATTTTATCAGTTAATATGTATGTCAGATAAAGGTGATGCCTGGTTACTTTAGCTGAAAGAATAGTATAAATTGTAAGCCAATATTAACTAGGGTATATGTCCTTTTGCTTGATCTACTGATCAAAATTAGAGAAAGTCAAATAAATAAGCTAAGCCAAAAAAAAAAAAAAAAAGGTGGGAGAGAGAGAGAGAGAATTTCTTGTTATGTAATAAGACAAAGAATGTTTAAATAATCCAAAGCATGGATCTTGTTTTTATGTCTCAAGTAAATCTTACTTAAAATAGTTTGTTGTTTTAGGTAAGTGAAAATTCCACATTAAACTGAAAATGTGTTCATCTTTTCCCCAAGACAATCTAAAGTGAAGTTCAGTAATTACATCTAGAGATAATTATCTACTTTTCTGAGTTCATATTTTCCAGATGACATTTATTTCTTCGTTAGTGTCATCATAAAGCCAATTTAGACTTTCCACAGTCTTTAGATTAAGTGTTATGTTTAACAACTCCAATATACACAATACAAAAAGAGAAATTACAGAACATTCAAACAGAAATCTCCATTTAAGAGAAAAAAAGGCAAGATTTTCACAAAGATGGCACCAAGTGTGAAGCAGGAAACTTCTGGCCGTCCTGAAGCTGAAGCTAAAGCAAAGAATTTGAAGACCAAGAAAGTAGTATTTAGAGCCAGAAGAAGAAGGAAAAGGAGGGAAAGAAGGAGAAGGAGGAGAAGGAGAAGAGAAGGAGAGGAAGAAGATGAAGAAGAAGAAGGAGGAAGAGGAGGAGGAGGAGTGGAAGAAGAAGAAGGAGGAGGAGGAGGAGGAGGAAGGGTTAGGTCAGGAGAAGGTGGGGGAAAGAAGATGCACAAATCACCCACTTTCTAGAAGCCCAAGACACTACTACTCCAATGGCAGCCCAAATATCCTGGGAAGAGCACCCCTCAGGAAAAGCAAGCTTGACCACTATGCCATTGTCAAGTTCTTTCTGACCTCTGAGTCACTCTGAAGAAGATAGAAGACAACACATTTGTGTTGTCCACACACTGTGGATGTCAACACCAACAAGCACTAATTCCAGCAAGCTGTGAAGATACTCTATGGCATTGTTGTGGCCAAGGTCAACACCCTAATCAGTCCGATGCTTTGAGGAAGGCATATGTTCCACTAGCTCCTGAATATGATGTTTTTGATGTTACCAACAAAGCTGTGAAATGTGTAAACCTGATGATTCACAGGCCTGTACCCCTGGGGCAAATAATATATTATATGTTAATTTAAAAAAAATTGAGATCATCTAAACTGAGCCTAGCTGGTTAATTCCAAATATAAACTTTTTCATCATTAAAAAAAAGAAAAAGAAAAGTATAGAGTGGTCAAAACTTCAGAGCATATACCACATTGTGCTAGAGTAAAATACAAGGGTCTTCCAACTATGAAGTAATGTGGGTGCCTTCACCAATAATTTATCCACACTTTTCATTCTTTCTGAGTGAGTACTTTCTGTCATGCCCCTGCTCCATGTTTTCTAAAAGGAGTATACAAGAGAACTTTATTTCAGCTCTATGGTATTAAGAGTGAGCCTTCTCCCCCCGCCCCGCCCACCAGTAACAAGAACTGGGTTATATTCAGAGATGGAGAAATTATAGATTCTTGTTTGCCAGTCTTCTTTGTCAATATTTTTTTAAATCTTACTAACTACATAGAATTAATTTCAAATAATTCAAAACTAGTATCTTCAATGATAATAATTGTCTAATCATATTTTGAATATAGGTTTTTTCCTTTTAGTTATCAACAGACATGCACTTTCCACAGTGAATAAAGAGTAAATTAGTTTTGTTTCCCTAACTGAGTCTGAGAATGGAAACTAACATTTTAAAATGAGGGCTATGTTGTAGTAAAATGAACAGAATATCAGTTTATACAAGAATATGGGAATTCTCATTGTCCTATGCCCACTTTGATGCAGTCCATTCATGACTTTATGGTTTGCCATTTATGATGACCCATTCTGAAATTCAATTTCTATATGATTAAGGACTTGGGCATCATGCATATTATAAAAACAATTTTCATTAATAGAATGGATATCTATGTAACAGAATGTGATGGGAATGTCTATTCAGGTATGGCTAGATCCAGGAGCTCGAGTAATTTCATTAGAGCCCTACTTCCTTATTTTAAGGTTGTCTTTGTCATTTCTTGCATTGAATGTGATTATAGACTTTCTCCAATTGTAGCAAAAGATGTGCTATCAGTTTTACATTCCTCTACATATAGAACTTTTGATCTAAAATAGAAACTGGGGCACCTGGGTGGCACAGCTGGTTAAGTGTCTGACTCTTGGTGTAGGCTCAGGTCATAGTCTTGCAATTGTGAGATCAGCCCCACATTGGGGTCTGCTTAGTGTGGGGTCTGTGTCAGATTCTCTCTCACTTGTCCTCTGCCTCTGTTTCTCCCTGCTTGCACAAGTGTGTACATGTGTGCATGCTCTCTCTCTTTAAAATGATAAATAAAATCTTTAAAAAAGGAATTCTCTTTCACAATGTCTGTAAATTAATTCCAAGGAAGACTTGGGTGATCTTTGCTTGTGTTCCATGTTTACTTCTGTAGAAAGGATTGGAAGTAACATAAATTTATGATCTGTCCAAGCTGCAGATTTTTGCCTATAGGAAAACCTTGGAAAAGGTAAGGGACAACTAACTTCCTTCCTTCCTTCCTTCTTCCTTCTTTCCTTCCTTCCTTCCTTTTTTTTTGTATTTCAGCTTTATTTAGGGATAAAATTGGCATATAAAATTGTAAGATATTTTAAGTATACATTGTGGTATATGATATACATTGTGGTATACACTGTGAAAAAGATGCCCTCCATCTAGTTAATTATATCTACTACCTCCCATGTTTATCTTTTTTGAGTGTGTGTATGAAAACATTTAAGTAACAAGAAATAAATCAAGCAATCACTGCAACAAGGGAAAATACCAAAGGCTTCAGTCTATAAAACTAGGGGTCAAAGTCTGAAAGTCAAGGACCGTGGAAACAGACTTAAAAAGACTGAGCATGGGACACCTGGGTGGCTCAGTTGGTTAAGCAGCTGCCTTCGGCTCAGGTCATGATCCCAGCGTCCTGGGATCGAGTCCCGCATCGGGCTCCTTGCTCGGCAGGGAGCCTGCTTCTCCCTCTGCCTCTGCCTGCCACTCTGTCTGCCTGTGCTTGCTCTCTCTCTCTCTCTCTCTCTCTCTGACAAATAAATAAACAAAAAAATCTTAAAAAAAAAAAAAAAAGACTGAGCATGATTAGAACTTTAAAAATCAAAGATCCTGCTGTCTATTTGTAGAGAGCATAGTTGCCTGAATAAGTTTGTTGCCAAGAGCTCTTTATTTAGCTAAGTAAGTATGTCACACTGAGTATGACCTCTATTTTTTGAAATTTGAAGACACCTGTTAACAGTATCTTTGTTACATGTTGGTTTCGTTATTTTAACTATCTTTCTTTCTTTTTAACTTTTACCGGTTTTGCTATGATACGAGTTGTCTATGTATATTAATTTCCTACAGTGGGTTTAACAAATTACCACAAATCTTGTGACTGAAATCAATAAAAATTTATTATCTTACAATTCTTGGGGTCATAAGTCTGAAATGAGTCTAATGGGGCTGAAATCAAGGTGTTGATGGCACTGTGTTCCTTCCGGAGGATCTAAGGGAGCATCTGTTTCCTTGCTTACCAATTTATATAGATCGTCAGCATTCCTTGGGTTTCTGGCTCTTTTTTCTATTTTCAAAAAGACTCATTCCAAATCTATTTCTATTGTCACGTCTCCTTTTTCTGATTTTGACCTTCATATCTTCCTCTTATAAGAACACTTATGATTATATTGGACCCCTCTGGATAATGCAGGATAATTTTCACATCTCAAAACTTATTAATCCAAGCACTTCTGCAAAGTCTCTCTTGTCAAATAAGTTGACATAGTTGTAGATTCTGGAGATCAGGACGTGAAAATATTTAATGGGTGTGAGTCAACCTACCACACCTACCATATGGATGTTTAAATCAGTGTTTTAAACAAATCTGGGAATTGTTAACCATTATTTTCAGCAAGGGTTCTATGTCTTTTTATCTCCCCTTTCGCAATTACAATTTCACAAGTGTTGGAATATTTGATATGTTTTGACAGATTTGTGAGATTTTGTTCATTTTCTTTCAATCTTTATGTCTTTTTTTTCTCGAGACTGGATACTTGCTCTACAGAAAAGTGCCCTGTTGCTTTCTTCTGCAATCTCAGATTTCCTGTTGATTTTTCCTGGTGAAGTTTTCACTTCCATCATCATATTTTCATCTCTAGAATTTCTATTTGGGTGTTTCTCATAGTTTCCATTTTATGTTAACTTTTTCTAGTTGTTAACTTGATGATAGCATAATTTCCTCTCCTTCTTTGGACAACTTTATATTTTTCTTGAGGATTCTTCTCTGCTAAATCAATTGTCTGATCCCACTCAGAAGCAGTCTCTGCTCCCTGTTTTTATTCCTGAGTATGGTTTCCAATTCCTGTGTCTCTGCATGCCTATTTTTTTGAGTTAAAACTGGCATTACAAATAAATTGTTGTTTGGCTTGGATTATAATTTGCTCTTCTGAGGGTTATTAGTATTTATCTCAGTAGGTAATTGTTTTGTCCTTGTTGAAATGAGCAGCTATTGGTACCTCTTCTCAGATTTTGTTCCTGCTTATCCTCATCAACCTGGGAACTAGGATTCTGAACTATTGATATGCCTTAAGATGAATTAAAACAACCAAATATTAGTTGATCAAAATTTTTTCATCTGAGAGGGAATATTCCTTCATGACACCAGGGATTAAAATGCTAATAATCACACAATCTGCAATTATCAGGACCATAGATTGAAGGCAGCAAAATATATAGGCAAAATCAAGACTGGGTGATAATCATAGTAATTTGTATTATTTTCTCATGATTATTTGATTTCCTCTTATTCTTTGTCATGCTTCTTTGCAGGCATAATACAATTTCCCAAACTATTGAATTGGAACTCCTGGACATTTGACATGCTTTGATTAATGAGTTATAAAAGGATTTGACATTTGTTTTATCTGAGCAAAAAGCCTTAATATATTTTGTTGAATTGTGTACTCCTGCATTTCACCATAAAAATATGACCCACATAATCACTACTCCTTTAAACCGAGTTCCACAATAAGAAGACATGTGCAGGTGAGTCTAGCCAAGCCCAGAGAAACCAGGAGAGACCAAAAGAAGAGCCGTAGTTGACCCACATCTCTTACGTAATATGGACAAAGAAAAAAATTGCTGTTGTAATCCACTGAGCTGTTGGTGATTTCTGTGACTATAGCAGAAAAATGTCTAAAATAGCAATCTTTTATGTCTTCTTAAGTGTTTGAAAAAGAGTACATACTGCTTCCTACCTTAAGATGTAAACAATAAGAATACTGTAAAATTAAATGTGTAAGTAAGAATTCGGAGTAATGAAATGTTTTTTGTTTGTTTGGGTTTTTTTTGTTTGTTTTTGAGTAATGGAATGTTTGAATGTTGATAAATCATCACAAAATTGAGGTAAAATTTAATTAAAGATTTTTATGTTATTATTGGCTTATAATTCTCTTACATAATTTGGAGGAGAAGTATAATGGTTATCTACATATTTACTAAATTTTTATCACAGCTAATGATATAGCATATTTATATACTCTCACTGGGTATTTGTATAATAAGTCTAATAAACCTATGAGAATTATCAGTCACCTGCTCTTAGTAACAATAACTTATACTCAAGGTGTTTCTTAGATAGTGGAGTAGAACAAATAGTAAATTAGAAATAAGAATGGAGGGGTCGCTCCTGGGTGGCTCAGTCATTTGAGTGTCTCCCTTCAGCTCAGGTCATGATCCTGGAGTCCAGGGATTGAGTCCCATGGTGGGCTTCCTGTCCAGCGAAGTGCCTGCTCTCCCTTTCCCTCTGCCCTTCCCCTGCCTGTGCTCTCTCTCTCACTCTATCTTAAATAAATAAAATAAAATCTTTAAAAAGGAAAAAGAAGTGGGAGGCCTGGGTGGCTCAGTGGGTTAAGCCTCTGCCTTCAGCTCAGGTCATGATTTCAGGGTCCTGGGATCAAGCCCCGCATCAGGCTCTCTGCTCAGTAGGGAGCCTGCCTCCCCCTCTCCCTCTGCCTGCCTCTCTGCCTACTTGTGATTTCTCTCTCTTTCTCTCCCTCTCTGTCAAATAAATAAATAAAATCTTAAAAAAAAAAAAAAGAAAAAGGAGAATCAGGAATGATGACATCTGAAGTAAAATGTTTAACTTAGGGTATTTCAAGCTAATCATTACTCAAGCAGTATTTTTTTCAACAACTTTTTTTGTTGTACAATATTTATGATACAGAGAAGTTCTGTGGCAGGCACAAACAATTGCATTATTTAAGGACAGAAACAAAAAGTGTATAGTACACAAAATGGATTCTCAGAAAAAACTCAGGACAAATAATTTCTAATCATGAAATCACTGACAAGTTCACCTATCTGATTATGGGCATGTCTATTTCCCCCCAAATATTTTCTTTCAAAATATTACAAATCAACAGAAATGGTGAAATGTAAATAATCACAACAAAAAATTATATATACCCTTCAGCTTGATTCTGTAATTGTTAATTAAATATTAGTTGAGTTACACAATTAAAATTTGTGACAAAATTTGAATCACTGAACAAAGTGGTTATTATATATCATATAAAATTTAAAAAGTACATTTTTCTGGCATTTGTATAATAAAAAAGCCTATCTTATCTGATTCTCCCTGGATATTTTCCACACTAATAGAGGAAAAAAAAGTCTTATGATTTATTTGTATGCAGTTCCACAGAAGATTTAATGTCAAATTCTCAAACACTGTGTACTTGGGGCATTTTTCAGAGAGTCTCATTCTTTGAGGGGCTGTATCTGAAGTAATTTTACTTACACTATATTATCTCTACAAATGAAGAGAAAACAAGTAGCAACAAGTATTGTACTTCCCTCTGTGGGGAGGCGAATAGAATAGTAAGAAAATAAATTGCTTTTGCTGTGCTATCTTTTGATGTACTGCTTAGCAGTAAGTGGGCCTCCTCTGATCATTGGTTGACTGCCTTTAGGAGCATTTCATGTCAGTTCAGAGACACACTCCTAGGAATTTTATAATTGGAGCAGAATACAAGGACTCTACAAAGAGTGATACCCTAAGGACAATCTGAGAAATAAAGACTATTACAGGCTGAAAAAACAAAACAAAACAAAAAAAAAACACCTGAGATAACTTAAAATGATCATCTTCTAATATATTTTTCCCTTGTACATTATATCATTGTGGGTAAATAAACTTAGATAGCAGTGTTTTGTGTTCAAGTTATTATGATCTTCATCATATAACTGAATTATTATATATGGAAAACTACAAAAACGTTTATTCATGGTTTCTGAATACCCATTAGGTACTGTTAAATAATATTATAGTCTTTCTTTACTTTTACTCCAGGAGAATTAATCAGAAAATGATAAACACACACACACACACACACACACACACACACATATGTGTATATATATACATACACATACACATATATATACATACATACACACATATATGTGTGTGTGTGTATGTGTGTATAAAATATATGATAAATATTTTCATTCCTACATAATAAAATATTTATACAATATAATTTTTTTGCCAGACTCCTGCTAGGAATTTTAAATATGTTATTTTTCTCACTTTAAAGCTCCTTTTCTAGTATGAGAAAATCAGAGCAGAAAGTAAGGCTGACCAGCTAGAAATTTCCAAAGTCTGGTTTTAAACCTTAATAAGTCTGACTATAGGGACACTTGAGTGGCTCAGTCGATTAATCATCTGCCTTTCGCGCAGGTCATGATCCCAGGGTTTTCAGATCTAGTCTTGCATAGACTTCTTGCTCAGCAGGAAGCCTGTTTCTTCCTCTGCCTGCAGCTCCCCCAGCTTGTGCTCTCTCTGTCTCTTTCTCTTTCTCTCTGACAAATAAAATTATAAAATCTTAAAAAAAATCTGACTGTAAGACTCATATCATTGTCATATTAACCCAATCGTTAACAGGATATAATATTTTAATATGCATCATTAAACTGGGAATAGACACAAACACACACATACATTTGTAAATTATATTGTACTTCAAGTAAAAATAACCTCAAATTTTCATATTTTAAAAGATTTTTGAATTGCTGATCATATAGTAAATATTAATAAATATCATAGATATTATAGACAAAAAATCTGTATTAGTTGATTGTATTGTTCCTTGCTTTGTCTGAGAGGAAGCTCAGACCCACGATTATGACCTTATCCAACAATTGGAAAGTGAATTATGGTGTGTTCATTGTGTGGTGTTGTTTGGCAAAGGATTTAAACAAATAAACTTATTTATTTTTTAAATTTTCATTAACTGTATTTCCCTTCTTATATACCATGTCTGTGTGACATCAGTTTATTTTTTTTTTATCTCATTTTAGAAAAAAATACATCGTAGTAACTTTGGGACCTAGTGGTAGACATAGAGTTATTAAAATTGACACCAAAAGTATAATCTATAAAAGGAAAAACTGATATGTTATACTTCCAAACATCTGCTCTGCAAAAGGACAGGATAAGAGAATGGAAAGAAAAACAACAGACTGGGAAAAATATGTACAAACTACATGTCCAACAAATGACTAGTGTCAGGAGTAAACAAGAAGTTGTCGAAAATCAAGAATATAACAATCTAATTAACAAATAGGTAGAGAATAAGGGCTATTTCTCCAAAGTTGGTATACCAATGGCAAATAAGCACCTATCACAATGGCTTAAAAAAATAGTGACAACACCAAACATTGATAAGAATGGATGGAAACTAGATTACTCATATGTTCTGGGTAGCAATGTAAAACACATTCCTCTGAAAAACAGTTTAGGAGTTTTTAAAGAACAATTCAGCATGCAACTACCATGTAATCCAGTCACTGTGCTCTTGGACATTTATCCTAGAGAGATAAAAATATATGTCTATGGAAAAAATTGAATAGAAATGTTAATAGCTTTATTCATAAGAGTAAAAAACTGGAAACAACCCAGATGTACTTCAGTAGATGAATAGTTACACACACACTCCTAAAAGAGATGGCATCGAGATCATGGCAGCAGAAGGCATCCCTCTTTGTGCTCTCCCTCCCTACCCCTACCTTAACAACTAAAATTTGGCATCCATCCAGAAACAAAAGTGCCTCTGTGGGAGTTGTGGGATCCAGTACCATACACCAAAGGACCCAAGAGGATTCTCATCTACCTGTGCTTTGGGTAATAGGCAGACATATCTCGGTACGAGCTGTGAAACCAGCAAGACCATGCAAGGCAGCCTCAGCTTCTCTTGGCTGAAGTCAGGGAACATTGAGAGAGCATTGACTTGGGCAGACATCCACAAATGAGAGAGCTTTTGAAGAAGACCAGGTTTCCTGAGGAGAGATTCCAGCACTCTACTGAGGGTGGGGGAACACAAGTTTGGATGTAGAGGCGAGAGTAAGAGAAACCTTGCCAGCACCACCCCTTCCTTAAGCAATCGATCATATATAGGATTATAGGTTAATATCCAAAATATTTATAGAACTCATACAATGAAACAACAAGAAAAAATCATCTGACTTGAAAATAAGCAGAAGAGGGGCGTCTGGGTGGCTCAGTGGGTTAAACCTCTGCTTTTGGCTCAGGTCGTGATTCCAGGGTCCTGGGACAGAGCCCTGCATCAAGCTCTCTGCTCGGCAGGGAGCCTGCTTCCCCCTCTCTCTCTGCCTTCTTGTGATCTCTTCTGTCAAATAAATAAATAAAATCTTAAAAAAAAAAAAAGAAAGAAAGAAAGAAAATAGGCAGAAGAACTAAATAGCATTTTTTTTTTTCCAAAGAAAACCTCCAAATGGCCAACAGGTACATGAAAAGATGTTCAACATCACTAATCATCTGGGAAATGCAAATCAAAACAACTGTGAGATACCACCTCACATCTGTTAGAAGGTTCACCATCAAGAATATGCACTGTTGGGAATCTAAAATGGTAGAGCCACTATAGAAAACAGTATAAAGGGTTCTTGAAAAATAAAAATTAGAACTACAATGTGATCCAGAATCCAGATCATTTAGAGACTAGATCTTAATTTTTACCACAAAAACAAAATTATGATTGTTTGATGTGATAGAGGTATTATCTAATGTTATGGTGGTAATTGTATTATAATCTATAAATCTGCCAAATCAACATGCTGTACAGCTTAAATACACATGTCAATTATATCTCAAAGGAAAAAAAAGGACTATAATGCACAAAACAATCTAGTATAGAAGGTCTGGAGTCTAAAGACTTGAGTGTTCTTTGATAATCATTAGTTGTATCACCTGTAAAATAGGTTAACAATGGTACTTACTTCATAAGAGTTGCTGTAAGTATTATTACATATGCATATGAAATTCTTAGCATAAAAACTAATCATAATATGGACCAAGTGAGTATTAGTTATTATGATTGTGTCATTTTAAATGTAGTTACTGAAATACATAAAATAACAAAGGAATAATAGCAAACACATTTATTTACTGATGAAAATGGAATATATTTTACAAATACCATGTAATTGCCTAGGGAATATGATACTGAAGTGTTTATAGTGAGAGGAAGTTAAAAAGACTTAATTATCTACAGAAAGGAATTGGGAACCAAGTCTTGAAAGAGATTATTTATATAAATTGAAAAAAAGAGAATTATAAAAAAATAAAAAAGGAAAAATCTCGCAATAGTGTACTACTACCCACTAAGCACTAAAAAGTACAAACTATGGTCATATGCAACAACCTGGATGAAACTCTAGAGAATTTTGCTGAGTAAGAAATTCAATCCCCAAAAGTCACATCCTGTATTATTCCTTAAATAACATTTTGAAATGACAAAATTATAGACATACTAGTGGTTGGCAGGGTTTAAGGAGAGGATAGAGGTCAGGTAAGAAGTCGGAAAATATAAAAATGCAATATGAAGGATCCTTGTGGTGATGGAAATGTTCTGTATTTTAACCACATCAATGTCAGTATCTTGCTTGTGATATTGTCATATAGTTTTGCAAGAACTTATCATTGGGGGAAACTGAATAAAGAGTATATAGGATCTCTGTGTTATTTCTTACAATTATCTATAAATCTAAAGTTATCTCAAAGTTTTTTAAAAAGTAATTAATTAAAACTATATGAGCAAATCAAATTGAAAATAATTAAGCTCTTACTTTAGCATTGTACAAAGCATAAGAGTTCCTTATAATTATGAGTCCATGCATTATCTGTATACTATACCACACATTATATACCCTGCAAGAAGTAATATTGAGTTGTTCTCATTTATATGAACATTGAATTTGCATCAGTGAATATTTTCTCTACCCCCTGCCTAAACATGTTCTATTACTTTTGAAATGATGGGATAAAGGGCTTGAAAAGGGTACATTGGAGAATATGAGTGAACAGCCATACAGCATAATTGATTACCTTGTTTTAAATTTATATATCTACCTCTTTTAGTGATAGAAAACAAAGAAACTAGATGGCCACAGCAATGGTAGAATTAAGAATAAAATTGCAGGTGTCACGCTTTCTCTAAATTTAACAAACATATAGTCAAGCACAGTATTTAATGCAAATAAAGTAAAAGCATCTCAAAATGAGAGCTGGACAAAACAACATTCATTATTGTAAATACTAATTTATGATCTATAAATGGAAACATTTGGGTGAATGTATCTTTGGAAAACAACTTTCATGACTCGAGTTATAGTTAAGTCCATGAATTACTACTAAAAAATGCCAAGTATTATATCTATAAACCATTTCTGTGATCTTAAAAAAAACACAATATTAATTTGTGGCTTAAATCAATCTTTGTATAGTCTTTCAAAAGTGGTTGTTTCAGGTAGGGAAATGATTTTAAATTCTATCATACTGCATCATTTTTATATGTTTTGAGGGTTTTAAGATGACAGTTTTGCTTTAAAAATATACCTATAAGAATCCTTATTTAATGCTTTGATTCTCAGTTTAAAAACCAAGTAGCACAAGAAAAATAGAATTTCCTTTATTCGTAGAGAAAATGCAATATTATCTACAAAACAAAAGTATAAAACAAGATCATCTTGGAACTTTAGGTTTCCTGTTCTACATGTAAGGAGGTAGTAAGTCACCACTCTGTACTAACAAGTAAAAAGTCCAATGAAAAGAATGAAAAAAAAAAAAGAATTTTTCTAGGATTCATATGTAAGAGCAGTGAGGACACAAAATAAACTGCAGGATCCAAGATTGGAGAGACAGACAGAAGAATGCAGGGAGCTGGCTTACCAGAGCAGAGATTCAGGAGTAGATAGGAATCACCTCCGAAACCAAAGCCAGGAAAACCCATGCTGTAACTGAGGAAGTTTGGAGGCTCAATGTGGACAACTCTCTCTGAGATAAAATAACCTCCAGAGACCCAGTCACTGGAGGCCTGCCAAATCTGTGGGATTTATGCACAGGAGATCCACTAGGTTCTCCAGTTATATCTAGGAGAAGTCCCCTCAAGAATACCAGCAGGAGGAGGAAAAGGGGACCATTTTGGAAATACGTCAAACCACATTGTTCTTAGTTAACCAGAGACTAGCTGGCCTGGGGTTTATCAGAGCCTAACTGACTTGAGGAAAGTGAGGTACCCAACTTCAGCCTACTCAAGCCTTTCACCTGGGAAAAGGAAAATACCCAATTCTAGTCAGCTCTAGACATCCTGTCCCACCTAATGGAAAAGAAAAATAAAACCAAGAAACACTTGTGAAATTCACCATCTGGAGACAGAGACTTATTAAAAGCCTGAGAGTTAATCATAGGACTATTGAAAGCTTACCCTCTCCCCATACCTCACCACTACATTACTTAAGGACCTATCTACACTGGTTCCTTTTACATGATGGCCTGTTATCACAGGAAAATGACAAGGTGCACCAAAAGGGAAGAGACAGAGCAAGCATCAGAACCAGACATGGCAGGGATGTTGGAATTATTAGACCAAAACTTTAAAACAGATGTTACTAATATTCACAGGACTCTAATGGATAAAGTAGACAGCATGCAAGAGCAGATAGTAATATAAGCAGAAAGATGGAAAGCCTAAGAAATGAGAATCTCTGTACTTTTTTTAATCAAAAAAGTGAACCAAAAACTAAAATTATATTTATGTATATATATATTTATATACATATATATAAATATATATATATATCTTCTATTTTATCTCTAAAGACAGTTACCTGCTAAAATTGGGGAGAGGGGGAAGAGGTAATCTCCAAGTTCCCTTCTGTTGTGAATGTTTTAAGATTATTTCAGAAGCCTGGCATATATATAAGAAAATAATTAGATTTACATTTTAAGAATTAAGTGGTATAAACAATGAAAACCTTTTGGGATGCTATGACACTGATTACTTATATTTCATAAAGTTACAATATATCTATAAAAAATTTAGTATTTTTCTGCTAGTGAAGATCCATCTAAATTTATATTACATATAAATATGACATAATTTAATGATTACTATCTGCAGAATTATGATGTCTTATATACCACATAAATGTATTTTTCTGGTAGTGTTAATATTTAATTTAGAAACATTTGAATTTGAAAAGAATTTAATATATCAATTTATGATAAAATGTTATTCTTAATAGATAATAAACACTTTGTTAAGTATTTGGAATGCCACTTTTTAAAAAGATTTTATTTATTTATTTGTGAGAGGGAGAGTGAGAGAGAATATGAGCAGGGGGAGATGCAGAGGGAGAAGCAGACTCCCTGCAGAGGGTTGGGGGAGCCCAATGCAGGGCTTGATCACTAGACTCCGAGATGCTGTCTTGAGCCTAAGGCAGGCACTTAACAGACTGAGCCACCCAGGTGTCCCTAGAATATCATATTAATTTTATCTAATAACATTAAACAGACAAATTAATGAAGGGAATAGACACATTGAAAACACTATTATAAAATCAGATGTGGATAATATAATAAAAAAAGACACCTGATTCCACATCTGTGAATCATAGGAAGAGACACTTTTAAGGTGTTACGAAGGATGAGTAGAATTTTAGCCAAAAACCAGAAGGAGACAACTTAGGCAAAGAAAATATTTAAGCAGAGACATTGAAGGATCATTACATGTGTAAGTAGTAATCTAAGTTTTTCATACAACCAGAGAATATGTCCTGTTGATTTAGTAATGGAACTAAAACAGCTGTCTACATTTTGTATTCTGAGACGTCCAAAATGGCTTCCATGTCCATAAGAGGGTACTCCAGAAGATCCATTATGCCTAGAGGAGAAAACTTGTATTTATTTTTATTCACAAATAAAAGAAATATTACTGATAAGTAATTAAAACAACATGTGAAGTTGTCTTGTATAAATACAGTATTCCAAGGGAAACTGGGTATTCCACAATATCCAAAGGATTGGAAAGTTAATCCTCTCTTCATTTGTTAACTTCTCACACATTTCCTCAGTCTGCCTGTACTGAATTAAGTGGGTTTATATTTTAAATAATTTTTAGTAAAAGTAAATCTCCCTTCATTTTGGAAAAAAATTTAAAGCTTTCTTTAAAGAAATTATAGAAATCCTATGTAATTGTTTATAGATTAGAATGCTTGATATAATTGAAATATTGATATTCTCATGTTTATATATATCCAATGATTTTCAATTAAGTAAATTATTTTGGGTTATTTTGTCACAAACAAGTTTTAGTTATAATAAAATCAAAGACTCAAACTAGCTAAATTGATAATTTAAAAGAACAAAGGTAGGGCTGCCTGGGTGGCTCAGTGGGTTAAGCCTCTGCCTTCAGCTCAGGTCCTGATCTCGGTTCTGGGATCAAGTCCCACATCAGGCTCTCTGCTAGGCAGGGAGCCTACCTCCTCCTCTCTCTCCCTCTCTCTCTACTTGTGATCTCTCTCTCTGTCAAATAAATAAAATCTTTAAAAAATAAATAAATAAATAAAAGAACAAAGGTAAGTGGAAGATTGTGCCTTATCAGATTTGAAAAATATAATGAAATCATACTCATTAAAATAGTTACATATTTTGGTAAATATTAAAAAATTAATAGAACAGAATATGGAACAGAGATTTGGATCTACACTTAAGTGAAAAGTTTTTTTATGATAAAGATTCCATTGCCAAGAAATGTGGAAAAGATGAACATTTCAAAAGATTTGCTTGAACAGATAAAGAAAAATATATTTTTCCATATAAAGAAAAAGTGAACCTTGATAATAGAGAAAAAGTGAACATTGATCATACAGAATCCATAAAACATAATTTTAGGAGAGAATATAGGAAAATATGAGTTCATGATAGGAGAGTATTTCTTAAATGACACATAAAGCATGGATATAATAAAGAAATATTTGACTTTATATAGTACACTATAAATAATATTTCACAATGATCAAAGACATGTAGAAGCAGGCAACAAATTTGGAGATTCCATTTAGAGCACCAATGAAAAGAAAAAAGTTAAATATAAACTATATATATAAAACTATATATATATATAATATAAACTATAAATAAACTATATATTTATATATGTAAATATAAACTATATATACATTATATATATACACACACACATTTGTTCCTGTATATATCTATTCTTCTGAATTAGTAAGAAAATATAAATAATCTACTAGAAAATAAGAGAAAAAGAACAAGAATTTCATATTATTTATTTATTTATTTATTTATTTTGGTAATAACCGGGATTTTTAAAAAATGAAGCAAAGGCATTAGTTCAGGAAAACATCTTATTAATCATGAAGGAAATGCAAAGAAAAATCATTATGATGTGTTAATTACTATTCCACAAAAATATTGAGATCTGATAATACTAAGTAGAACAAAGAGGACCCTCATATTCTTCTGGTGGTAATATAAACAACTAGAGCCCATTTGGACACAGTATTATTATCAAAACACTCATACCCATAAATATTTTTCTGTTTGTCCACATTTGTACAGCCTAGTAAGTTGTTGATGGCTGGTTTCCATTTGATAAAACACTGCCCATGACATTAGGGTACACAAATACATTTAATACTATCCCTGCCCAAACTAAATTTACTACACTGAAAGTCTGTTCTCAGGTGAATATTTGATAAAGTCTTGCACTTGTCTAAGACTGTGGGCTGTTATATCAAAAACACCATAGTCTGGACAGCTAATAAACAATAGAAATTTCTTTCTCACACTTTTGGAGACTTGCTGTCCAATATCAGGATGCCAACAGAGTCAGGTTCTGGTGAGTTCTTTTTGCTTTGGGGGTCATAGATAATACCTTCTAGTTGTAAATTCACATGGTAGAAATAAGGAGAAGATTCTTTCAGGACTCTTGTATGAGGTCACCAATTCCATTCATGAAGACTCCCCCATCACGACCCAATCACATCCCAAAGATTCTACTTCCTAATACCACTACCTTGGATGTTAGTATTTTGACATATGAAGTTTAAGGAAAACAACTATTCAGACTATAGCAAGTAGACATGTCCAAAACTAAACCATAGTTTTATTTCTCTTTAATAGAAAATATTTGAAACAAACAAAAGGTTTATCTAGAAAAGGATAGAAAATTAAATTATTATATATTTCTATATTGTAATACTGTTCAAAAGAAACAAGTCACAGAAACATATAAATACTATGATATTTATATAAATGATTACAGCACAGAACATAGCTTGATTCATTTATCATTTGTTATGAGTAATACTGTCATCCTTGATATTATCTTTTTTGCTCAGCTGCAAACAACTTTTGTTAAAGATCCAAATCAGAGTACACGCTTATTTCAATATGCATTCCTGGAAAACTCAGTAAATACTAAGCTGTAGGAAAAAAAAAAAGGGGGGGGTGTTTTCATGAGTTAAATGAAGTTAGGATTTAGGACCAGATCATTATATACAAACTTTTCACCTATGTGGAATCTATATTTATATGACTGTGCTGAACACTTCAGGGACTTTAGAATTCCTGGCCCCTACAAACACATTGTCGATAACAATTTCCTAATCATGGTAATGACAAAAGGTCTCCTAACTCTTCCAACATGATCTCAAGTGGTGTTAACATCCTCATGGACAGCCTCTGATCTAGTTACCGAACAAAATCTAGGTGATTTGGGTTTTTTAATGAACAGCATATGGCAACTAGTGAGGAGACTACAAAAGAAATATAAATAGACAAGAAGAGACCTACGGACATTCTAAACATTAGAGATCTTTCCTCGGGGAATTCTTATTTTGGGGTTGCCATGGAAATAAGACTGAAGAAGATATTTTAAGGTTTACAAGAAATGTGTGTAAATTTTCCTCTCTGAGACTAATTTGTGCTGGGCATTGCTTGATATCCATAGTTTGGTAGCTGAAATTTAGGCAATAATATATTCTGAGACTCAGCCAGATCATGCCTGTCTACCCTATACTATCTTGAGTCCTTATGGAGCCAGGGTTAATGACAGGATGAGTGATACTTCTGGAAATACCCGGGTTTTCCAACCTCTAGGATCCAGTAACACTGATCTAATGTTTTCTAGGAAATTGCATCTACTTTAAATAACAGTGTCAAAAACTAAAAAAATATAACCATGAAAATTATAAAAATGAAGACTAAAAAAAACAAACAAACATAAAGAACTCATTGCACCCTGAGGATGGCAGAATAGTAAGCTGGCAGGAACCAAAGCTTTGGGCGACTTATGTTCTACGAGCCTTGGATAGGTGACTTCTGAATTTTTAATTGAAAGTCTTGAATCTCTTCACTTTAAACTTCTATTATTTGACTTACTTTCTCACTCATAGCCTAATCCTAATTAATACAGAATTCCATACCTGGACATAGGATATTATAAATGACTATATTCTACATACAAAATGCTGCACTTAACTAAAAATCCATGGTGTTCACTTTGTAGGTAAAAAGGACTTAAATATTGTAAACTGATGAATTGATCATTTTTACTGGATTGTAGAATAATATTTGATCAAACTTTTAGTTGTCCATACTGAGGTGCTATGGTCTGAATGTTGGCGGCTTCTACTCTATTTTTGTAAAATCCTAGAACAGTCAGTTTGTGAACAGAGATGAAAGGAACATATCTGCTCAGGGTGATTTCTGGTCTATGATCTGATCGTTGGTGTTTTAGAACCATCCATATTCCAAATAGAAACAATAATAACCAGTAGCTCATAGTGGTATTATTAACAAAAAAGTGCCCTAGAAATTTTTTGAGAACCTTCCTAAGAGTTCTGTACTAGAAAGCTGGGGCCAGCATAGCAGCGAAGATCATTTTAAGAGTTCTTTTTGCTTTAGATGACCTCAAAAGAGCTACCTGTCAGGTGATGGTGATAGTAGGCCCAACATGACCTCAGTAAGTAAAAGACAAACTCTTCAGTCTTTATGTCTGTACAATTATTTGTCTTGGCTGCTTATTTATAAAACTGTCTCAAAGAAAAAAAAAAATTGAAGCCTGTTAATTTAGGGGGAATTTATTGCCACAGAGACAATAAATGGAACCTGAAATATTCTGTGATTGTTCAATCCCTGAAGAAACTCTTGAAATCTCGAAAATATACCAGCAGGATATAAGCTGTAAAGGCTTTGTAGCTATAAAGTCAGCCATACTGCTCAAAGCTCACCTCGAATACAGTCATGGACTTTCAGAGCCCTAGAGACTATCCCATAAAGCAAAGTCATGGTCCCTGGAAGACGTCCACTGAGGGATTTCTTCCCAGAAAAGAAGCAGGCTGTGCTAGATGGGCTAAACAAGGAATTTCTTCTGCTGACATAGAAAGGGACCTTTACTACTTCAGCTCAATAGGATTTGATAAAGTGTACGGACCGATAACTGCTTTGTGTTTCTTTTATTCCTCTTTTCAAGACAGATCTTTGCAAGCACAGTTATTCTTTTACTCTATGTTAGGGACAAATAATATGTCCTTTATTATACAGATCACAAGACCATAGGGTATTATACCTTATGACAGAGAAAGCTGAATATAATCCTGAGATCATGAACTTTAAGCTGAATGTGGTAATTAAATGGAACTTTTCTTTGGGAAAGTGAGAGACGGGATTTTTATGAGTGTCTAAATGGACTGTGGCAGAGACAGCTAACTGTTCCACAATCTCTGCTCTCTTCTAAAATCTAAGAATTCTATCTGAGCATGTGTCTTCACCAAACTGAAGTCCACTCCTTGGCTTTCTTAGCAGCTGGATATAGTCATGTGACAAAGTTCTGGCCAAGCAGAATGGGTGTAACATCTAGAAAGCACATATTAAAAGGAGGGGAGATGCCCTACTCTTTTCTTTCTGCCTTCCTGAGGACTGGAATGTGGGCATGAAACCTGGAGCTGCCATCGTCATTTGAAGCAGGACAATCACTGCCATTGCTTAGTTATGACAGAGCAGAAAGGTAGACAGTTCTCGGTTCTTGGACATCTTGTGTATCCACCATAACTGGCCACAGAAAAGGACTCTCTGGACATGAGAAAATTAAAATTTTAAAAAGAAAAAAAAAAGAAAGAAAGAAAAAAGGTGATTTTCTGCAATATCCAACCAAACAGTGGAGTATATTTCTTCTGGTTTCTCATGATTCAAAAAGGCTCTGGGGTGGGGGGGGGATCCCCTAGAAATAATCAGCAGGAGACAGATACTTAAGCAATCTGACATTAGTTGATATTTATCTATTTCAGTGCCATTTCCGTAGAGCATTTATTCAGGATCTATAAATGAGGTATGACAGAACCCCTGTGGCTATTATTGATAAACAGTTTTGAAAGCTCATATTTTTATTTTGTTGTACTAAATTACCAAAAACAGTGACTATCACTAAGGTAATATGTCATCCAAAATGGAAGCATAGTATTGAGCTTAAGAGGATTTGTGTGTGTGTTTATATTTTTTCTCACTTAAAAAAAAAGTGTAGGGTGTCTTGTCTATTAATTTTATATGATGAGTTCCCAAAACAGTCAGACTAGAAATATATACTAAGTGATGGTGTTTTCATTAAAATATTTATCTTCTTCCATGGGTAAATAAATAAAGCATAGAATAGTCTTCACATTCCATCTCTACTTTCAACTCTACCATATTTCTTCTTTTAGCCTGCCTGTGTATTTATTGTTTACTTTTTATTTTTTATTTTTCTAGTCATAGATTCTAACTCTAGCTTCAGGATGATAATGAATCTATGGCTCTATGAATAGTTCAAAAGGAACTGCCAATAGTAGTTATCATATTTAAAACCACCAGATGCAGTTAAAATATGAAGTTTCATAAAAAACTCAAATGCTTCTCAACTTTTGATTTAGATAGCTCAACTTCAAGTATGATAGGGCAGAGCAGTTTAATGAGCAGCCTTTGGAACAAATATACTATATAATTCACTCTTTTGCTCACCCAGAAAATTCGTACTGCTGGTATTAAAAGTTCTTCTGGTTTCCAAATTAAATTATTTCTGAAGTTCAAGTAAGTCTTTTCACAACTCAGAGGGTTTAAAATAATGATGAGAGGATGAAAAGCAGGGCAAGAAAAATATAGGTATACCATAGACTGGTCTTATTTCATTTATATCTGCATATATTGATCAGGTACATATTCCTAGTTTATTAAAAAAGGTCCTTCCCTGGAAATTTTAGGTTGCCAAAAATGGATGTGATTTGTGATTTTTGAGATTTTCCTTGATGTCATTTATAAGGATTATAGTCACAGGGTATAGAAGAAATTATGAAACATAATTTTTAATTCAGATACACTTAATATTAAAACTGAAGCCAGAGGCGCCTGGGTGGCTCAGTGGGTCCAAACCTCTGCCTTTGGCTCAAGTCGTGATCTCAGAGTCCTGGGATCGAGTCCTGCATCAGGCTCTCTGCTTGGCAGGGAGCCTGCTTCCTCCTTTCTCTCCCTGCCTGCCTCTCTGCCTACTTGTGATCTCTGTCTGTCAAATAAATAAAAAATAAAATAAAATCTTAAAAAAAAATACCATACAGACCTTCCATTTTTGCTTGAGAAAGAGGGATGGAATTCCGTGGAATTGCAGGCTCTCCTTGAAGGTGTAGAGTAGTATCTCTTAAACTTTAGATTAACTCAGGGGAGCAAAGCAAAATGAAGATTTCAGGCAGCAACCATACAAACTGATTTATTCCATGGGACTGAAATCTGTATTTGTCCAAACTCTCAGGTTCATCATCAGGTCCACTTTAAAATGCAAAATCATCTTCGGTTGCTGCTTCTCCCGTTCCTTATCATTTTATCCTCTGTGGGCCAATACCACTCACGCTCTATAATCTCTAGGAGAAGAAAGATCACTCCACACACTTCACTACTCAAAGGCTATGTATGTATATGTATGCACTTGTGTTTGTTTTTCCTATTCTTTATTCCTTTCCCTCTACCTAATTACACATTTATTAACAAATACCCACAGAATTGGATCTAACTTGATTGTGGCTGGAGGAAATCTCACTCTAATTTAAGGGCAAGAGTAGACCCCCAAAGGAAAGGTTTATTTGGAAGGGAAACTTTGTAAGTATATATAGTATTTCATATCTTACTTAACTATTCCGAGTCTGTTACTTGTACATGAAATCATCAAATTTATTTTTGTAAAATAAACTGCCAAAAGTTGGCATAAAACTCTTAAACCCATGTATTTTAATATGAATTCTTCAATACTGATATTTCATGTTTATCTGATGTTAAGTTCTTTAACTTTAGACCTCTGAATTAATTTTAAATCTCATGTTGACATACTTTTTTTTTAAATCAAACTTTAATCCCTATCAGAAGACAACCAATGCTTTTGTAATAAATGCATTTAATTTTTAAAGAGATTTTTCTTTCTTCTTTTTTTCCTATAATTTTGTCAACTTCTAATTCTCCATTTATAGTTTAAAAAGCAATTTCCCATCTCTTATTTTTTCCTTTTATTTGTACACATGGATTTTCTTTGTTCTTATTTTGCATTTTGGCTTTGGTTTTTAACAAAAGATGACAAGACACAAAACCAGAGTAGTGGTGGCAAAGGAAGTGGCTGACATCATGAATTAGAAAGTCTTTATTCGCTCAGGTTCCTCTTTTGCTTTTTCTTAGTGGTTTTCCAAGAAAATAATACATTTTTTTAAAAAATCACTATGACTCTAGAGGCTCACCATTCTTTTCAGCCAATGATATTTCTTCTTGGAATAGAACATACTATTTATTAATAAAGTTATTTTTTCAGATGTTTCTATCTGTCTAATCATTACAACTAGAAGAGTCAAACTCCATTCTCTTCAATAAGTACAGTGAAAGATTACAAAAGCTGGCAAAATAGCTCCAAAAATGTTTTACATGTGAAGTATTTTAAAAACAATTCTTTTTTTTTTTTTAAGATTTTATTTATCTATTTGACAAAGAGAGAGATCACAAGTAGGCAGAGAGGCAGGCAGAGAGAGGGGGGGAAGCAGGCTCCCCGCTGAGCAGAGAGCCCGATGTGGGGCTCGATCCCAGGACCCTGAAATCATGATCTGAGCTGAAGGCAGAGGCTTAACCCACTGAGCCACCCAGGTGCCCTTTAAAAAACAATTCTATCAAACATGTAATCAAGGATATTGCTGATGTTATTTAAATTACTAGACATTTTGAGAGGGAAGAGAGATAATCACGATAATTTTGGTGGTTCATTTTTTGTCCCTCTTTAGTAGCTTAGCAGAGAAATGGTTCAGTAGGTTTGAGTTGAATCAAGAGGAGGTCAGGCTGATTCCAGGTGCTGAGACCAGAAGAATGCCCATTATTCATGAGGTTACTCCTTGGATCAAGGGCTTCCATTGCTATGATTCTAAATGTTTCTCCTCCCACCATTGTATACATGAAGATTATTCTGCAGAGTCTCTCTCAGCTGGGGTACTGGTCATGGTCCCTACAGATCATCTGTAGGGTAATGAAAGTTTGGGAGTTTGTGTGTTCTACTGATTTATGGCTAGTAACATTTTCTGCAATAAAACCCATTTATATGAGTACTGGGTAGTGCTAGTGGATGTATGTATGCTCTGACCCATACGTAAAAAAGAAATAAACAGGAGAACTTTTCTGAGACTGATCTGCTAAACACACCTCTCTCATGAGATGAGTCAGGATCTGAAATCCACAAGACATTGATTGCCAATCATTTTGATAGAATATGAGGTGGTAAAGCAGGTTTGGAGACTGAGGGACTAACATGCCATAGAGTGGCAACCCCTAGGCAAGGACCCCAACCCCTGATATAGTAAAGAAGCAACTGGAGTTGCCTCAATCAAGGAGACTGAAAACCTGAGAGCCTGAGGTAGAATGCCATGTGTTACTCTGAACCAAATAGTATATCTGCTACTATTTCTGACCCTATAAGACTTGCCCAATAAAAGCTCTGTGTGGAATATATAATTCACCATGGTTTGCTTGACAAGATAGCTAAAAATTTATGTACCAACATGTTAGTTTAATCAGAGTTTGCAGCTGCTAAAAACTGAAATGGATGTCTGACAAGAAAGAAAAGCTAATACAATAAAAAATTATACATTCATTCACAAAATCCTATGAAACCAACAAAATAATGTTAATGACACATACTACATTTTAAGTATAATCACATTCTACACATAAGAAAGTATTAGGTGGAAAACTAGTATGTATTTTATGAGTCTATATAGGGAAAGTGATTACACAAAGTTATGTACCAAAATATTAACACATGGCTACAGGCAGATTTCCATTTAATCTGTATTTTCTAACATTTTGCAGTAAAAGCTAGAATACTAGCAGAAATTGGTAGTGTACATCCTTAATAATAATTTCACTAATATTTGCTTTTTAGGGATTTTGCCTTCCTGGTTTGCCTAAGATCATTCCAATTTTAGCACTGAATGTCTCTAGAAACCACATCAGTGCCAAGCAAACCAGGTGGCTCATTACACTATATACATAGGACAGTTAATAAGCATCCCAAGTACTAGAAGCCACTTAATAAATATTTGCTGAGTGACTTATTGCTAAATTACTGCATTAGTCATCTCTGGAAACTAAGGTAACAAAACTGGAAGTGGAGCCAATATACTCTAAGATCAGAAATTACTGTAATATGTAACCCAGACTGCTATGTGCTCACAAGACCTCTTTCCTCCTTCTTTTCCCAGACACATAACCACATTATGTTTGCAATGCTACTTTGTTGAGCTTGGGAGGATAAAATATGAATGTAAGTTATGTGCTCCATGCCAGGGCCTGATGCATAAAAACCTTTGGTAAGCTCTGTCATGTTTAATTGCCTTATCTTTTAGCCAAAAGCTGAGTATCTAGCCTTAGCAGAGGGCTCTGAAATTCTAGGTGTCAACAAAGCCCAAGTCGGAGGGGCTATGAGTTCCTGAATGACTGTGTAAAATGCCATAAGCAAATCAAGAACAATAGATTAGACTTTGCATGAGGGAAAAATGAACTTTAGTTAATATTAGTAGTCACTGATATTTAAGGCTTGGTTAGTTTGGAATCTAAAGTTATATAAGTACTTATAGAATCACTGGAACTTGTCATATTAAGAACAAATGAGTGTTCCTAATGATGACAGATAATTTATTTTTAATTGAAATATTTATGATTATGTGACCTATGAGAATAGTTTACAAGTAGGCAGAGTCAATATTTCCCTTTTCTGGTTTTGCTTCTCAAAAAGTATAAAAAATAATTGGTGTAATATTCTTATTTCTATGTGTCTAAGAAACTGACCTTTGTAAACATATTCTTACTTAACAATGAGAAAATTAATTCAGCTTTATCGTCAAAGATACACTGTCCACAATATATAAGTAGAACTGTTTATACCTGATCTATCCAATTAGATCAAAGTAGACAGACTGGACAATTTACACAATTTTTATCTAATAACAAATAGAAATTCATGGACTCTCAGCTCTTGAAATGTTTATAACATGGCCCATTTGAGAAGAGCAGCAACAGTATTAAGGTCATGACAAATTAAGTGAGACAATTTTAAATGTTTTAAGTGACCCACCTTGTTATATACCCTCTTCTAGGTGTGAATGACTCCTCTTTTTCTGTGTTGTTTGAATTTAATTTTAAGATTTGATTTCCATAAAGCCTAGCCATTTTGCCCTTTGTCAAGCTCTCTAGCCAAAAGGTTGTCTGCTTCATTTCCATTAATAAAAAGAACGTGTTTTTAAACTTTAACTAGATTACCTTAAGGGCAAAAAATGAATATAACTGTGAACTGTTTTTCAAGTAGCTAGATTTCCAACTCAGAATGATTGATTGCTCAACAAATAAAAGCATTTTTAGGTTATTTCCATTTGTGTTAATTTTTCATTGCTTTTAGTTATTGAAACTGAGGAAAATGTGTAAGTAGTGATTTTCAAATTTGGGTTCCAGTCAAGTAATTTAATCAATCAAAATCTAACATAATGATAATATGAGTAATTTTACAAGTATAGTTATTTTTATAACTGTTATGTAAACATACATATTTTATATTTGCCAGGAACAACTGAGTTGTACTCTGTAAGGATAAGAAAAGCTTAAAAATTCAAGGTCAGGACTTTTCATGCAGGAAAACTTGATAAAATGTATGCGTTCTTAAACTATTTCCTCATTACAAATAGATTTAATCTTATAACACTTCCCTATTTGTAGGTACATATTATAAATATTTATTTTTAAATGATCTGCAAGTATATCATCAATATTGGTTGTCCTGGTGTTTACAATGCACTTCTTTAACTTACCATACTTCATACGGGACCTCAGTTGAGGTAAATAATCTTTATAGTTGGATATGAGCATTTCTATCAGGTTGGTAGAGTGAGGATCGAGTCAATACAATCAGGAGTTGAGCTGGGTTCATACTGCATTGTTATTATCCTTACCTTCAGCGCAGCACGTGTTCTAGTGTCCTCCAATGGCTAACTGTGCTTCCTTGTGCTTAGGGTGGAGTCTGGGGACCTCATGGTTTTCTCTCCATTTTGCTGCTTCCCCACTCAGGTTTCAGCTGTTCCTGCTCACCCATATCCCCGATAGTCTGTCTTTTCATGCAGCTGGCCCACAAGGGGTAGATAACTGTCTTTATTATTTGATGGGGAGCTTGTGGAGAAGGCAGGGGCATTCCCTGTTGTCATGGTACAGCTACAATCTTGAGTCTAAATTCCTTCCTGACATTATTTTTCCCCTTCCCCTTTGTTCAGCCCATGATAGGCAAACCCTTTATTGCAGTTCTGTTTGAAATCTAGAGATTCCTGCTCCTCCAACAGGAGCAGAAGACCCCTGCTTGGTTTAGGTATAGGACATTTCACTTAAGATCCTTTGGGTCCCATCCCCAAAATAGGCATTTTATTTTCTTTCTTCCTCTGAAGTTTCAAAAGAAATTTGATTTTAGCCTGGGTGCCCGTGAATTGCCTATCTGTCCTATAGAAGTTGATCAGTTTTGTTTTTACTCATTTTATAGAATCAATTTTTTTTTTTTTCCCCCTCTCTCCTGGGTTCTGAAAGACAATTTTCAGCTTCTTCCACCACAGCTTAAGAATTTTACTTCTTAGGAGAAAAGGTCATAGGTATATGAACAGGGTTTTGTGCTCATTCCCTCACAACCGCCATTTATGTTACGTAGGAAGGCTCTCTGTGCACTCCTGCACTAACCACCGTTTTTTTCATGAGCACTTAGTAGAAACCCCTACTAAAGAAACTTGTGACAGTTTGGGATTCTCATCTTGTATTTCCTACCCCAGTTTTTGCTAACTCTCATGAAAACTCAACCTTGGCTTGAACATGGTCTTTAATATTTTGCTGATTTCCTCTAATTTGCTTTTAAGACGGCTGCCACTTTTTCCCTTGCTCTGGCAAAACTGAAATGTCCCTGCTACTATTTCAGAAACTTCTCCCCCATTGCAAGTCAGGGTGTGGATCATCCTTTGAAGTCAGCTGTCAGCTCTCTGATGTGTTCAAGATAAATATATATAATTTGTTCTCTTCCTTATGGTTGAGTTAAAGCAACATTATTTACGATGTTCCATGCCCTAAATTTCCGGTTGCCTTTAAGTTTTGTTTTTTTTTTTCCTCTAATTTTAGTAATTTGATTATGATGTGTCTTTATGTGGGTTTGTTCATGTTCCTTCTGCTTGAGGTATGTTAAACTTATTGAAACTACAGGTGTCACAGTCAGAGTAATGGGCTCCCAAGACATCCAAGTCCAAATCCAGAGAAACTGTTAACATGTTATGTTACATGGAAAAGGGGAATTAAGGTTGCAGATGGAACAAAGTTTGCTAATAATCTAACTTTAAGATAGGGAGATTATCATAGATAAACCAGGAGGGGCCAATATAATGTTAAATTAACTGTGAAATGGAAATTGGATTTGAGAATTCCTGAGCAGACAAAGCTATTTAAGCAAAAGGAAATCTTGCTTATTTTATGAACAGAAGCTTATTTTATGAAACTTTACTTACATTATTTCTTGTAAATGCCTCTGATAATCATAAAGGAAACTTGTCATTTTGCTAAAAATGGTATAAAATAATCACTTTTAACCAATTCTCTGTCATATGGAAATCCCCACTGGAATAACCATCCATTGTAAAGATTACACAACTTCTTCATTTTTATTTTATAAGACATCCTGTAAATTCACATCTCTAACCATCAGTTTTTATCTTTTGAAAGCTCTCATTTTGAGAACTGTTCTTATATGCACAATAAACTCTTACTAGATACTATTTATTGATTTTTGTGGTTTAAAGTTTGTTATCTCCAGATTTTTTACAGTAATTACAAAGACTTTTTAAAAGTGGCAGCTGAAAACAGAAGATTCAGTGTCAGGGTGAGGCAGTGTGAAAAAGATTGGGCTGGTCACAGTTGGCATTGAAGATGGAATGGGTACCAGCCAAGGAATGCAGGCAGACTCTAGAAGCTAGGAAAGGCAAGAAAAGTGATTTTCCCCTACAGCCTCCAGAAAGGAATGTGATACTTCTGACACCTTGATATTAGCCCAGACCCACTTCAGAATTCAGATCTCTAGAAAATTTAGATAACAAATTTGTGTCATTTTAAGCCACTAGGTTTGTGATAATTTGCTACATTAGCAATGTGAACTTAATACTTTAATATTAATATTTAATATTCTTATCAAAAATATATTCATTTTTATTCAAATAATGTATTCATTATTAACTCAAATATATTTTCCTCTCTCCCCACTCTCTCTTCTTGTTGGATTCCAGTTATGTGATGCCAGATCAATTGATGTTAACACACAGTTCATTAGTGTTCTACTCACTCTGTCCTTTTATTTTTTGTAGCTTATTACATCTGTGTGATTTATTTGGCTAGGTTCTTTTGCAGTATCCTATAAGTAATCTTTTCTTCTGTGGTGTTTAATCTGCTGTTATCCCCATTTAGTATATTTTTCATTTCAGATACTGTATTCTGCAGTACAAGTTTTATTATATTTTATTATCTTTTATTTTTTATTTTTTTTTCTCCTCATCACATTCATGTTTGCTTCTACTTTCTGTTTTCTTTTTTTAAGATTATTTATTTATTGGAGGAGAGGAGCAGAGGAGAGAGAGAGTCTTTTAAGCAGACTCTGCACACTGTGGGGCTCAATCTCACCACCTGGAGATGGCAACCTGAGTTGGTTAAGTCAGACGCTTAACCGACTGTGCCACCCAGGTGCCCCCTTCTACTTTCTTAAACATATGAGTTATATTTATAATAGGTTTATTAATAGCTGTATCTGTCTTTTCTACTATGTGGGGTTTTTTTCTATGCCAGTTTCTGTTAATTGATTTTTATCCTGTTTATGGTTCTATTCTGTTGCTTCTTTGGATACCTGGTTATTTTTTATTGAATGCCACACATTGTGGATTTTACTCTGGTTGGTGCTGAATTTCTCTGGTTGGTGCTATATTTTTGAAAATGTCACTGGACTTTTAAGGTATAGTTAGCTTATTTTTAATCTATTTAGTTCTTTAAAGATAAGTTTTAAGCGTTGTTAGAGCAGGTCCAGAGCAGCCTTTAGCTGAAGCCTGATTTTACACCAGTAGTAAAATAAAAAAAAAAACACTCTGAACATTTGATAAGGTATCCCTTGTTTTAGGAGGTTTTTCATTCTGGTTGACTAGAGCATGAACCAGTCACCAGCTTGTGTGAGCTCCAAGGATTATCCTGCTTACACACTTCCTGTGGTCTCTTCCCTGGCTGAGGTTAAATTCTTCTCACCCATGCCTAGTTCAGAACTCTGCTCAAGACTCAAGAAGACAATTATACAGATCTCCTGAGCTTCCTCTCTTTCTTAGGATCCTCCTCTCCACTATTGTGGCTTCTAAATTCTAAGCTCCTAAGCATCTCATCAAAGAAGAAGCTCCCATCTAACCTTCAATGAACTCCAATTCCTCAACTCAGAAAGCTTACTAAGCTCTGTTTAGGAACCCCCTCTGTTTTATAACATGGAAATTCTCTCCAGTCAATAAGTTGGACCAAGGGAAAACTCACCTACTTCATTTCACTTCTTTCATGGATCAATTTCCTGTGCTTCCTAATTTCTAGCATTTGAAATGTTTACCATCTATTTTATTGATTGTCTATTTAAAGGAGAAGAGATATGCCAGCCCCAATTACCATGTGGTGGCCAGAAGCACAAATCCTCAAATGCAGAATAATTCAATTTTCTTTCTTTATAGAGGAAAAAAAAGATAAAAGAATTATTTCCCTCTGATTATCTAGGGAATATAAAGAATCTCAAATAGCCTAAATAGAATGAAATTAAGATAACAAATCTCTAAATGTTATAAAAAAATCTTAACATGTTCCAAAACCACATAATGATTCCATGTATTTTTATAAAAGTCAAGATTAGAAACTGGAGAAATGTGCTATTGTAGTGTAACAGATATATGCTAATTTATTTTACAGAATATATTATATTAATAAACCCTGAGAGTATGTCTCTTTCCCAAGAACAGAAATGATGCACAGTGACACTAAAAAAAGTATTGAATTATGAATGTCAAAAAGTTCACCTACTTTTCTAATAATCTAAGCCATGTATATGTAAATTGAGAAATCTTATTAATATTGATCATCATCTAAAAATATTATCTAAGTCTAGTGAGATCTATCACCAAAGGTATCATACAGTTTTAATAGCCATAACATGTGAGATAAAGCTATTATATCGTAATAGCTATTATTACATTATAATAATACCAGAATGAGTAAAATAAACACCAGTCATATAAGCACTGTGTTCAAAAATATTCTCATTTATAACGTCATTTCTCTTAGTAGAAAATGGAGCAAAACAACTATTTAAGTAGTATCATTGATAAAGTTAATGATTATTAAGACAAAAAACTGAATTTTTGTTTTCCTAAATTGTATTAGATACTTATTACAGAACAGTGACATAGGTAATAATTTTACTAAAACAATGTTACAGAAATGACACATTAGTTTTGTAAAGGTAACTTCTGCTTTTATCTGACTTGAATAATCAAAAGGTTTATTAAAAAATTCCTAAACTCAAAAAGAAAAAATTCCTAAACTCAGAAATCAGCAGCATAGACAGAAAATATAATTGTCTATGAGACATTCTTCTAGAACTAATTCCTATTCTCCTGAAACTGTTCCAAAAAATAGAAATGGAAGGAAAACTTCCAAACTCATTTTATGAGGCCAGCATCACCTTGATCCCAAAACCAGACAAGGATCCCATCAAAAAAGAGAACTACAGACCAATATCCTTGATGAACACAGATGCAAAAATTCTCGCCAAAATACTAGCCAATAGGATTCAACAGTACATTAAAAGGATTATTCACCACGACCAAGTGGGATTTATTCCAGGGCTGCAAGGTTGGTTCAACATCCGCAAATCAATCAATGTGATACAACACATTAATAAAAGAAAGAACAAGAACCATATGATACTCTCCATAGATGCTGAAAAAGCATTTGACAAAGTACAGCATCCCTTCCTGATCAAAACTCTTCAAAGTGTAGGGATAGAGGGCACATACCTCAATATTATCAAAGCCATCTATGAAAAACCCACCGCAAATATCATTCTCAATGGAGAAAAACTGAAAGCTTTTCCGCTAAGGTCGGGAACACGGCAGGGATGTCCGTTATCACCACTGCTATTCAACATAGTACTAGAAGTCCTAGCTTCAGCAATCAGACAACAAAAGGAAATTAAAGGCATCCAAATTGGCAAAGAAGAAGTCAAACTATCACTCTTCGCAGATGATATGATACTATATGTGGAAAACCCAAAAGACTCCACTCCAAAACTGCTAGAACTTGTACAGGAATTCAGTAAAGTGTCAGGATATAAAATCAATGCACAGAAATCAGTTGCATTTCTCTACACCAACAACAAGACAGAAGAAAGAGAAATTAAGGAGTCCATCCCATTTACAATTGCACCCAAAACTATAAGATACCTAGGAATAAATCTAACCAAAGAGACTAAGAATCTATACACAGAAAACTATAAAGTACTCATGAAAGAAATTGAGGAAGACACAAAGAAATGGAAAAATGTTCCATGCTCCTGGATTGGAAGAATAAATATTGTGAAAATGTCTATGCTACCTAAAGCAATCTACACATTTAATGCAATTCCTATCAAAGTACCATCCATTTTTTTCAAAGAAATGAGACATTCTTCTAGACTATTCATAAATAAGTTGTTTATAGGGGAAAAATCCTTAATTTGTTTGAATCTTTATGAACCTACCAATTTCATTATGACTATAAATGAACCAAAATGCAAAGATAATTAAATTAAGCCACTGGGATTTTAAAAGTCATACTACTTTCTAGTCATTGGACCTCAAGTATAGCTAACTGACAATTTTGTCATTAAAGGAATATAAAACCATGATATCTAAAGGTAACAGCCAACAACTTGAATACCTTCCTCTCTCAGTAAAGGCTTCCAGTGCTTTAGCCATGTCTAAACCTTTGTCAAATATCTACTGGTGTTATAAATCCAAACGCTTATCTGAATAAGAAAAGGAAAAAACATTATTCTTACCCTGGATCCTAATGATGAACATGCTTTTTCTTCTCTTTTCTCTTCTCTTTCTCTTTTCATGAAAATCTGAATTTTCTAGTGACTTCTGAGTGTATTCACTGAAGGCAAATTTTGTGTTTTCAGGCTGCTTGAAATGAAGTTAGTAAAAGTATTTTGGAAATCCTGAGGGAGAAGATGTAGGGGAGTGAGGAGAAATGAATCCAAATGATAGATAATGTTCTCAAGCCCAAATATTCTTTCTTTTCTTTTCTATTTTTAAGATTTTATTTATTTATTTGACAGAGATCACACATAGGCAGAGAGGCAGAGAGTGAAAGAGGGAAGCCGGCTCCTCGCTGAGCAGAGAGCCCAAAGCAGGGCTTGGTCGCAGGACCCTGAGACCATGACCTGAGCTGAAGGCGGAGGCTTAACCCACTGAGCCACCCAGGTGCCCCTCAAGCCCAAATATTCTTTCAAGGGTCAGATTTGTCAATTCTTTGCCAAGATATAATTTGTGAGAAATTCCTTTATGAATACTTTCCCTTTAGGAAAATGTTATCTTCCACTCTGGATAAAATTTGCATTTTTATGACATCATTTGAGAGAAGTTGGTAAAGAATGCAGAATAAAATACATCATTCTTGGTGGATCTTCATGGTGAGAACTTGAAATCTCCAGCTGACACCAGAAAGGATGTAAGCCCTGCAGGAAAGAGAGAGCTTACAAGCAAATCTTTCCAGCTGAGCTGAGCCCCCAGATGACTGCAGTTAGCTAACAGACAGGTTTCTACCTCGTAAGAGACTCTGAACTACAATCAGCTAAACTGAACTTCAGAAACTGTGAGACTCGAAATGTTTGTTGTTTTAAGCTACTGAATTTTGGGATAGGTTTTAATATATCAATAGATAATTAATAGAACTCATCATTAATTTATAAAGAAACTGAGGCAGAGAAGGATTAAGTGATTTGCCAAGGTTATTTAGGAGTCAATGACTACTTTAGATTCTCTTCCTTGCCTAAAATATCCATTTCCCCTACCACATTCTGCAGTAATCAAAACCCTAGTAAGTTGTGGTTCAGAGAAAAATGAGCCTTTCACAAACTTAGACAGTGAATCTCGAATGAACTAAATCAATCACGGTGATTCCACTAGCTATACTGATTGAAATTTAAGAGACTAAGATGTGGCAAAATACTGGCCAACGAGGAAAATTTGTTGAGGGGCATATGAGTAAGGTTTTCTCTGATAAAAAAGAGGTGCTAAGGTAGAAAAACTTATTTCACTGCTCCTTGACATTATTATATAGGCATCTAGTAGCCGGAAATTATGACAGGCATCTGGAGGCATGGAGAAGTAATGGACTTCTTATGGACTGAATGAATATTTGTTATCCCCCAAATTCATATGTTGGAGCCCTTACCTTGAGTGTGATGGTATTTGCACGTGGGGTCTTTGGGAGATAATTCAGTTTAAACGAGGTCACGAGGGTGGAGCTCCCATGATGACATTGGTATCCTTGTATGAAAAAGAAAACAATTTCAGCTTCTTCTCTCCCTCCACTGATTTGTACTAAGAAAAAGTCAACTGGGGACATAGTGAGAAGGTAGACATTCGGAAGCCAGGAAGAGATCTCTCATCAGGAACTGAATTAGCTGGCATCTTGGACTTCCTAGTCTTCAGAATTGTGAGAAGTAAATGTTGGTTTTTTTTTTAAAGCCACTCAGTCTATGGTGTTTTATTATGGTAGCCTGAGCTAAGACAAGACTTAATAAAAAACACAGAGTGAAAAAAAAAAATACAAAGAATTTAGGATTTGCTGACATGAGTATGTTAACTGATCTAATCATGGAATAACTCTCCATCTATCACATAATTACTTGGCACAGTGGTTAAGCTATTTTTGTTTGTGTCTTTTATTACTCAGCTGAAAATATCTTCGTGGATAAAAATGTTAGAATCAAGAGAAGAAATAACTACTAATTTGGCTACATTTTTCTTATTTAACCAATTGTCCTAGACTACAGCATTCTTCTGTTGTAGCAAACAATTGGCAATTTTCTACAAAAATGCAGACATTACAGGCAAAAACAAATATATACAGGCATGATGTGTCAGGGACTCACCAGCTAGCTTTGTAAAAATAGTCTGTCTAGTGTGGCTGGCCTGCCTGCTTGCCCTCCTGCTGGTGAGAAGCCAGGGAGCCTGGAACAAGCCGGAGTGCCCAAGTTGACTCAAGGGAAGGCTGGGGCCCCTCCAAGGGGTCTACGAACGGTGGCCCCAGCCCCCAGCCCATCTCCTGGGTGGCTGGGTAAGCACAAGTGCAAGCACAAATGCTAGGGGTTGCACGATGACCTGAGACAGACCAAATCATAGGGCCCCTTTCATGATCATGCAGAATGGACCATGATAGTCATCCTCAGTGCCTGGAGTTTCGGAGCCCTCCCTCTCCATATGCTTTCACACTTTTTGTCTGAAAAGGTCAGATTTGCCATCAAAACAATAACCTCTACTTTTTTCTTTTATATTTTGATAAACACTGAAGAAACTGGAGCTGTTCAACTTCATCTTGGGGAAATTCTCATCACTGGTAAATTTGGTGCCTGGAAACTCTTACTGCTTTCAATACACATCAACTGTTTTGTATACCTATTCTCAGTTACCATTTTGACAAGCAAGCACTGTAATTACAAGTTACTAGAATAAGATCTCTGGATTATTTTAAAAAAATAAAATAATTAATAAAACTAGAAACAAAATTTTCTGTTCTATAACTTATACTTGAGTAAGTCTATTATCTTTACAATAGTTGACATCTGGTATATACAACTACTTCTGTTGGATTCTTTGTGCTTTTTTTCTTATTGATTCAGACTATTTTGTGGCCATTGAACTAGACATCATACATTTAAGTTTAGTTTTCTTTGTTGTTGTTGTTGTTTTTAACCTTACTAGGAATTTAATTAAATATTCAGATGTGTAGGTTGATGTCTTTTGTCAAATTTGGAAAAGAATGTCTTTGTGTTTCTTTTTCACAGGAGATCAAGATCTTTTATCCACTTTTCTGAAATGTCAACTATAATTCTGATACGAGTTTAAATTCTGCTATTATTTTTGCCTGTTTGATTTTTCATGCTAAAACACATACCTCATTACCTAGCCATAAAGACAGATCTCTACATATATCTGGAGCCCTAGCAAGAGAAGACAGTCAAATGAGGTAGAAAAATGTTAGCTGTGCTAATAGCTGAAAACATCATCTGGGCATATATATACCACTGTATCATCTTAACATGTTTTTTAAAAATTCTGCTTCCATATAAATAAATATACTGATGAATTTTAATGAGAGCAGAGTGATCTCAATTTCTCTTATTAATTCTAGTAGTAAATCTTGTTTCAAAACTATAAATGTATTCATCTTCGAGGAGCACAGCTCTCCTTTTCTATTTTTTAATCTATTTTTAGTTTCAACAAATTTTATTTTATTTAATTTTTGACTCAATTTTGACATTAAATATCTTTTCCTTCAAATTGTCATAATTCACTACTATGGTAGTAAAATGCTTTCCTTCTGAACTAAATATTAGTGGTGGTTTCAACAACAAAAATATATATAGATGTATATATATTATTTTTATATGTATATATAAAGGATATGTTATGGATATGTATAATATATACATAGGGATCCACAGTAGAAATTATTGTGCAACATCATGTTGCTTTCATACCAGACAATTAAACTAATTAAATATTTAGATATGGTTAAGTGAATGTTGCAAAACTGTTATTAAGCTTTGACCAGTGGGACTCAATAACTTAAAAATTCTAAACTTCTAGATAAAATATAATTAATAGAATGGCTCTTTAAAATTGGTATAATATTTTAATAAATAGTATTATTAGAAAAAAATGGGTCATATTGATTTAGAAATTGGAATTATTTCAAATTATACAAGTATATGTTTCATAAGTGGCATATTTTGTCATTTTAAGTGATAAGAATCAATTTTGTACATGATTTATACACACCCATAATGAGACACACTAGTAGCAAAAGAAAAAAATGAAAAACAGGACTTCAGTTTACTTTATACATAGTATCATATAAAACTTACAACCAAAACATAATATGTACTTGGAATTGGTAAACTATTTGATATTTTTTCAAGAAAATAACATTATTTTTTTCGTTTTTGGATCTACCATACAAAATTTTTATCATAAATATGATTGATAAAAATTAGTTTTCCCATCCTATCCACACTTTTGAGAAAGTTGCCTTCATCTGGAGAAAAAGCTTTTTAATTGTTTAAACTGTGTTTGCTTTACAATCATAGGTTCAATTCATCTTTATAAAGGTTTAAAATAGAGACTTGATTTTTTCAGTTGGTTAAAAGAATTTAAAACTATTATTTTCTTTGACTCGTAAGAAATACTTTTTATATATCTGTTGTCAAGTCATGGTAAAAATAAATTTTTCCAATTGGGCAAACATTTTGTTATTAGGCATGTAAGTTCATATAAAAATGATCAGTTATATTATTCAATAAATGGATGAAACTTGCTACAAAAAATTATCAAGGCAAGGTTTTCGATTTCTTTTCAGAAACCAACAAAGTAGAAAGTGAAATTAATTAAGTTTATCCATAGAATTTTTCTAGTTACATTTAAATATTTCGCTGGTCAGTAAACATTTTCGAACTGACCATTTCTGAACTGTCTATGAGACACAAAAACCCTCTTTCATAGAAACTCAGAGGGATATTCTTCTGTTGCTTCCAAGAATTTATCCATTCTTTCCTTTCTCTGATAAATAACTACTATTGCTTTATCTGACAAATATTTGTTGACTGCATACTGCTTCATGGCAAGAACTGTTACAGACAGTGGGTATACTATAATGATACACTGTAATCTTTGAGCTCCTGGAGTTTCCAATTTAATGGAGGAGAAATAAAATATACGAGTAAAATACAAATATCAAGTTCCAAGTGCAAGAAGTAAAATGAAACAGAGTAAGTTGATAATGACTGTCAGAGAAGGTAATTATAATTCATATCATATGGTGAGAACAAGTTTTTCATAAGTGACCATAGTCAGGGTGAAAAGAAGAAAAGGAAAGTGTATTGAGATATTTGGGAGAAGAGCATTACAAATGAAGTAACAGAAAGTGAATATACGCTACAATATTCTAGATGAAAGGGTGAACCTTAGCAACCTGAGTGTAAAATGTAACCAGATAGTATATTTAGTATCTGGTGTATCACTTGGAAAGGACTGATACTGTGAAATTGATACTTTCATAAGAGCTCACCAGTGATAGAATGAGAACGTGCAGACACGGAAAATGTTATGGGATCAGGTCCTGATAGCGTGACCTAAGGGAAGAAAAATTACCTGCTTGGTCATCAAGCATGGTGAATAAAGCAAGTTGATAACTGAAAATGACCTACAGTACCTCGGCTTCCCATGCAACTTGCTGTGTGAAATAAGATTGTCTAGTAATTAAACTTCTGAATACCATTCAATGCTAGAACAGCAAAACACTGCCCTAGATATATCCAAATCTCAAATGTACACTGGCAAAATTCACAACCTGGGACCTTCACAGCATACCTGTTAAATGCCCTTTACTGGGGATGTTCCCAAAGCTGAGTACATTAACTACTAAAATATTCTTAAGTATCATATTTGTACATATTTTAATTTAGTTTTATGCTCTCAAAGCAAATGTGCAAGTATCCACTCTCCTGTAAGGGAAATCTTATATTCTATTTAACCATTAGAGTGATTGGAATGCCTTCATGTTCAGAATATAAATGAAAATAACTCATGAAAAATGTGGGATATTTTCTCTCATAGCTTTATTTGTCATATTCATGTCATTCCAGCACAACCTGTACTGAACTAATTGCCTCTTTAATGAATAAGGGGCTAACTTAATTCCCGGTGATTAAAGGATTTCAGCAGGACTTCAAAAACTTTATTAAGCAGAAAGTCACCATATTGTTCTAGCCTAAACTTCTGATGAAAATTTGTAGGTTTTAAAATATGGATTAAGATTTAGGGGTTGCCCTTTTTTGTTTTTGGTTATTGGGTGCTATTTTTATTGACATTAAAATTTAAAGCCTGATATACCTTACTAATAAATTATCAGCCATCCCTCTGTTATCTGTTCATCATTTAGTACTTGGGTATTCCTAACTTTGGCAAGAATATGTATATAGTATTATGTACTTTGGCATCTATTTTAAAAGAAGATACTAAATCTCTCCTTATCAATGGACATATTGTGAAGACACAAATACTCAGAGCATTCCCAGAGTGTTCATAGTTTCATTATATTTAAAAATGTCCATAGTATATAATTGGAAATCAATCTTATGCAAACATTGTAATCAGCCCAGCCCTTTTTTTTTTTTCTGTCTTTGTCTCCCACATTTTGTAACCATGGTAGCCCATTAAATAATACTGGCACAAGATCACAGAAATTACCTTCTAGTTTTAAGTTCACCATTTATTAGCATTATTAGCTTAGATTTCTCCAAGTGTCTTCTATAAAATGAGGTGATAGTAACTAACATATAGAAATAAATCAGATATTTTTCATTAGAAATCATTACATAGAATATGATAAATAAATGGTATTTCTCTTTTCACCTTAAACATTGAATACGTATTTTATGAAATCTTTGCCTGTGCTAATTTAAATTTCTGTACCTTTACAGTATATCTTACTAAACACCTCTTATAAAAACTCAAAAAAGATAAATCCCTCTCCTCTTCACAGGTTGCTTTCAGAACTCCAATCACCTCTTCCTAAAGTCTTACCTAATTTCTAACCTAGTGACATTGAAGGTACTGGTCTTTGGAAAGAAAACTGGGTTATTACAGCCTGGATGGTGAGATATAGCCTCTCACTTCACTTTTATGAGATTCCAATCTATCACTTGTTAGTCCTGTTAACAATGTGTATCCATTTATGGCTTGATTCAGCTTTAAAACTTTGGCTGTTTCTGAGAGTTCAAGGTGCCTTTAAAGTCAGCTTGATTCCCGGTACTATAGATGTTTGCAAAAGAATCACATTGTTTTCCAGCTTGGGGGATGTTGAGAGGAATCATATTTTCACTTAAAATATTAAATTAAAATATTTTAACCATTACCATTCCATCTAATTAATAGCAACAATTTATTAGCATAATAAATCTATAAATTAAATATTTATTATTAAGCGTGCAATGTCTAAACAGACTACCATTGAAAATTAAATATAAATCATAATTTCAGTAAATAATTACTTTGCATACTTTGCATTCTTTTTTTTTTTTTGTATTCTTTCATTAAATACATGGGTAAAGCACCTCAAAACCACTGCTATTGAATTTGGTAAACTTTTCTCCAAAATCAATGCTTTGTGAAGCAGTTACTTATTTGTTGATCTTGCTCTATGAAACATTAAATTAATTATCCCCTACATGTCAAAATAATGATACGATAAAGTAATTATTTTTTTAAAAGATCTATTTTTTTGAGTGGGAGAGTGCGCAAGCAGGGGAGGGACAGAGGAATTGGGAGAGAATCTCAAGCAGACTCCCCACTGAGTATGTAGCCCAAAGCCTGCTTCTGTCTCACAACCCAGAGATCATGACCAGAGCAGAAACCAAGTCTGATGTTTAACGGACTGAGCCACCCAGGTGCCCAAAATTATTATTGATGTCATACTAAAAATATGCAAACTGTTGTTTAAAAAAAAGCCGGGGACCTTATACAATAAAAGTTCATTTCTCATTATGCAGTGTAAGAATTTGCAGTCAAGCAACTTTAGGAGAGGTTCTACCTCCACTTCGAATTCCTAACCCCCTGTAGAGCCAAACTGATCAGGCTACTGAAAAGTACAGCCTCGTTCCACTCTTCTGAACAGGTAGCTTTTTCCAAAATTCAGGCACAAAGCCTCAAATTACTGTTCAGAAATATGAAAAAGATAAGCTGATTGTATGCCCAGGATGAAGAGAGGACAAATATTGAAAGTGGAGCTACCTCTGCCATGCATAAAAAACCATATATCTAAAAGCTCATTTGCTATAATATTCGTTATCATTTTTACTGACTGCTAGGTTTATAGATGATTTTTATTTTATTTTTAGACATTTTGGTATTCTCTAAACATTCCACAGTTAATGCTTATTACTTTTGTTACTAAATACAAATCCATCTCTCTCCTCTTTCCTCCCTCTCCCTCCTCTTTTCATATTCCTGCTTTTCTCCTCCTTCTTGGTTCTTCACTCTTCTTGTCCCCCTCTTCTTCTTCGCCTCCTCCAACCCTGTCATGCTCTCTCTTTCTCTGCAGAAGAAATAGATTTCTCCAACACTTTTCCTCCAACCCTCTCATGCTCTCTCTTTCTCTGCAGAAAAAATAGATTTCTCCAACCCTTTTCCTCCAACCCTCTCATGCTCTCTCTTTCTCTGCAGGAGAAATAGATTTTCCTTCTTTTCTTAATTCACCTTTAGCTAATAGCCTTTTTTTTTTTTTTTTTTTTTTTTTTTTTTTTGGTTATTTCCTTTTTTTTTTTTTTTAACTTTGTGGTATTTTGGAACTTTTCTTCAGTCTTGTACTAGAATTCCTTTTCTTGACTTACAGTAGAAACCGCAACATTTTTTGACATTCCACAAAGTGATAGGAAAAAAAAAAAAGACTCTTCATTCACAATTAGCTCTTAAGCTGAACCATCTTTCACTTGAAGTTGCTAATTGACATTCAGATATATTGGATTTACCATCATCGAACTTGTTCTCAGTTCAGTTCTTCTTTGTCAGTTCAATTTACTCTCTAGTCTATAAATTTTCTGTTGAAACTTAACTTACTCTGTATTTACACTAGTGGGTCATGAGCTCCTTGAAAACAAAAATAGTATCTATTTCACTGGGTATATACTCAGTGACTAAGTCGGGCACCACTGTAAAACACACACACACACACACACACACACACACACACACAGGAATTATTAAATAATAGAGAATATAGCAGTAATTTCCTATACCTTTGTTTGATAAATGAATAAATAAAAAACATGCATTCTATTACTTAAATCATCTTTACATATGAAAATAACAATTTTTATTTTAACTGATAAGCTAAATACTGAAAAGACCATATATAAACCTTATTTCTTTTTTTGTCACATCTGAATTTCATGCAAAATTGCTACAGATGTACCCTGTTATATTAATAATGAAAGTTTCATACTTCACAGTGAGTTGTCCTTACAACTAAAGTCTTAAGGATGCATAGGTTCTTATTTTTTATCTGACTGTAAAATTTTACACTTTTAATAAACACCTCAATATAGTCTTTGAGATTCTATTTTTTTTCCATCTAACTAGAGATGTGATGAGTCAAATAACAGCCTATGAGTTCAGAAAGGGCCTCTACTTTCTTCACATATATTGAATATTATTAATATTCTGGTATTAATATTATTAATATTCTGGTGCTCTTAATATTCTCTCATTTTTTGACAGAAAAGGAGGTTTCATACAACAGAACTTAATTTAAGAAATTATAATTACACTTTTACATAAAAATCATAAGCATGGGTTTTAAAAAGAGCTGCTATTAAAGAAAAGTGTTTAAACTACACAATCATTTTAACTTGATATTGTTTGTTTAAACTCAATGATGACAAGTTATTTTACTGAACTTTTATTTTCTAAAATAATAATTTAATTTTTTGTTCTTGTTTTTGATGAGTTATACACATTTCTCAATAAGAATTCTGACAAAATCATGTTGGAAATAATATATACTAACAATTAAAAAAAGAGGAAAGAATAACATCTCTAATTTACTACTTGTTTTTATAACTGTAAATGGTGTTTTTGTTTTAGATATTAATTCAAACTTTCATGTTAAGATAAATAACTAATATGTGTCACTTTTATAATGCATTTCCTTTTTTTTTCCCTAAATGTACATAAGGGCATTTAATCTTTCATGTGGGACATAAATTAGCCATTGCATCACTACTATGTCACTGGTTCTGTGACTTTTGTATCCTGTTAATTATTTATGTCATTTCTTTTGTCTATTAAGTAAAAGTTTTCTTTTTTTATTATAAAATACCTTATAGGTTGTATCTTCAGGATAAAGAAGTAACGTACATATTACCTATCAAATGTATTCAAAATAAATAACATAGATGCAAATTTTTCAATAAAATATTAGTAAGCTGAATTTAACAGTACATCAAAAACATTATGCACCAAGACCAAGTGGGATTTATCCCTGGAATTAAAGATTGATTTAACATATGCAAATCAATCCCTGGGATATACCACAATAACCAAATAAAAGGTCAAAATAATATCTTAATAAATGCAGAAAAGGCATTCGAAATGTTCAGTGTAAATATCTGATGAAAACTCTCAACAAAATAGCTATAAAAGGAAACACCCCAACACAATGAGATCACAGCTAAAAAAAAAAAACCTAACATCATAATCAGTGAAGAAAAAGGGAAAGCTTTTCCTCTAAAATACTGTACAAGGCAAGAATGTCCATCCTCCTCACTTCTATTTAACAGAGTACTGGAAGTACTAACACAAAAAAGCAGATGAGAAAGAACAAAATAAGAAATAGAAGGCATTCAAATTGGAAGGGAAGAAGTAAAAATATCTGTTTGATTGTGAAATAATCCAATATGTAGAAAATCCTACAGAAGCAAAAAAAACAAAAAAAAAACCAAAAAAAAACAAAAAAAAACAAAAAAAAAAAAACAACTGTTGTAACTTGGGACACCTGGGTGGCTCAGTAGGTTAAGGCCTCTGCTTTCTGCTCAGGTCATGATCCCAGGGTCCTGGGATGGAGCCCTGCATCAGGCTCTCTGCTCAGCAGGGAGCCTGCTTCCTCCTCTCTCTCTGCCTGTCTCTCAGCCTACTTGTGATCTCTGTCAAATAAATAAATAAAATCTTTAAAAAAAAAAACAAAAAACTATTGTAACTAATAAACAAATTCAGTAAAGTTGCTGGATACAAAATCAACCTACAAAAATCAGTTGTATTTTTTTACATCAACAAAAGGAAATCAAGAAAGCAATTCTAACTGAACCAAGTACAGCAGTGTTTAAAATTAGTTGATTATAACCAGTTACGTACTTCCTCATTCCTTCTTAACTCTCACTGCTTCATTTGACTAACCTTAAAAAATAAGAATAATTCCATTTATGAAAGTATCAAAAAATAAATAGGAATAAACAACTAAGAAGGTGAAAGATGTAAATGGAAAACTGTAAAATATTGATGAAAGAAATTGAAGAAGATACAAATGAATGGAAAGATGTCCCATGTTCATGGACTTGAAGAATTAATATTGTTAAAATACCATACTACTCAAAGTGATAGATTCAACTTAATTCCTGTCAAAATTCCAATAGCATTTTTCACAGAAATGGTAAAGCCAACTCTGAAATGTATATGGGACCGTGAAAGATCCAGAGTAGCCAAAGAATCCTGAGAAAGAACAAAGCTAGAATAATTGTGCTTCCATTTGCTACTAATTTTATAACAATGTCTAAATGTGGATAATAGTAAGCATGCTAATTGCAAGAAAGCTGAGTTAGATGTTAGGGCTGGGTTACTTTTAAAAGGAACCCTCTGTGTATATCTCTTCCCTTGCCACTACTGTCTTGGTAGATCTCTTTTTAGTCATCTTCTCTTTTTACTTCTATTCTCTAAAATCTCTTTTTATTGGAGATAATTAGCTATGAGCAAATACAAGTTTTCTGCATTTTCTTTCAGTTTTTTGTAACTATAATGCATTTTAGAGAGGGTCAGACTATATAGTTCGAGTGATGTCTTTCCACATTTGGTAATATTAATATGATTTTATGCAAAGCAAGATCCAGTCTTTCACACAATCTGTTCTAGAAAGAATTTCTGCCATGATTACCTTTTTCTTTTTTCAACACTACTGAATTTACTGAAAGTCTTAGAAACTTGAATGTCCTTTTATTGCTATCATTCCAATTTAGATATCAAGGCAGTCTTTTTTTTTTTAAACAAAGATATATTTATTTTAGAGAAAGAAAGCACATGTGAGTGGGAGGAAGGGCAGATAAAGACAAAAGAATCCCCAAGCAGACTCCCACCAAGCTTGGAACTCGGTGGGGGCCTTGATCCCAACACCCCAAAACAAGGACCAAGCCCTGACCAAGATTTGGGCGCTCAGCTGACTGAGTTTCCCTGGTGCCCCTCAAGATAGTCTTACAAACCCTAATCTCATTTTCCACTGAGCAAGGCTTATGCTGCCCCACCCTGCATCCAACTGTCTATCAAACGGAGGTAAGTTATTTGGTTAAAAATAATGATACAATATTCTTTTTTTTTTAAAGATTTTTAAAAATTTATTTTTAAGCAATCTCCACACCCAACATGGGGCTCTAACTCACAACCTCATGATCTAGAATTGCATGGTCTACCAACTGAGCCAGCTGAGAACCCCAATAATGCAATATTCGTATTCAGCTAAGCACTTCTTACATATTTTTCTGTTTTTGAAAAAAAGTTTGAGTGTATAACCTGCTGAGAGAGGAAATCACAATTCAGTGACATTAATTAATGTTTCCAGGAAGATTGTGAGCTATTTCGATCAATTACTCATTTAATTTAAATAATGCTATAATAACCATAAATGAACTAATATCCAACTGAGTAGATACATGTAAATACTGTTAGAATACCAAAAGGGTGTTGTTAAAAAGCCCTCAAACAAGAGAGAAGTTTTACTTTTTAAGTGTAAAAAAACCACTTTGCCAATTTCAAAAGACACAGTTTTAATACCCAATGGACACTTTGAGGGCATTACGTACTAGAAAAGAAAACAAAAACTTTCATTGAGAACAAATGTCAACAGAGAAACAATTTACTCTTGTGCTTATCTCAGCAGACAAATGTCAGCAGTTACACACAATAAATATGCTTATCTCAAAACACTCTGGCAGCTTTTGTAGGAAATAATAACAGCATTTTGGGTAAGAAAATGTTTTATTATATAGAAATAGCCTGCACAGCATAGGACATTGAGTATCTCATTGATTTGAGGAAACTAATATTTGCTATTGTTACAATCAGCCACCTCCCCAGCAATACTCTGATTCTACATTGTCATTCTCTGCCTGTTTCATCTGTTTCTCTTCTAATTTTCATCTTCTTTTCACAAAAATTTGTTAAAACCTGTATTTCAACAGTGACAACCCAAGCCCCCATTCTCTGATCTGTTTTTTCAAGCCACCATAGATTTATTTCAGTGTTAGGAAACAAATATGTGTTAAGTTCTTACTCTACTAGGTTGAATCAGAATTTTTAATAAGAGATAGATTTTTAAATTAATAATGAACACAAAACGTGTTACCATAATAACAATTTAATGTAATATACTCTTCCTTATCCATGTCATATGCGTCTGGGTCTGCTTGGCTGAATACAGCTTTGCCAAGTATGAAAACAGCTTGCTTCCCCCCACCAGTGGTTAGTGGTTTTCCTTAAAACTTTGTGAAGAGTTATAATGAAGTATAATGTGCATAGAAAAAAAAAAGCCCATAATTTACAATTTTACAGTTTGAAGAAATACTAGAGTGAATACAGCCAGGTAAATACCACTACAAGAGGTGTAACTGCACCATCTTTCTCAGAATTCCCATCTACCCTCTCCTATTAGTGTTCCATTTATCCTTCCCCAATTTAACTGCTGCCTTGACCTCAAAGTCCATTGTTCAGTTTTAATTTTTTTAACTTCATGTAAATGGAAACATGTAATATATACTGTTTGTTTTTTACCCCTTTTTCTTTTTTTCACTCAGCATCATGTCAGTAAGTTTTATCTGGTTTATTGGATGTGGCTGAAGACTTCATTTTCCTTGTTGCCTGGGGTTGCTGGGTCATAAACTATGCCCACTTTTGGCAGAAATAGATACTACAAAATGTGGATCACCCTGTAGATCACGAACATGTTTTGTTTTTAGTCTTACTTCAGAAACTCATGAATCTTAAAGTGGAAATTTATAAAAACATTAAAAGGATATTCAAAGGATATGGATGTTCAAAAGAATAGCAGATATCTATTCTAATTAACTTACCAAATTCTAATGCAAAAGAGTTATTTTTAATTTCAAGAATTAACTTTGCAAAGTTCATGTAGTACTGAATTGTAACAAAAAAGCATCTACTTTGTATGAAAAGAAGGGATACACACAAAAACATATATGCACACACAAGTGCAAAGAAAGCATCTTTCATTTTATGTACAATAATTCAAAAAATTTATTATAACCACAATTTTACTTTTTTTTTTTTAAAGATTTTATTTATTTATTTCACAGAGAGAGATCACAAGTAGGCAGAGAGGCAGGCAGAGAGAGAGATAGAGGAGGAAGCATGTTCTCCGCTGAGCGGAGAGCCCGATGCGGGACTCGATCCCAGGACTCTGAGATCACGACCTGAGCCGAAGGCAGAGGCTCAACCCACTGAGCCACCCAGGTGCCCCCCACAATTTTACTTTTTAATACAAGATGAAGGAGATAAAAAGATTTGTAATCAAATGGAATTTTTATTTTATTTATTCACTACTCCCTTTATTAAACATAGTGTTTCCAAGGACTATCACATTTTAAGTATAATCTGAAGGTATAATTATTGATATTGCTCATTTATTAACACTCACAAAATAACAATCTTTTTTCAGTCAAGGACATTCATGCACATTGACTTTTTTTATATAAGATTTATAATCACATAAACTAATCTTCCCTTTTTCAGCAGTATCCATGCCAAAATCAAATAATTTTCTTCTGAGAAAAAAATTCTAAGAAGAGTGATCACAGTTTCTATAATAAATGTAATGATGTTCTGTTAAAGATTGTCAGAGGCAGCTTGAGATTCTTGTCCCTCTTTTCCCCTGGAAATTTTAGTCAAGAAAAACATTAACAAAACCAGGACAACTCTTAGAGAAACCAGGTGAATTAAAGGCAGGTTGAAAAAGTGGATCTTGTAGCCTGTGTAACACAGGAGAATATAAACCAGGTGCGAAGTGTGACAAACACGTCCCTTCGGGGCGCCTGGGTGGCTCAGTGGGTTAAGCCTCTGCGTTCGGCTCAGGTCATGATCTCAGGGTCCTGGGATTGAGCCCCGCATCAGGCTCTCTGCTCGGCAGGGAGCCTGCTTCTCCCTCTCTCTCTGCCTGCCTCTCTGCCTACTTGTGATCTCTGTCTGTCAAATAAATAAATAAAATCTTAAAAAAAAACAAAAAAACAAAACACGTCCCTTCATGTGTTCAAGTTACACAGTAAAAGCACCCTGACTCTTCCTCTCAGCATTTTAAGAAAGCAACTTTTGAATGCTTCCAATGACTAAGTCTACAAGAGGAACAGTAAGTTATGTGGAATTTAAGGATTTGTGCAGGTATGTATTCTCATTTCTCTTGGGTAAATACCCAGACGTAAGATAATCAAGTATATTATGTTCATCTTTATCAGAAACCACCAACCTAAGTGGTTACGTTTTGACTTTCTTACCAACTGCACGAGCTTACTAGCATCAGTTGTTTTAATGTTAGCCTTTGCAGTGGTGTGTAAGAGTAGGACATTGTTTCAATTTTTACTTCTCTAATGACTAATGATTTTGAGCACTTTTCACCATCTTTTGGCCAACTGTAAATCTTCTTTGCTGATGTGTAAGAGATGTAGGCATTCCTTATATATTCTGGATATAGGTCTTTAATCAAACATAAATGTGTAATTATTTCCTTCTCATTGTAAAAGCGTACTAGTATAAGGCCTTCCCCTTCTCAGAAATTTGTTTTTGTTTGGTTTGCTTCTGTTTTTGTTTTTTCTGTCCTCATACTTTATCGGCCACTTCTGGGCCTATGCCCAGCTAGGTGGGCTCCTGGAAGGGGGTCACCATTCACCAGCTCCCAGCAGGGAGAATGAGAAGGCTTTGGCCTAGCCCTCCAGAGTCATGGATTATGGAGTTTAAAGGGGAGAGTCTGGCCTTTCTTGGGTCAGCATGAGGTATCCAGGTAGGGATGTAGGTGTTACCAACAGCCCAAGCTTTCCACCTGTCTGCCAGCCTCCTTGTGTTTGGAGAAGTATTCTATTCTGTGCTGTTGTCCATGTGGGGCCTGTGTTGTCGCCTGGCTTCCAGTCAGTGGCTTCCAGCCAGCGGGACAGACTCCCCCATCCTCATGTATGTACCGGAAGGCCTGGACCAGCCTCAGAGCTTGGTCCACAGAGCACCCTATAGGCAAATCACTGACAGTGATCTGGCGAAGGGCACCCTTGCCATAAATGATAAAGATGTCCCTGTAGACAATGCCTTCATCTTCTTTTGGCAGGCCATAATCTTGGGACAGGTTTCTGGTACATCAGCCAGCAGGGGGACGTTCAGAGAGCCCAAACCTCTTTCCTTCCTTGGAATGCTGATCCAAGCTGGATGGGTGATCCGGGAGTCTACGGAGACCCCCAGTAGTGCACAGCCTGGCTTGCCAAAGTCCTTGGCATGCTCACTGGAAGGCATGATCTCCAGAGGGCAGACAAAGGTGAAGTCCAGCTGGTGAAAAAGAGGACTGAATATTTCTCTCTGTAGTCACAAAACTTCCCCTCCTGGAAGGTGGCCTGGTAGTTCTGGGCGGGCTTTCCCAAGTGTGCTTTGCTGGGGAGTCATGACTGAAAACTGCCTGAGCAAGAGCAGGACACACATGATGGCAGACTCATGGATGTCTCCCCCGCCCCCCCTTCTCAGAATTGCTTTAATGCTACTACAATTTCTCCTTTCTTTATAATTATTTAAAATATGTTAATTTAAGCCTAAATTCCAGATCAATGAATACTTTTGTGTAAATATTACAAAACGGCTTTTTTAGATAACTGGTTTTGCGTTGTATTTGATTAAAATCCACGTGCTGAAGAGGGGGGTGGGGTTATGGACATTGGGGAGGGTATGTGCTATGGTGAGTGCTGTGAAGTGTGTAAACCTGGCGATTCACAGACCTGTACCCCTGGGGATAAAAATATATTATATGTTTATAAAAAAGAAAATTAAAAAAAAAATCCATGTGCTGAGATTTTTTTTTTTTAAGATTTTATTTATTTATTTGAGAGAGAATGAGTGAGAGAGAGCATGAGAGAGGAGAAGGTCAGAGGGAGAAGCAGACTCCCCAAGGAGCTGGGAGCCCGATGCGGGACTCGATCCTGGAAGTCTGGGATCATCACCTGAGCCGAAGGCAGTCACTCACCAACTGAGCCACCCAGGCGCCCCCTGAGATTTTTAAATGGCATATATATACATAGGATTATTCTCAGCTGCTTTGTTGCAAACCCGAATTTTTCTCTAGACATGCCTGAACCGTGCTGCTGATGATTCATGGCCAATAAAAGATTACATGAGCTGCTTGATGACTAAAATAATTCTGTGGTAAGATTTGAAACATATCATGGGCCATCCTGTTTATAAGTACACACACACACACACACACACACACACAAACATCCGTATATAATATAAATTTCAGTCTTAGAGTTTCTGTTATCTTTTAGTTGTTTGAGTTAACTTTTAGTTTTAGTTTTTGAGTTATTGAGTCAGATCATGTAGCCAGCTTGGACAGTAAAACCAGATAGCATACAAAATACCCATTCTCAGATGAGACTGTAGCTTCTGAGACCAGCGTAACTGATATCTAGCTTGGTGCTTTATGGTCCATAGATAAAGAGTGTTCTGTGCCAATGAGGTGACAATTTAAAAGCTGTTTTTGAATGTCTCACTCTTGCCTGATAATTGCCTGTGCTTTTCTCCTCCTACTGAATAATATCCTTCACATTTATGTACACTCTGTAGAGCTTTATAAATCCAGTAATTCAAGAAAGCAAAATTATTGCACATGGCATAGCATATTACCATATTTTTGTGTGTTTGGTGTATAATTATTTGTTGAACAAGACAATTCCAATTAAGGTTGGAATCCAATTGAAATTAGGTTATACTTGATAACATATTCAGTCATATAGAGGAAATTATTAAATATGCTATTTTATGTGATTTCCCTTATTTTTCTGTATGTCCAATAATATTCTATGAAAAAAATCATAAGGGTATTTTAATCCTACATATTTTACTTTAATTTTAAACACTGATTAATATCAATAATAGATATTCATAAAATATGAACAATAGTTAAGTGATAGTCAATTAATTGTCAAATAAGCTTTTTGATAATTTTCTAATAGAGGTTTTTTATTATAATAATAAAATTATTCAGAAATCAAATATGTCATGGCTTGCATCTTCACATGATTGCTTTTTCTCTCATTCCTTAATTTTCCTTAATTTTATTATGATCACAAAGTAAATATTCTGAGCTAGTTACCATCCAGACAAAACAAAGGAAAGCACCGGTGAAGTTGGTTCCATTAAAAAGATATAGAATGTTTGGTGTCCCAAATTTATCAGTCATTGTCCACAGAATATAGTGGATGAGTGGTTGGTTTTTGGAGACCCAAAGATTTGTGCTTGAACCCATTCGGGCTCAGGGGACATGTTCTGTGACTTTGGACAAATTACCAAACTATCTAAATCCAGTGTTCTCATATATAAGATGGTAATAATTTTATTTGAAGTGATTACAGGATATGAAACATACATGTTGGTTTGTCATTTTCTGGCATGGTGTAAGCAATTACAAAATATTAGCTGCTATTTTATTATAGTAATTCTCCAGGCTTCCGCTCTTTTCTTGTCTATCTCAGTATCTATTCTTTTGTCTCAGTAATGTCTCATCTTTCTTAATAGAATAGCTTCTCTGTATGTATATTGCCATGTATTTGATTATGAATAAACTAATTGTTAGATTCTGGATCCTTCCCTTTCTTCCTAACTGAAATTTGTGAGAATTTATTAAAAATAATCATGTTTTTTATTGTTTTACTTTAGGGCATTGTTATCTGTTTTGCTATAACTAGACTCTTAGTGCCAACATAACTCACAAGTGGCCTTTATTTTACTGGGCAATTGATCCAAAACAATACAACAGATACTATAGGGTAGAGGCTACTTGTATTTTCTTCTATTCACCAATATTTATCAGTAGTCTAGCACAGTGCCTGAAACAGAGTATCTATAGAGTATCTCTTGAACATATGGATGAAACTAGCATACCAAGACCACTCTTTTGGAGAGAATCTTAAAGAAAATGTTTCTGGATCTCCTAAGTTATTTTAGGCTTCTTTGAATATATTATAGAAACTTTCATGGATATAAATAATATAACTTGTCAATCTAATTTGCCTAAACTCTTCGAATTTTTTTTTTTTTTAATATTTACTTGTTTAGGGATACCTGGAGTGGCTCAGTCAGTTAAGCTTCTGCCTTCGGCTCAGATCATGATCCCAGAGTCCTGGGATTGAGCCCCACATCGGGCTCCCTGCTCAGCGGAGAGCCTGCTTCTTCCTCTCCCTCTGCTGCTCTCTCCTACTTGTTCTCTCTACCTCTCTGTCAAATAATAAATAAAATCTTTAAAAAAAACATTTACTTGTTTATTTTAAGAGAAAGAGTGAGCATGTGTGAGAGGGGCAGAGTGAGAAAGAACCTCAAGCCGACTACACTGAGTGCAGAGCCTGATGCAGGACTTGATCTCTCGACCCTGAGATCAGGACCTGAGCCAAAACCAACATTTGGACACTCAACCAACTGTGCCACCCAGGCAGCCCAATATTTTAATTTTAAAAATTATCATACAATGAAATAAAGCTGATAATTTTAAGTTGACATTAACTTAATTATCTACTGTATGCAGTAAACTGTGCCTTGCTTTACATAATTAGTTCACATAATAGTAAAATGACATTGTGATCTGGGTTGTATCATGCCCATTTTACAACAATGTAGAGTTGTTTATCAAAGTTTATACAGTTTTAACTGTGATTTAAATTTAATTTTATATGACTTCAAATTGTTCAAAACCTCAGCCACTTTACCACGAGATTTCTTTAAACGCTTCTAAAAATGAATTAACTTCTGAACTTATATGTTTTGAATCTATATACACTCATTAATAGCTAGAAAAAAATATTTTTGCTGAAACTGCATTATCATTTTTAATATACAGTAAATGTCCCTTCAGTCTGTAAGTTTTTGTTGGTCTTACTTTTTGTGACACTGTTTTTAATTAAGAAAAAAATACCTTCTGTACTAGGGTGACATGCATAACAGTATTTAGTGATTTCTAAATCCTAGGAAGATGCATTTCTTTCTTTTTTTTATTTTTTAAACCAGAACACAACACTTACAAGTATTGAAGTATAAAGTATATAATATTTTGAAGCAATATTTAATAGGAGTTTCTGGGGCACCTGGGTGGCTCAGTGGGTTAAAGCCTCTGCCTTCCACTCAGGTGATGATCCCAGTGTCCTGGGATTGAGCCCCACATCGTGTCTCTGCTCAGCAGGGAGCCTGCTTCCTCCTCTCTCTGCCTGCCTCTCTGCCTACTTGTGATCTCTGTCTGTCAAATAAATAAATAAAATTTTTAAAAAAATTAAAAAGAGTTTCTCTTTACTGACCCAGACTATTTTATAGAACTTTCATTTCTGGGGAGAAAAAAAATAAATAAATAATCTCATCTTGACTTAAATGAGACAGAACATTTGACATAGCACAGGTGCACTGCTGCCTCGATGAGGACGGCAACACACCAAACTACACATCAGAGAAGCTCATTCTAAACCAGGAAGCAAGCTGGTATTCCGCTGGTATTTATAAGAATAATGGACAACTTGAATGAAGAACTTAAGTAAAAGGTAAATCTCTGTATCATGTTTTCTGATTCTCTCTTGACTTAAAGAGACTGTATACCAATTTTATGTCATTTTTCTATTTGTCCTATTTAACCTCTTTGTCTCAGCTTACTGGTCTTTTTAAAATGATAATAACAAGGTGCCTCAGTGCAGTAGGTAGTGTGTCAGTCTCATAAAATGATAATAACAGTGTTGTTCAGTGTCATCAGAAACATATTAAGTGCCTCAATAGTAGCTGTGATGGTAATAGTAGTAGAAATAGGAGCGGCAGTAGGCTGTAGTGGGCTTGTTTAGCAGTATGGGGGGAAAACACTTTATATTCAATGCTCATGGAAGGATACTTAGAAATATTTGCAAAACAATCTTTATGGTGTTGCATGGGATGGATGTAGGGTTGGGGAAGGAAGGAGCCCTTTCTCAACCAGCTCTATCTCATTACAGCATGGATCCTTTGGAAGTGAGGGAGTTCCATGCACTAAAAATAAGTCTTCCTTTTAAAAATATGTGTTGCATAAATAGTGTAAGAGGATGCATGGGACTTCTTTTGAACTGTTATGAATATGCTTGAGGTTCAACAGGCTTTCAAGAAGCTGTTTAAGTGCTGCATTAGAACCTAGGGACAGTGGTGCTTAGTGAAAGTGCGGGTGCAGGGGGATCACTCTGCTTTCTCAGAAACCAATCTGCTCAGACTGAACAGTCCACTTCTGAGCTAAAAAAAAAAAAAAAAAAAAGGCAAACTACCCCATCCTAAGGAGAAGATAGTGTTTTAACTTTATTTTTGATCATATTGTTACTGGTATTGTTCATTATAAGCTGAAAACAAAACTATCCTGGGAACAATATCCTAGACTTTTGACACTTGTAATAGGTGGAAAATAGATTGTAGTTTGTCTCTTCTTAAACAAGATTCATTAGATCAAAAATTTAAAGTGAGAGATTGAATAAAAATTAAGTAATTTTTAGTCTATAAATATAAAAGTTTAGAAACTAAATATGTCATGGTTAAAAGATGAGTAGTGTTATACTGGATTATGCACTATTATACTTGGGACTTACTCCCTGAAGACAGATTGCTATTAGTTCCGTTAAAAAAAAAAAAAAAAGAAAGAAAGAAAGGAAGAAAGAAAGAAAAATATACAAGACATTTCTTTGAAAAATACCTGCATTCTTTCTGTTTGTCTTGAGAAATTTAAACTTAGTTTTCAACGGTATATACTTCTGGAAAAAGAATCTTAGTTTAGGTTGCAACTGTCCTGATGAAATCATGTTATTACCTTTTTTTGAAAGAAGTATTGAAGATCATGTAGACTGATTCATCCCCAGTGCTAGCTCTTCACTTCCCCCACATCTCCAAAAGGCTGCTGTGTTCTGTAGCTACTATCTGACAACTATCATGATGCACTACTTTACATCATAGCATACTCCAGAATTATCCTTTTTAGGAAACAAAACTAAGAAAGGAACAATGCAAGAATTATGGCCTTGTTAATAATTGACCACAATATATTTCAACTTCCATCACACCATCTTGATATAAAAAACTACATATATCTTTTCATTTACTCAGTTCAGTTTTATAATTTTTAAATAAAAATGTTTTAATAGATTTTATTTATTTATTTGACAGACAGAGATCACAAGTAGGCAGAGAGGCAGGCAGAGAGAGAAGAGGAAGCAGGCTCTCTGCTCAGCAGAAACCCCAGTGCAGGGCTCCATCCCAGGACCCTGGAATCATGACCTGAGCCGAAGGCAGAGGCTTTAACCCACTGAGCCACCCAGGTGCCCCAATTTTTAAATTTTATAATTTTCTCATATATATATCCCATGCTTTCTGGTTGAATTTATTTTTGCATTTTTTAGGGTTCATTTTTGTATTTGTTTTTTTACTATTATGAACAGGTTCTTATTTTCCTTTCTACTGGCAATAAGAGCAAGCATTTCCTTTATTTTAAATGTTCATAATAGGGGTGCCTGGATGGCTCAGTGGATTAAAGCCTCTGCCTTCGGCTCGGGTCATGATCCTGGAGTCCTGGGATCGAGCCCGCATTGGGCTCTCTGTTCAGCAGGGAGCCTGCTTCCTCCTCTCTCTCTCTCTCTCTCTCTGCCTACTTGTGATCTCTGTCAAATAAATAAAATAAAATCTTAAAAAAAATAATAAGTGTTCATAATATACTTTCACAATTCAGTGCAAGAATCTTATATTCAGGAGCCTTGAATACGTCTGTCTTGTCTGGATGTAGGGTAGGGGTGTTTGTATTTTATATGGTGAAGGGGGTAGCACGTGGAAAATAAATGTATTCACTACACAAATAGATTATTTTAAGCAACTCTGAAATATAAGGCACTGTGCTAAAGAATAACAAAGATAAAAAGAAATAAAAAGTATGGTTATTCATTTTGGAGTAATTTGCTACTAAAAGATCAATTAAGAAATACACAAAGGAGTAAAAACATAAGCTAAAAAATAAGCTACAGACCACATGGCTAGAGCACCTACTTTATAATTTAAACTTTATGAAATTTGGGGGTTGAATCAACAACACAAAAATGTATTATGCACCTAACACATATTAGAATTTGAATACATGTATCTCCCTGAGTCTGAGAAGACTGCTATATAAGAACCACTAATCATAAATGGAAACGCACACTAACTGGGCAACATAACAGCAGGGCCAGATAGTGAGTCTAGGTCTCAATGAAATAAATTAGGAAACTTTTATAGTAAAAATTAACCTTACTTAGTAAATAGGAGTAAGCTATATAGAGAGAGTTTGAGAGGATATTATTTTACTTACTAATGCAATCATTTACCAATGAATCATTTAATCATTTACTAAGGTAATGGTAATTTTAATGACTCTTACATATATATGCTACACATATATGTTCATATATATATGTATATAATGTTTCTAAAGTCTGCTAAATATTGATTCTGTGAATAAGGGAGGAAAGGGTAAATTGTGTATGAAATGGTGATTCATTAGACTATGTCTTACTCATCTTCAATTACCCTAATCCTATCAAAGGACATTCTCATTAATTATTTCTTGACTGAATACCTGAATTCACATGAGGGAGACAGATACAGAAACAAATTTATTAGGATGTTTTAGGGACAGAATATATAGATTGTAGTGAGATCACAAAAGAAGAATTATTTCATTTGAAGAGTTCAGGAGAAGTAACAAATGAGTTGAAAGTTGACAGATGAGTAGTTGCTGCCCAGTAAATAGAGTCATTTTGGAAATTAAGATCAACCCCAAAAGGCACCTGAGTCATTGAATAAGGTGCTCTGCAGAACTGTAGATATTTTAATAAGATTGGTTTGGAAAAATTGGGGGTAAAGTGAAAAAAGGCCCAACTGGCACTGGGAGCATCCCAATCATGGAAGCCTGGGTATAATATACTAAGAAGTTTGGGTTTCATCCTATAAAAAAACTATAATCCATTGAAGATTTTTAAACAATGGAGTAATATGGTAATCTTTCATCTTAGAAAAATCACTCTGACTGTCATGGAAAATACGAATGGAGAAAAGCAAGTTAGGAGGCAGAGGAATGACGTTGGAGAATATGACAATGGTTGAGAAGAGAAAATGGGAGTCTGAACTAAGCCATTTACTGTGGAGTTAAAACTGAACACATGAACAAAAGGTGAAAAAATATAAAAGTTGACACTTGTAGGAACAGGGATTAAAAACATAATAAGGTTAAAAGATAGTTCCCAGGTTTATTTCCTCAATGACTGAGATGAAGGAAATCTCTGTAGTCAAGAAAAGAAAAAGAGGAATAGTACAGAGATATCTATGGCATTTTTTTCATGGAGTCATCAAGCACCAGGATACAGAGGACAAAACTTTTGAAGATGCAATGGGCAAAATAAATAATCTTTAAAACCACTTAAAAGAGATGGAATTTGAAGCATGGGAGAAAACAAGTACAAAGATGAGGAGTGCATTAGAACAGGTAGAAAAGAGGACTTAGGGAAGAACACAGGGCATAGCAACACATAAAAGAAGCAAAGAAAGAAAGAACATCCTGTGAATGAGGCTGAAAATTAATAATAAGGGAGAAACTAGGAGATAAGACAGAATACATTATACCAAAAGCCAAACAAGGGTATCATTTCAGGAGTATAGATTTAAAAATCTCTCAAGGCATGTACAGACCAAACCAGAGGCAGTAATAACACCTATGATTAAGACATCTGAAAGTGAAATTCTGTGTGCAGAGAATGCCTGAGGTCTCTCTCTCTCCTTTTTTTTTTTTCAGGCTAGAATCCACTAACATCTCATTGATCTGCTAAATCCTTCTGAGATTAAATGGATCCCTTTGATCATTAAGAAAATAACATAAAAGTAGAAGAGACTCCATCATTTCAGATGCCTAACACCATCTCATTAAGTAATGGGATTATCAGTTGCTTACAGAAAAGTTAGAACAATAGAATATGATTAAATGGCAAGATATGTTATACAAGTAAGCGCCGAAGAAGTCCTGGGGCCTGAGAAGTCAATTTCAGATGAATCAGATTGAACAGAAACAAGAAGTGAATGCCATGATTTCCCTGGGAATAGTGTTCAGTGGAATTATTGGATAGGTATCTGGTACTTGTGGGTAAAATAAGTGAGCTAAACAGAACACAATAGAAAAGAAGTACAGGAAAGTAAAGGAAAGAATAGTTCTGAGTAATGAAATGACTTGACTTTAAAAATGCTAATTATACCTTCAACTTCTCATTCCAACTGAAATAAGTCACACCATTTATAAAAGGGAAACAAACCTGCATTGATTCTTGAAACTGCACACATTTTGTGTAGCACACACAAACAAGGTTAAAAAATAATGCCAAGACTGACAATTTGCCCTCCTAATAAAGAATGATTCTCAGAAAATAATTGGAAAACCTTTGTACGCATTCCACTAATACACAGGTTTGACAGGTGTGGTAGGTGGTGAGAACAGCCAAAAGGCGAATGTGGGAACAAGATTTAAATTCTTCAATGCTGTAAAGCAAACACACACCACGAATGGTCTGAAATCAGGTAAGGTTTTCCCAGTGACTTTCCTAAGCAGGAACTAGACAGAGGAGAGTAGAGAAGATGTTTCTTTTTTAAAAGAATAGGTGAATAAACCCACAAGAAAACTGATTTTTCATATAATTAATACCTGGTAGGGAAAAAAGTTTCATAAGAAAGCTGTATGCTGAAACTGGCCATAGTACAGAGTTCTCCAGAAGATGAAAATAGTGTAATGAAGATAAATGCATCCAACATCTTGAGACTGCTGTGCCCTCCAATTTTTTCTCAGGATACTTAAGCCCTTGCCAGACAAACAAATGAAAATTAGCAAATCTTTTATCCAGAAACCATGGTGTTATTCTTAAGTCTTACTTTCTCAAAAACCCCCAAAGTTGCTATGGTTCCATGACCCAAATCCAAGACTCAGCCAACCAGCAACTTTAATGCAGACTTGATTTGATAAATTCTGTTTATGGTCTTACAATACATTAACCATAAATACAAAGAAAGTTTTTTTAAGCATAATAAGGATATTGCTTGTCTGCTTAAAATTAGGTGATTCCCTGATGCTCAGGGTTAAGTCCAGAGAGCTTAACATTGTTTGCAAGTCCTTTCTGAGTTTGCTGCTGAATATCAACACAGCCTCATTTTTAGTAAGTATGCACTTTGAAGTTTATCGTCTAACCCTACACAGATCTCCTTATAGATCAGTAACAAAGCCACACGCTTGGCTCTCTTCGTGCCTTCGAACATCCTCTTTTTAATTCCTTGCACATTGTTCCTACTCTCAACATCCTAAGCTATATGAATTTCTACACTTTGAGGGTAATAGAGAAGTACTAGAGAATGAAAGCTTGTAGAACAGTCAGATCTGGTTTAAATTTCTACGTCTTTCATTTGCTAGATATGGCACCAACCTATGTTTTCTTGTGAAGATTGAAATACATTAAATTAGACATTGAAGGATTGCACCTGGCACAAAGCAAGCCTTCAAGAATATGGAGTCGTAGAAATAATATGATCACTACTAATTGGTTTTGTGAAAAGTGTTGATACTTCTTGGAATGCAAAGCATAGTTTGACCTTAATAATGTATTTCATGTTGATTTGGAATATTTGATTTATTAGAGAAGTTGAAGAAATGTATATAAGTTGTTTACGGAAAATAATTTGTAAATTCACCAAGTGCCCTATTTTCACAACACTCTTTAAAACATGGAAAAGTTAAAAAAAAACAAAACACCTATCACTTATTATCAATCAGTTATAACCAGTCATTACCAAATCTATGAGGACAAGGCTGATACAATCAGCTATGAAAGTCTACTTATCTCAGCTGAGAGAGGAACCCTTGTGACTTTTTAAATCATTATCATCAGTGAAAGTAAAGAAAATAAAAACACCATTGACTGGACAAAATAAGAGAAATGGCTTTTCTAAATCCATTAATAATAATATTTATATCAAGCTATCCCCTCTGCAAAGGAAAATCTTTATATAGTAGATTTTTTCCCTTGTTGATTGTCCCAGGTGAACTGTCTAGTTATGAAAAAAACAGAAATGTGTTTGTGTGGACCATAATGACAGCTTATTTCACAGAGAAGAAATAATGAGGAGACCAGACTGTCCAGTGCAGCTGGTCTAAATTGCAACCTCAAAAACTATCATTATTAAGTGATTATCAAATGGTTCACAATTTGCCCACTATCACCAATCAAGAGACATTTGCTCAAGCCACACTCCCTTAGACAAAAACTACAAAGTAATTATTTTCTTTTAAAAACGTACATCAATTTCACCACAATAAAAGTTACAAACATGAAGGGGGTGACTTTTTTCCTAATGTAAAGTTGTTATTAGTCTGCAAATATAGATGGATATGATACAAGAAACCTCTCAAGTCTCCAATATTAATAATGGCTAACCTGTACTACCGTATACATACACACACACACACAAAGAAGAAAGCTAAATTGAAATACCAATTTACTGATAAGTACTTTTTCCTGAATGTACTTCTTTACATAAAGTAATTAATTCAAAGAGACAAAGGTAAAATGAATGAATAATTATCACATTTTACGATGGTTAAAATAGTATTGAGAACAAGCAAATTTAAAATATCTTGAATACAAAGACCTAGCTTAAGAAATAATTGTATTTTTGTTTGTTTAAATCAGTTATTTTCAATAGACTGCATTATTGTTCTTAACAGGCATTTAAACATTTCTGAGGAAGGGGCACCTGAATGCCTCAGTCAGTTAAGTATCTGACTCTTAATTTTTGCTCAGGTCATAATCTCTGCCTCGTGGAATGGAGCCTTAAATCAGGCTCAGGCTCAGGCTGGGCATGGAGTCTGCTTATGATTCTCTCTCTCTCCCTCTGCCCCTGCTATCCCCCTCCTCACCTCCAGCTCTTACTCATGTAGTCTCTCTCTCTCTCCCCACCCCCTCTCTCATTTCTGAGGAAAATACGAAAATCCTGGCAAAATGATTGTTGTAAACTACCGGCATTTAGTGGGCAGAAGATCCAGATGCTAGACATTCTCCAGTGCATAAAACAATTCTACACAACAAAGAATTGATCCACATGATTCAGGAATGACCTCATCTACCTCTAAGATAGATCACATTCTAGGTCACAAAACAAACCTTATTAAATCTAGCAAATCAAAACTGCTCAAGCTATGCTCTCTGACAAAAAGAGAATTAAACATAAATAGCAGAAGGCTATCTGGCAGACCTAAAAATATTTAAAAGCAAGCCTACTGTATAACACCCTATTACATAATCCACAGATCAAAAAGGAAGTCTCAAGGGAAAACAGAAAATGTTTTGATCAAAATGAAAGTGAAATACAAACATATCAAAACTGAGGAATATACTTAAAACAAGATTAGAGAAAATTATATGAATGCTTATTGAAGAAAATAAAGATCTCAAGTAAATAATGTGTCTACCTCAAGAAATTATAAAAAATAATAGAAAATTAAACCAAAGCAAACAGAAAGAAGGGATTAATAAATATAAGATCAGAAATCAATAAAATTGAGAATGAAGAAACACTACAGAAAATCCAAGAAATCAAAAACTTCTTGTTTGAGCAAAAAAATCTATAAAATTGATTAAATGTCTAGTTAGTTTGATCAAGAAAAAAAGAGAGAAGACAAGTCACCCACATCAAGACTGAAATAGGAATTATCACTGTAGATTCTATGGATATTTAAGGGATAATGAAGGAATATTGCAGAGAACCCAACTGACAAAATTTGACAACTTAGATGAAATAGATCAATTCCTTGAAAAACACAAAATGAATCCTTACCCAAGAAGAAATAGATAACCTCAATTGTACTAAATTTGTAGCTAAAACCTTCCTAGGGGATTGGGGGAAGTTGGGGTTGAGTCAGGCCTAGATGGTCTCCCTGGTGAATTATACCAAGCATTTAAAAAAGAATTAGTTCCAGTTCTTAAAAATGTCTTCCAGAAAATGTAAGAAAAAACAACAGTTCTCATCTTACTTTATGAGGTCAGTATATACTGACACAGCAGAGATTATTTTTTTAAAAGATCAATATTATTCATAAAAATAAATGTAAGAATTCTGAAGAAAATACCAACAAAACGAAATACTTTATAAAAACAATAACACATTAAGATCAAGAGGGTTTTTACTAGGAATGCAAAAGCAAGTTCAACATTTAAAAAATCAATGCAACCCATCATATTAAGAGTAAACAAGAAAAAAAACATAAAATCATGGCAATAGGAAAAAAAACGTATTTGACAAAATTCAACATTCGGCCATAATTTTTAAAAAATTCTCAACAAACATTGAGTAGAAGGGAATTTCTTCAATCTGACAAAAAAAAAAAAAAAAACTACAAATATCTACAACTAACATCATAATTTTGAAAGGCAATGCCTTTCTCCTACAATCCATATGTAGGCAAGGACATCTTGCATAACTACTCCTATTCAAACTTTTTCAAAGTTTTATACCTAATTTTCTTCTTCTTCTTCTCATTATTATTATTACTCAAGATAATATTATTATATATCTATATTATATATATATATATATATATAATATAATAATATTATTATTACTCAAAATAATATTGTACAAAAGAAATACTTTTATAGTCTACAGGCAAATATCTAAAATTTGAATGACAGTCCTAGCATCTATTCTATCTGAATCTTGCATTCTGCATCTGTAAAAAAGAAACTAATTAGCCGAAAGTATTGTTAAAAGAGAAGGAATGCTTTGTACATTGTACTAATGTGTTACAAAAAAGAAAAATGAAGTTCTTTTCATGTGAAAATTACAAGAACTCCCAAATTCAATGCAAATTTTTTTCTGTCCATTGGAAAAGTTATGATAGAAAGGAAAATTAATTACAAGTTTTTTAACAAATATTGAATGTGCTGACTTCATTGGCAATTAAAATGAAGGAGAATTAAATTTTTCATAGTGGTGTGGTAAGAGATACATCAATTAAGAGGAAGAAAGGTAAAGCTTGAGGGAAAAAATTATCTTGAGTATGTCAGAAGTTTTAGCTCACTGTTTTTAGGTACGGAATATATAAAGTACTCTGAAGCTATCAAGTTTAAATATATGAAATAATGGTAAAGTAAATGAGTTTTTGTGCTATTGACCTTTTTTTCCCCCCAAAGTTGAACAAATAAATACACATTCTGGGGAAAAACATCATCAATCCTTCAAGTTTTAAGGATGATAACAAAAATAATTTCAATTAAATGTTGTTCAGTGTTTAGAGTTTTCTCTTTGCAAATAAAATTCTATCACTTTAATAAAATACTCAGATATTCTTACAGTTGTAATTTTGTAGTAATCTAGTTAAAACCTTAGGAGAAAATTGTTACATCATTCATCAATTTCACATTGCAAATTTTCAACAGAAATTGTCAGTTTTAATTTTACAGACTATATGCACTATTAAATCAGGAATTTCAAATATAATGCTCTATCTCACATTGTTTTACATTACGTATATTTTTAAAAGATGATGTTTTAAAAAGCATCGAATGTATTTATCTTAGAACACAAGAAAATGTAAGACAAATTCAGGAGGAATCTACCAAATCGAGGAGCAGGTGTACAATACAGAGGAATATTCTTTTCTTAGAAACTATTAAATTTGTGACAATCATTAAAATGATCATCAAAGTTTTGAGGTAAAGCTTAAAGCTCTGAAATTCCCCCCAAATAGTCAATCTAATAAAATATTCAATAATAAACTTTATTATATTCTATTATGTTGAAACCCAATTGGAATGGAGACACTTATTTAGCAATTACTAACACCATTAATGGCATAGTGTTATAGCTAGATTACATTATCAGTTTGTTAGATACAAGAAAATACAAGCAATAATCAGTGAATAATTTTTTTATAACTACCCCAAATTCAAATTTACTAAAGAAAACTCCAGTTGTTTTGTTTAGAAAAACATAATGTAAAAAACAATAGGGTGTCTGAGCTTGAGACTTCATTATGTTCTTGCTACAGCATGAGGTATTACAGATATCATTAACACATTTACTCTTGGGAGAAACCGGGAAGGAAGTGGCACAAAATTCTCACTAGTTTTAGGAGGTGAAAATTGTGACAATCTGAATAAATAAATAGTGTTAATTGCATTTTTAAACATTGGCATGCTGCATTTTACTACCAAGAGAAAGGAGTGAGTTGAAGAAAAAAAACTTTAAAATACTTCTCATGCATAATTTATCCATTTTTTGTGAATTATTTCCCAACAAAAGAAAAGTGACTATAAGATTAGAAGGAAGAGAAATTTGGAAAAATATTATTGAAACAATCCATAAACATGGAAAAACATTCTCCATTTTATTTGCAGTAAGCCGGCATAAAGGAAAATTCTGAGTATGTTGGATATTTACATTTACTGTGTGATCCTGAGATAAGACCAGCCCTTAGCATCTACAGGGTTGGTTAAGGTATAAAAATGAAGGCCTACATTAAAAAAAAAAAAAAAGAAGGCCTACATACCATGTGTCTCGATACTTAAAACATATAAATCGAGTCATTAAAACATTACATAAACTGTGTTCTATGCTCTCATCTTGAAAATTATACTTTCATAACAACCTGGGAGACTAAGTTTGGGTTTAGAATTCTTGGACCCTCAGAATTCTGGACCAGAATTGGAGGCACAAAGAAAACCACCAAGGGTGGATATTATATCCTTAGCCCTAGATTCCTCATCTATAAAGAACAGCAGGGCTGGAGAGGGACCAGAGAGAAATCCTTTAAATGATAGGGTACTGCCTAAAAATTAAAAAAAAAAAAAAAAAAAAGGTGTTATTTATCTTAATAATTTATTAAAGAACTGTGAGGACAGAACTAATTATATTTCATGAGGGTTTGATACTGGGTTCAAAAACAATGTGTCTTTTATAGTTTTGGTAACATAGTTCTTGATTTATACACTTTCATCACTCTACCACCCTAGAAAAAGCCCTAGAAATTTTTGATGGATTATTATCAAATTTGTTTGAAGTCTATTATGAATGACAGTATGCAGAAACAATGAAGATTAATACCTCAAGAATTGGGATAAAAGAACAATTCAAAATAGAGTAGGTAAATCTAAATTAAAATAAACTAAGTAACATGAATGAAAGGGATAAACTGCATATCTAATCAGACTGCTGAAATAATGCCAAAGATACTAGTGGAAAAGTTTAACACTTGACTCCAGTATTAAGGAAAAGTAAGGGAATGTTTGTCCTTCATGAAATTCCTTGAAACACTCATTGAAACCATATATTCAATTGGAGACAAATGAGCGTCCTCATGAGGTTGCTATGTATTGATTATTAATTCAAGAATGTTTCTAAATTTTTAAAACTGGTTATTAATATTTTTTTAGAAGTGTAACACGTATTTATGACTTTAGCAGCACTACAATGGTCCATACCCCTTAAAGTTCAACTCCACTAGCAAGATGTTTATGTTGGGAAGGCATAGACTCTTTAGCTTTGCTGTGTTAATGTAATCCTCACTTTCATTAGGTCTTGTCTCAAGATCAAACATAACTTGCTTGGGGCATTGACATTGGGAATCATATTTATGTATATGAGTCTTCTATGAAGCTCTTTGGCGCTGCTGCTGAGATGCTGCTCTGTTCCCTATTGTGTAGAATTTCTGAAAATTTTACTGGCTAAGAGCAGTGTGAGCTTGATTAACAACATGTTACTGAAACCCACTTCAGTGATCTTCTGGTTACTCCCCTATTGCCTGGAAGAAGAACCTAAAAAGAGATTTGCAATTTTTAAAAGAAATGCAGCATCGTCAATGCTCCTGGTGGCACAAAAGATGGTATCCATAGCAAAATGCCAGAATTGGCTATGGCGGGGCAGGGGAGTTATACAGGGGGCATATGGGTGGCTCAGTTGGTTAAGCGTTTGTCTTTGGCTCAGGTTGATCTCTGGGTCCTAGGATACAGCCCACATGGGGCTCCCTGCTCAGCAGAGTCTGCTTCTCCTTCTTTTTCTGCCCACCCCCATTCTCTCTCTTTCTCTCTCTCTCTCTCAAATGAATAAATAAAATCTTTTTAAAGAATATTTATTTAGAAAAAATGGACTTTGTGCTTGCATTTCAGAAGTACTTAATTTACCTCGTGTATGTTTTCTTTTTATTTTTGTAGAAAACCCTAAGTAACTCAAAAGACTACAACCCATGTGTATCAAATAAAGAAAATATATAGGTAGTAACAAAACATTGTTACATAGTTTAATTTGCAGCTGGTTTCTTTTCAGAATGTACATGAAATAATGACACATCTTATAATTGGCAGTGTTTTCGTGTTAATGAAATGTAATATATTCAACTCATAAGCACTACTTGAATACATTTCTCTTTGTAAAGTATGATGATTAGTAATGAGTTGATTATCAGTTCTTCCAGAAAAACTTAGGTAAAAATGTAACATGGTTGTATGAATATGCCATGAGTTTCAACATTGCACACTTTAGGTGTCTATGTGATTTGTTTTGTCTCTTGCCAGTCATGACACATTTTAGACTCACCGTATAGAGAAGCTTGAATCAGTCAGGTTCATGGAAATATCGACTAGACTTGTATACAAAAACAATAGCTATGGATAGAGTTTAAGTCACCTTATTAAAAGATTAAAATCAATTTAAATATGAATAAATGACCTCACATAAGCATAATTTTACATTTTAAAATTCAATAAATAATGAAAATGTTATTAGTGAATGTCTGAAACTCTATTCCATATTGCTAAGACTATGTTACTTTAACATGAGGAGCATACTACCATTTTAGGACGTTTCTACTGCTTTATTAAAAAACCATTTAAAAGTTTTTTAAGATCAAGCACATGTTTACTCCTTTAGCATCTCTATCTCTAAAAGAATAATTCAATATAGTTTGTCTGTGTAGGGTAAAGAATATAAAAGATTTAGAACTAAAATATACACAAAACTCATTCTAGAATGATCAAAGCATATAAATTGTCCTTTCAATTCTTAGACATTTCTTGCTATAGGGTGGTTATGGTAGACTGATCTATTTTATATTGTTTTACTTGAAACACACGATTAACCAATAGTCAATTGCATCATTGACATAAATTTTATGATCTATGTGGAAAATCACAGAAAAAATATTTTAGTTTGACTCATTGCCGCATACTATTGCCATGACCATATTAATTGGATCCCATAGGGATACTTTGACAGAAACAGAAGGTATGCCTACAACACTAATTAGTTTTTAGTACTTTATCAAATTTCTTTCCATTTTGCCATATGCCAAACCAAGGAACTAAATTGGGAAGTGAATAACCATACTCACACAGCAAACATATAAATGTAATGATATTACCTGATTTTCACTTGTTTTATATGTATATTTAAATTTATATTACACATTTGTATGAATATAAATCCTTTGAATATCTAAAACACTTTCGTTTGCTTCTACCTATTGGAATAGTTCCTTTTTCTTTTAATCATGAACTGATCATGCAGTTCTACAATTGTCTCAGTAATTCCGGTACCAATATTCATGCAGTAACAACAAAATAAGTTAGAGGCATGGCTGCGATGGTTTTGAAATATGCCTCCCCCAAATTCCTTGGCACAACCCCTTTGGGTTTATGATCGCTTCAGTCAGTAGACTGTAGTGGAAGAGAGGCTATGTGAACTCTGAGGCCATTTGAGCAGCTTAGCTGGTGATTCCTATAAATACTCTTGATTTTTCAAAATTCTTCTTCCTTATAGTTAAGCAATATGGAAACTGTTCATTATGCATCTTGATTTTATCGTTTGTTAAACAATTCCACAGACATACTCAGCATAGGGCTAATTATTACCCACTGCTGAAACAAGATCTTCTTGAAAACTCTACTCAGCACTCTCTGAATTGAGTTCTGTTTAGTCACAGTGGTGGGAACAGGCCCTATTCCTGACCCCGTGTAGGCACTGGGAACTGTTCCCTCTAATCCTTCTAGATCATTCTTTCCCAGATTCCTCACTACATGACCTTGCTGACCAGTTGCATCATAGGCTGCATATCTGGAGAGCAGTCTCCTGAGATTTCTGGGGTTTTCTCTCTGCACAGCTGCCTCTTCTGTGATACACAGTTCTTCTATCTCTGGCCACCTTGGTCTCCCTAGAGTCTCAGTTCTGTCTCCTTAGCTTAAGAGAAACCAGCTTTGGGCTTCTCTTAGACTCCACGCTTCCTATCTGAAGTCCTGGAAACTATTAAAACAATCATTAGGGCAAACGCAGGCCTAACCCCTTTTTCCTTTTCTCAGGTCTCGCTTGACTTACTATGTTGTCTGATGCTCTAATCTAAAATACCATCTAAAATAGCATCTAAAATACCATCATTTTATATGTTTCAGTGCTTTTTATTTATTTGCTTTTTTAAGCAGGAAGGTAAATCTCATCCCTGTTAGTTCATCTTGGCCAGAAATAGCAGTCTCAGCAACATTGATTCGGTTCCTGATACTACTTCTCTGCTGATACAATGAGAAGAAACAGAATTAGGACCAAATAATTTTACTAATAATTTAATACCTGTATTTTTGGTTAATTGGAACACAGTACATTAAAAGCATGAAGCAATAAATCCATGACCTCTCTTTGCTATTAAAAAAAAGTCTATATAAAACTACATACACATGGGGCGCCTGGGTGGCTCAGTGGGTTAAAGCCTCTGCCTTCAGCTTGGGTCATGATCCCAGGGTCCTGGGATCAAGCCCTATGTCGGGCTTTCTGCTCAGCAGGGAGCCTGTTTCCCTTCCTCTCTCTCTGCCTGCCTCTCTGCCTGCTTGTGATCTGTCTTTCAAATAAATAAAATCTTAAAAATAAATAAATAAATAAAAAATAAAAATATATACACATACAATTTTCTTTCAAGGCAAAAATTACATGTTTAAAAACATTTGAAACTAACAGTAAAAAATCAAAAATGGAAATACTAAGCTATGAAATGTCACTAATTATGCTTCTTGAAAATCTTGCTATTAATATTTTACTAAAGGCATAGACATTTCATACAAAATAGTTTTGCATGTTTTCTGATGAAGACAACAATTGCAGAACAGGGAAAAGATGATGATAATTTTAAAAAATATATGTGTAATATCAATGATTTAACACAGACTTTTTTGGAAATGGGTGGGTGATGTAGAGTAGAGGACATAGTCATCAGAAGTGAGAAACCTAAGACACTGGTAAACCAGATGTGTGGAAAGACCCTCTTTCATGGATTTTTTTAAGTCACTGAAGTGATGACATTATGAATGCTGGAGAGAGTGATAGTAAGCTAGACACTATGAATTAGAGGCCCTGGTTAGAATGAAGGTACCTGATTGCATTGAGATGGACTAGTACAGAATGTATTTCCAGAACATTTTTGTTTGTTTGTTTGTTTAAATCTATTCATTTTTATTTTTTTATTAAGTTCAATTAGCCAACATATAGTACATCATTAGTTTTTGATATAGTGTTCAATGACTCATTAGCTGTGCACAACCCCCAGTGCTCATCACATCATGTGCTTTCCCCAATACCCATCACACGGTTACCCCCTCCCCTCATGCCCTGAACCTTTTTATTTTTTAAAGGGGTACATCACAGGAAGTATCTGGAAGTGATAATTCAGAGCAAGAAAGACATCCACTCTTACCCAGAACTGGAAATGTAAAGAATATGGGAAAATTAAAATAAAATTTGTTTTCTGAATGAGCCACAGGGATTCTTGATTGCCAAAGGGGGTGGGAGTCAGGGAATAGGACTAGTTTTAGAGAAAGCAAAAAAGTCAGAGGGAAGGTTCTACAAAGTGATTGTTGTTAGAGAATTTTGCTTCTGACAGACCTTCAATTTCAGAGGGGAGAGTGGATGCATTTTCACCACCCAGAGTGGGGGATGATGTTGTGGCCCGAAGTCAGTTGCCCCTAAATACCCAGACACAAGTGTCTGTGATAGGAGAAGGATCGTATACTCTGTTGGAACTGAAAAGATGGATCCTGATGGTCTCATAGGAAGAGGTAGAAAATCCACTTAAAATTATTCATTTTGGGGGCAGGGATCTGAGACAACATGTATTTGTTGATAAATAAAATGACCATTCCATCATAAGAACTTGGTATCCATGGCAAACCCTTTGATCCTGTTGTCTACGGGGATTGAGGTCTAAGTAACAGGCAAACTGGGGGCATTGTTGTTGTTGGATATTTAAAATTTATTGAAAATTTAACATGAAAATGTCAGATTTTATTTTCTTGCAATCATTTCTTTCCTTTTTTCTTTCTATTTACTTTAAAAATATTTACAACTATATCACACACTTCATTATTTTAGAAGAATTTTGTAGTTATGTAGATACTAATTTGCAAACAAGTGATAATAGCTTGATCATGAGCAAAAACAAGGTCAATAAACAGATATTTATTAAACTCCTGCCAAGATGCTGGTAAGCCAATAACTTGCAACTACATTAACATCACTGAGGAGCTTGTTAAAGCTCCAACACAGAGATTGTCATGTAACTGTTATGGGTTAAGGTCTCAAATTTGCATTTATACCAGTCTCTCTAGGCAATTATGGTGCAAGTGTTTAGGAGTCTGGATTTTGAAAAAACCCCTGCTCCAAAACACTGTAAGGCATATAATAAAAGGAAACAAAGACAGTGTATGCAATGCTCCACAGTAAATTATCATCTTCCTTGAAGGGTAAAGTTTTCTCAAAGAGTTAGATACCAACACATAACCAAAAAAAATCAGTCCCTATTACATTTGCAAACACATGGGAGATGAGCTGATGTAAGCCCCTGCTTACTCTTGTCTATGTATCTCAGTGTTTATCCTATTCAGCCCTCAGAGTTTCCTATCACCAATAATCCACATGTTCTGTCTGGTCAACTAAAAAAAGAGGAAGAACTAGGAGGGATTGGAATCTTGGAGGAAATAAAAGAAATAATAAATAAATAAGAAATAAAAGAAATAATAAATAGAAATAAAAGAAATAAAATAAACGAATAGAAAAACATGCATAAAATAAACCTTATGTCCTTGGGACTTGTTTAAAAACTGGTTATTGCACTGTACATGTGTAACTGAGTTATTCCTCTCTTTCTAAACTGCTTCCTGTAACACAGGAAGAAACAACTTAGGCGTGATAAACACACTTTACATAGAACAGTTACAGAAAAACTGTAGGTCATATCAAAGTCAGTACAAGCCATTGAAACCATATTTTGTATGCGCCCCTCAAGGCATTTAGAAACTAATAAAGATCTCTTCACTCTGGAGTTTCTCTACATATTTATTTGTGAAATACTGCCAAAAGAAATCATACTGATTTGCTTTTATTGTCCTTGCAAATGTCCCCAGCTTAATATTTCAAAAGTCCTACAAGTTATTTCCTCAACCACATAAAAATGTAGACCATAATATTGAATTGTAAGAAAATAACATAGTGTAACGTTTTAACAAAAATGAAGAATTACACTGTAAAAAATAATGCATTTTTCATTTTTGACATGTTTAATCACCAACATACCATGTATGCTTTTGGATGTATAAATTTGGGAGGGAGACAAACCATAAGTGACTCTTAATCTCACAAAACAAACTGAGGGTTAATGGGGGGAGGGGGGTTGGGGGGGTGAGATTATGGACATTGGGGAGGGTATGTGCTATGGTGAGTGCTGTGAAGTGTGTAAACCTGGCGAATCACAGACCTGTACTCCTGGGGATAAAAATATATTATATGTTTATAAAAAATAAAATTAAAAAAAAAAAGATATTCTCAAAGAAACAAAAAAAAGTCAACTAAAGTACTTTCTTTCATTCAACAAACTCTTTAAAGTGCCTACTCTGTCCTTTGATGGTTGTATAAGTAGTAATACTAGTGCCCGACTTTGAGTTTTTACTTTCAAGTCAGGGATTAGTAGACACAGTGTAAAAATATAAGTTAAAAACTGCATGATAGATATTAGCTATAGGGTATGACAAGAATTCAAAATGAAATCGATTTAATAACTTGGCACTCAGGGAAAGTTGAAATCAGAAGGATAATTAGAAGTTTATTCTGGGGAAGAGGTGAGGGAAGGAGAGGGAGTGAATTTCAGAAGAGGTGGCTTCCTGCCAAAAAGCTGTAGATGCATGAAAGAATAAGGCATATTCTCATAAAGACGGGTTTAGTATGTTTGTATGTTTAGTATTTAATGTAAAAGATGTCCCTCTCCCTCTTCCTCTGCACCCCCATGTGCTCATGCTCTCTCTCTCTCTCTCAAAAACAAATAAATAAATAAGTAAAAACAAAAAATAAGTAAAAAAACTTGAAAACTAAGAGAGTTTCATTTAAAAAGCAAAACAAAACAAAACAAAAAACCTTCCATGAAAACAGATACAGGTTCTCAGATTTGATATATTCTTTACTGTTATCTAATTTCAGAGGCTTTATTTCCATATTTGTAATATAATATAATGCCTACACCATAGAGTGATTGTAGAATTACTGGTAAGATATATATAGTGTATATAGTGTCTGAGAGAGGGGGTACTCAGTAATAAAATATTTACAGAATAAAATATTTACAATTTAATAAAACTTAATTTAATAAAAATTTTATTTAATCTAATTTTAAATTAAACATTAATTTAATAAAATTTAATTCAACACACACACAGTATCTATTTTACTGTACACATTTTGGAGTAAAAAAAAAAAAAATTAAACCAAATAAGTAACTATACACATGCCCCAAGAAGAGCCATCCATTTCAAAATGCACTTTCTCAAATTAGATATATTGGTTTTCTAATCTACTGTTCCACATGCAAGCCAAGCAATATAATCAATACAGCTATATATTCAGGCTCCATTATTCTGTATAGATACAGTGACCATCTTTTTCCATATATTTCAGCTCTGTTGTGGTATTTAGCTGTCAATAAACTAACAGATTAGAGCTATAGCTGCTACATAGAATTAGAGCCATTCTTTAGAAGGGCTAATTATTTTAATTTTAGGCTTCAGATTCGCCTGTCTAAAGTGAACCACTTGCTGTTGTGATTGCAGGTTCATTTCCATTCTGAAACAGTGGTCATCCATTTTCTATTTCGCCCCTGGAGCAGAGCTGTTTGAGTGCATTTAGTTCAATTGACTTTCCTTGGGCTGCAGGTGCCTGTTCCTGCCACAGCTGCACTCCACCACTTACAGACGGGGCTCTGCCTAAGCACTGTTTAATTCTCTAACAAGCTATCATCTGGGCCTTGCATATATTTTGAAATGAGCTACCTCAAAACACAGAGTGCAATGATACGTCACATTCAATAAAGGTCCATTCTGATTTAAATTGGATTAGTATTTCCAGAAAGCAAAAGCGGAAACTAAATGAGAGGCTTTCATGCTCTTAGACCATCTAAGCCTCTGGATTTTGATTCCGGAGCCCATGCTGCAGCACAGTCTGATTGTCATAAAATGGCAAAAATTTGTAAAACCATCCCCTTTAAAAGACTAACCAGTGCACTAATTTTTTTTATCAATGAAAGCATATTAAATTAAAAGGTCCATTGCTTTTTAAAGGACTGAAAATATTATCTCTACAAAGTGCTTTATGCATCAGAGTTCTTTTGTTGTAAAAGCCATCCCGAATGAGAAACAAAACACCTCTCATGTTTTGTGAATTTTCATTTCCTAGGAGAGCATTAGCTCGTCTAGCATTAAGAAGTAGTTTATTGTGATTTTGAGATTTTTCATTTCCCTACAGTCAAAGGAATTCCACTAAGATACAACAGTACTTTCTCCCTTATTGTTTGATTCTATAGTGATGGAGACTAACACATCCAGGATGCCTTCCTTGGGCTCCAATGTCATCTAGCTTCCATCTAGATCCACCATTGAGAGGTATTGACAAAAGAGTGGAGTATGGAGTGAGAGAAGCCATAACATTTTCCCTCTTTTTATTTAGGGTGTTTGAGGCGGTGGCTCTGTCTCCATTGTGGCTCCAGTTCCTGCTCAGCAGAGCATGCGCTAGATTCTACTGGGCTATCTCTGTTCTTGGGATCTTAACATCCACTGTAGTATATTGAATAAAGCACTTCCCTCAAAGATTTCCACATCTTAATCCCTGGAACCTGTGACTATGCTACTATACATAGCAAAATAAACTTTGTAGGTATGATTATGTTAAAGATGTTGAGACAGAGAGGTTATCTTGAATTATTTGGATGGGACACAAGTAATCACAAGGGTCCTTGTAAGACAAAGGCAGGAGGGTCAGGGAAATCAAATAATACATTGAGCTGAATGAGAATGAAATGACAACATATCAAAAGAGGTGGGATAGACTTAAAATTGGTCAGAGTGGGAAATTTATAGCATTATATACCTATATTTAAAAAAAAATACTTAAAATCAATATTCTTAGTTTCCTTTCTCAAAAGCCTTGAGCAAGAAAGCAAAATAGAAGAGCAAAATAAGCCCAAAGGAGAATAAAAGACAAACAATAAGATAAGAGAAGGAATAAATTAGGGAAACAAAAAAGCAATAGAAAAAAAAACAGTGATGTGGTTCTTTGAAAAGATCGATAAAATTGACAAACCTCTATGAAAACTGGCCAAAAAAGAGAAGACACTAATTACAATGTTAGGAAGGAAACAGGGGATATCAAAATCTCCACACATAAAAATTTAACAACCTAGATTAAATGGATAAATTTTATAAAAAAAAAAAAATTCCATCAATTACCACACTCACCGATATGCAAGAGAATATTTGTATGGTCCTGTACCCGTTAATGAAATAAAAACTGTAGTTTAAAAGCACCCCCCCCAAAGAATTTCTAGGCCTTGATTCTTTTCCTTGAGAATTCTATCAAGAGACTAAAGAATTGATACCAGTTGTACACACTTTCTCCAGAAAATAGAAGAGGAGATAATACAGGGGAATACCTTTATTTGATAAAGAGCACGTTTAAAAAAAGCAATGATAATATCATACCTCAGGATAGAAAAAGATGTTTTGGGACATCACTACAGACCATATGGATATTAAAAAGATAATAAAGCGGTAGTATAAATAACATTTTGTCCACAAATTTGATAAACTAGAAGGTATAGATCAATTCCTTGGAAGACACAATTTGCCAAAACACACACAAGAAGAAATAATCTATATGAATGCTCCTAAATTTATTAAAGAAACCGAATCAGTAATTAACAACCTTCTAAAACAGAAAGCATTAGGACCAGTCAGGTTCACTGGTGAATTTTATTAAGTATCTATGGAACTGGGGTGCCTGGGTACCTCAGTTGGTTAAGTATTTGACTCTTGACTTCAGTTCAGGCCATGGTCTCAGGATCATGAGCTAAGGACCCACATCAGGCTCTCCACTCAGTGAAGAGTCTGCTTAACTCTTTCTCCCTCTCCTTCTGCACCCTCCATTCTCTCTCTAAAATAAATAAATAAATCTTAAAAAAAAATTTAAGGAACAACAACCAAAACAACATTAATGAACAAATTATACCAGTTCTCTACAATCTTTTTCAGAGGAAAGAAGCAGAGATAATACTTTTTAACTCATTCCGTAAGGCCAGAATTACCCTAATCCTAGAACCAGACGATGACACTACAAATAAAGAACACTACACACCAATATCTCTCATGAACATTGATGTAAAAATCCTAAACAAAATATCGAAATGGAATGCAGGAGTGTATAAAAAGAATTATACACCATGAATGAAAGGTATGTATGCAAGACTGGTTAAACATTTGAAAATCAATTAATGTTGTGCATCATAACAACAGGATAAAAAAGAAAAAAAAATCACATGATCATACAAATTCAGAGAAAATAATGTGGAGAAAAAGGCAAAAGAAATGTAGAAAAAAATTAATTAAATTTCCTCACAACTTTCAGCCTATTGACAATTACTTGAGACAGGCAGAGTGACCTTCTTCAAGGAGCTCAACTGCCTCAGTGTTAATACTTCACTAGAGGCGAAAGGCAACCTTAGCTTGACATTACCAATCTCCAGGGTCCTGTAAGCCTTCTTTAACATGTAAAAATCCCTTTGGCTTTCTTTATCTCTACTCACCCCCCAAGATATATGTTAGTAATCATTCTTCAAACATACAGCTCACTGATATGCATCTGAAGAGTCTCATGACTAATATTTTACTAGACAGTAGTAAATGACTTTATACTAACAACAGCTAGCCCCTCAAGGTCCACAAACACTTGTTTCCAAATTCCTTAGAGACTTAGAGACTATTCTCTAACCTTTGCTAACTAAAAAAGTATATAATCAGTCATTTCTTGTAATCCCAGTGTAGCTCTTTCTGCCCACATATCCTTTCCCTGTACTTTAATAAAACCACATTTTTGCACCAGTCATCTCAAGAATTCTTTCTTGACTGTTCAATCCTGGACCCCATTTCACACCAGAAAACATTTGGTAAAATCTAACACAATACATGATAAAAACTCTCAGAAAACTAGGAATAAATGAGAACTTTCTCAATATGATAAAGATAAAGAATATCTGTAAAACCTAAAACTAACATCATATTTAATAGCAAGAAACTCAAAGCTTTCCCTCTAAGATCAGGTACAAACAAGGATACGCCCCTCACAATTCTTTTCCAACAGTCTATCAGAAGTTCTAGCTAATACAATAAGACAAGAAAGGGGATTAAATGTATACATACTGATAGGGAAGAAATAAACATATTTTTTTTCACAAATAACATGATTGTCTACATAGGAAATCCAAAAGTATTGACCACCAAAAAAACAAAAAATAAAAAACAAACAAAAACAAAACAAAACAAAAAACCTTCTGAAAACCAGTAAATGATTATAACAAAGTTGCAAAATTCTAGGTTAATATAGAAAAGTCAATCACTTTCATATATACCAAGAATGAACAAGTGGAACTTGAAATTAAAAAACACAATACCACTTACATTAGCATGCAGAGAAAAGAAACACTTCAGGACAAATCAAACAAAAAATATATAAGATCAATATGAGGAAGACTACAAAATTCTGATCAATGAAATCAAAAGAACTAAATAAATGAGATATTCCATGTTTACAGATAGAAAAACTCAACATTGTTCCATTTTAATAGCATTCTTGAAATGATAAAACTATAGAGATGGAGAACACTTGAGAAGGTAAGTGTCTAGCTATAAAAGGGAAACATAAGGGACCCTCTTCATGACAGAAATGCCCTATATGTTCAATGTATCAATATCAATTCCTGGTTGTGATATTGTACTATACTGTTGCAAGATGTTTCCATTTGAGAAAACTAGTAGAGTATACATGGGATCTCACTATATCTTACAACTGGATTTGAATCTAAAATTACCTCAAATGAAAACTTTAACTTAAAATGATTGAGGACAAAAATCTAATATCAAATGAAGAATGATGATAAAATATAATCCTTTTCTGAGAAAAAAATTACAAAAAATTATTACCAACTATCTGCAGGAAAATATAATATTAGAAATTTTGGGGTGCATCCAAAATAACCTGAGATTCAGACTCTTAATATTCAGTTTGGTAGTGCAGGACATCTGGTTTCCTTTTCATTTATTTGGTGTTTCCACTTTATTCATGGTGTGTCATCTACTTTTCTTTGTTTACTTCTTTTTTTCTTAATTATTTATTTATTTATTTATTTATTTGACAGAGAGAAAGATCACAAGTAGTCAGAGAGGCAGGCAGAGGGAGAAGCAGACTCCCCGCTGAGCAGAGAGCCTGATGCGGGACTCGATTCCAGGACCCGGAGACCATGACCGGAGCTGAAGGCAGAGGCTTAACCCGCTGAGCCACCCAGGTACCCTGTTTACTTCTTTTTAAATATCTAGTTTGATCATTCTTACTTATAACTGAAATATTTGATGACATTTAAAATTTTCTGGCATATTTCATTATGAAGTTACCATAATAGTATTTATTCTATACATTCTAAATTATTTTTGGTTCTTCTCACTGCATTTTTCTGTCTTCTTTAGAATAAATTAAATAATTTTAAAGGTTATTTCACACTTCTACCTCATTTATTATATTATCTTTTAGTAGTTGTACTAAAGATTACACAATGCAGAGGTGACTCTTAAAATATACCATATAACATGCTTTACCACTTCAAAATATAGCAGGAACTTAAAGAATTTTAAAACCATTTATGCTTTCTCTTATATGGCTTTGCTACTATCTCTTGATGCTAAATATAGTATAAACTCAAAAGTACATTGTTATTTTTAATGGATCATTATTTTATATTTTACTTTTACCCTTAAGTTACCTTCTATAGGGCTATTCATTCTTTCCTGCAGTATTAGGCTGAATTCTGAGAATCCGGACAAGCCACTACTTTGAATAAATGATCTGAAATTTATAGCTTATCTGAAATAATGTGAGGAAAGTAAACATGTGAAAAAGATAAATGGAAGGGAAGAGAAAGTGGAAGAACTAATGGAACTGATAGTAAAACCTTATGAAAATAACATCAAAGAAATTGGAATTGGTGTAAAATCAAGAGGGTGGAAAGGAAAAATGCTGACTATACCTTAAGCAGAAAAAACTAACTGGACTCAAGGTGTTATGTAAACAGTCTACAATGTTACATATGATGACAAATTGTATTTTCTTCACAGATATATTTGTATGTTTTTAGGAGATTATTTATTGTAAACCCAAGCAGAGGAAACAAAAAGTCTTGATTGAAACAGATAACTAAAAGTAGAGCTTTGTTAATCTAAACTATACAATCAGACCCAGGCAATCTGATTTTATTTGATTTATTATTTGAATCACAAACATTTTAGAAACTTGAATTATCATAATTGAACATTGCTTAAAAGTACTGATTAAAGTTTTAAACAAACATTTATCTTTTAAAATACATTTTGTACAGCATTTACAATATTTTAAAATGTAAATGCCTTTTAAGAATGTTTTAGAAGGGGCCCCTGGGTGGCTCAGTCGGTTAAGTGGCTCCCTTCAGCTCAGGTCATGATCACAGGGTCCTGGGATTGAGCCTCTCATTGGTCTTCTTGCTCAGTGGAGACCCTGCTTCTCCCTCTCCTTCTGCCTGCTGCTCTGCCTACTTGTGCTCTCTCTCTGTCAAATAAATAAGTAAAATCTTTAAAAAAAAAAAAAAAAAAGGAAAAGAATGTTTTAGAAAAAAAAGGAATGTTTTAGAAATTCTTGATAGAGATTTAAAGATAAAAAATGCTTTTAAAATCCATTTTTCATAAGCATTATAAAATATTGTATTCCTCCAGAATTCTAATATAGTATAAAAACCCCCATGGAGTATAATAAAAAGATTTCTCTATAGTTCATATGTGGTTTTTTTTTCCTCTAACTAATGGAAAACAAATGAAATGATGAAAAAGTCGCATTAGAGTCAGTCACACATCATAAATTGCCTTTCTTAGTATGTCACTGTAGAAAATGACTTGATGTGCCCCAGGGGAGAATTCCATTAGAACACATACCCTTTCCACTCAGAACCTTAGCTTCATGAAGCAGGAATGATAGCAAAGTGTAGTAACCCCTATCTGAACAGCTTGATGTCATAATAGATGTAGGCAAGTATAGTTGGAAATCATTGTAAAGTTATTTAAAAAAAAAAAGGATAACATCCCTTCTATAACAGTTGCTATGTAACAAAAAGATTAACAGATTTCCAAGGTCCTATTTTCTATTGTTAAAGGTCCCATTTTCTATTATTAGACTGTTTAAGAATACCCACCAATTACCTTAAAACACATACAAGTTGTTTTTTAAGTGAATGGTAGCAATATTGTGCACATTAGCTATAAAAATATTAAATTTTCTCTTTCTACAAACTCATAATATGAATGATTTAAAGTGATGGACTCAATGCCAATGAGCCTCCCATTGAATACTGTTTTTGTCTGATTCTAAATGGTTCTCTGTCTCTCTCTCTCTCTCTGACACACACACACACACACACACACACACACACACACACACACTCCCCAATTCTCTCAAAATGAAAACAAACAGAAAGCATTTCCGTATTCATACCATTTGCTATGTATTAAAACTCATTTAACATATCTCCCTCCTTGGCTTTGCAAAATGATTCTCACTGGTCTGCACACCATCTGAACCCAGCAGGCATCATTCATATAGAATTTAACTTGCATGACCACATTTCACAACCTTAGTATCTTTGCTTCTATTTACTTTTCATTATAATGACTAAAACTTTTCATATTGATACTGATCGACACTGCACATGAGACAAAATTGTAAAAGTGGTTTCCATATTGGTGGCAGTAAAATTTAATTTAAGATGCTAACTAGACACAACAGGTACCATCATTTGATCCTTTTGTCATCTGAAATGCGGTCTCTCCTTATTGAAAGCTACTTTTACAGCTATCCTTTTATTGAATACTATTGTTTAGAAGACCCATCCCCTAGTTGTGAAAGACACAAAAATTAGAACATTACATTAGTAATATGAGTATACATTGTTACCATCTTTATTTCTACTCCCACACCATTTCTACTCCATTTCATGGATCTTCACATACTTTAAAGAACACTTACTCATTTTTCCCACTCCACTTGCCTACATTTTAGCTGTTGTCTAGTGACTACTTTCATGAGTATCCAATTTACTACCTTTTTGTCTACCACATATATTGTGATTCTGTTGCACAAACACATTTTCAACAGAGTAATTTTACCAGCATTTCTTACACTCTACAGTTTGAATAATCTTTTTCTTCAACTTTTTTTTTTTGAATAATCTTTTTCTTCAACTTTTTCTTCCCATGCTGGTGGTTAAACTCTGGCCAAACATCACTGAATAGAAATACAACACAACCAGACTAAAACATAGTGTGGTAGATGCACACACACACACACACACACACACACACACACGCACACGCACATGCAGGATAAAGAAACAGGTGAAATTAATTTTAACTATGTATTATTTTTAATACACACCAATGTATCCCAAATATTTTGGACCTTGTTGAAAATCCCTCTGTAGACAAATGACATTACTTAAAATATGTTCCATCCATTCCAAGATTAACAAGATAATCTGTCATCTATAAATACCCTGAAATTCAGGAACACCTGGGGAAATTGAGACAATTACAAGGAGAACAAAATCTATGTTCAGTCCCTCTTGATAAAAAGCTTTTTGAAACAGGAATCAGCTGAGCTATAAAATGTGGAATATTTTATTTCACAAGAGGAATGAGATGAATACCTAAACACTATTAACAAGAGAAAACATGTTTATTCTTTTTATTGTGATGTAATATAATTATTTTTGGCATTCCAGGGAAATGCTCATTTCTTTGAAATAATCTCAATAGAAATGATTATAGAATATGGCTCTCAATAAAAGCTCATAGTCTTAATGAGATATTGAAACATTCAAATTATAACAAATAAGACTATTGCTCCTTCATCTGTTAACACTTTTCTTTATTATCACGTATTTTTCACATGTATTGTCAGTATTTTAATATATTTTTTGGGAAGTTTCAGGAATGCCTATTACTCTTAAAGTAACCAACAGCAGCTTTTTCTCTGTGTCTCTGTTTTGAAAAATTCCAAAACTCCATGTTATAGACCTAATTTCCACATGTCCATTATCAGTTCCCTTCAGTAACAAAAATGTTTTGCTTTATCTTTTAAACTAAGTCTGTAGTACCTTTTCCGTCAAAAATATTTTAGTATATGAGGACATAATATTTGATTTAAAAGAAGCATACCTAAAAAGAGACTGATTAAAACTGACAGTTCCAATATCTTAGTAGCTACTGAACTTCATAAAATTATGAGACTAAAATAGAAGTTAATTATAATATAACAATACAAATAATAAAATAATATAGACAGAAATAAAATAATATAGACAGAAATATAGACAAGACAAATAATAAAATAATATAGACAGACAAAAAATAAAATAGAAATGGGCATCTCAATTTTTAAACTCCCTTTAAACATGCCTTTATGGAGAAATTTAAAAACTATATATGTAAAAAATGTCATATGTACATTTCTCTCTACCTCCAGAACTAAAAAGAAAAAGCAAACTGACAATGATGTGGGAAACAGAGGCAGAAGAAAATTATTAAATTTCCTTACCCACTGACAAGCCCTTGAAACAGGCAGAGTGACTCTCCTCTAGGGACTCAACTACCCCCACCTCAATCAAGGGCAACAGGCAGAGTGACCTCCACCTTAAGGCTTTGCTAAGGGCAAAGGACAATCCTAGCCTGACTGACCCCCTACCCCCAACCAGGATCCTGTAAGTCTACTTTAACAATTCCTTTGGAAACTTTATCTCTAAACCTCCAAGATAGTGTCCACAATCATTCCCAAGCATATGGCCCACTGATATACATCTAAAGGGTCTAACGAGAAGGTTTTATTACTGCTAATGAATAACCTTTTCCCCAGACAAGAGCTAGCCCCTCAAGGTCCTAGAAACCTTGCTTCCAAAATTCCTTAGGGGCTTACACCATCCCTAATCCCCTCCCCCAACTTACAGGTATATAATAGACCACTCCTCACATCCCTGGGCAGCAGCTCTTCCTGCCCGCAGGTCCTGTCCCCCTGCTTTAATAAACCACCATTCTGCACCAAAGATGTCTCAAGAATTCTTTCTTGGTCCTTGGCTCCAGACCTCACCCCACCAAACCTCACCTATGTTCTAGAGCTTCATCAACAAGTGGGGAGAAACGGGGTGCTGCAGGAGAGTAGCCCATCCTCCTCACCTTGATAATGCCTGAAAAAATGACTTTGTCCACTTAGGGAAAGACAAACCAGATCATCTCACTCATACGTGTAATTTAAGAAACAAAACTAATGAAGATAGAGGGGAGAAAGAAAGAGAGAGAGGCAAACCAAGAAACAGACTCTTAACTATGGAGAACAAACTGATAGTTACAAGGGAGGTAGGTGGGTTACAGGTGGCTGAAATAGGTGTTGGGGGTTAGGAGCATACGTGTGATGAGCACTGGGTGTTGTATGGAAATGTTGAACCACTGTATTGTACACTTGAGACTAATATTACACTGCATGTTAACTGGAATTTAAATAAAAAACAAAAACAATTTAAAAAGACTGTCAAAATTGTTTGTAAGCATGCTAACCAATCTTCCTGATAGTTTCTAACAGTGAAAGATCATGTAAAATATTAATCTGTGGAATGCTTTTAGCACAATGCTTCTGGCCTGTCTAGGCTGCTTATGATAAACAAACCCAGAATTCATGTTTTTTTGAGACATAGCTGTTATGCCCCAATAGTGGGTCCGTGATTAAAGGAGCAAGACTGATATAAAGCGAAGGTCAAGCAAAGCTTTATTTCGTGCCAAGCATCAAGAATCTAACCGAACATTCAGAGCCGCACCTCTTACAAGAGAGGGCGACCCTTCTCTGTTTCACAGACTAGCTTTTAAGGGCAAAGGCCATGCGGTCGGGCCTGGCCACGCACAGGTGGCCAATGAGATTGTAACACACACAGGAAACTCCACAGTGATGCTAGGTGACCAATTGAGTTACAATTTACCCTAGTAGACATTTGAACCAGCCTATTACACCTTGATTGGGATTGGCATCCAAAGGGTGGCGCCCATACTCCTTGGTAACCAGGGAGACAGTATGCATCCCCCCACTGATCGGATGTCTCCACCTGGCCTGACCCACCTTTGTATCTGGGCTTTGTTACCTGAAGCTGGTTTCTGGGACTTGTCTCCAAGTAAATCTCCTGGGGGAAGGGGAGCAGGGACAGTTTCTAAATAGGTCCTTACAATAGCCAGTGGTGGTGGGGCGGAGTTGGCTCAAACCGGTTCACTGAGTACCAGTCGTATACATACTTTTCTTACTCCAAATCCACTGGTAGCTTAAAATCATCTGCGATATATTCACATCAAAAAAATTAGCATATGCTATAAATCAAGACTATTGTGCCATCAATCACCACCCAAGAGCAAGTTGTTGAAAAGACAACAGCTGGTCATAAATGTTTTCCCCCTTATTTTGGTTCTATTTTAAAGAAACATCCCTGTCTGTCTGTCTTTCTTTCTTTTCTTTTTTTTTTTTCTTTCTTTTTTTTGGGGGTGCACAATGGTGGTTTATTAAAGCACAGGGACAGGACTCATGGGCAGAAAGAGATGCTGCATGGGTGTTGTGAGCCAAGACTGATTACAGAGTATGGGGTTGGGGGAGGTAAGGAAAAGGGAAGTTGCAAAAGGATTTTCATATGTTAAAGAAGATTCACAGGATACTGGAGGTCTTGCCATTGTCATGTTAAGGTTGTTTTTCCCTCTAGCAAGGCATTAACATAAAGATAGTTTGGAGCTTCCTAGAGGATCATTACATTCCACCAGTTTCAAGTATCTGTCAATGGGCTGGAGGTTATAGGACATTTAATTGTATCTACATTTCCTTCTGGAAGCTAGTTTATTGATAGAAATGCTTTGTTCTTGTAGATTGCTAAAACATTTGTAAAGTGAGGGAGACTCGGGTCTTGCAGGATTATGAGCTCTATTTGTTTTTCTTTCCTTAGGTTTAGGACAACCAAGGGTGCCTGAGGAACATCACATATATCTCATGGGGAGATGGGGGTGGCGGTGGTGTTGGGGCAGAGTTGTGGGGTGTCAACTTCTGCTTTGTCATCAGCTTGCCTTCTGTTCCCTCATCATTTTGCCCCTGAACAATTTTGTCCCTTAAATCTAAAGTTGTTGAGGGTGGAAGGTCTCATCTTCTGTAATGTCTTCCTGCTCAATAGGGGGCATAGAGAAGTCTCCAGCTGCGTCCTCCTTTTGTAACTCCCCTATACATTTCCCAACTGACCAATATTGACACCTCCATCTTTCAAAAGAGTTCCTTCTCCCTTTATGTTTGAACTAAATAAGCACATCTTCTGTTTTGGTCATTGTTTCTCATATGTTATCCAGAGAATTTGCTACTCTTCCTATAGCCCATGCTTCTAATCCCCACTGGATATAGCCTGCTAGAAAATGATAAATTCATCTAAGTAATCACTGGAGTAGGAAATGGAGATATTTCAAGACCCAAGTAACCCCCTTTGTGTAAAACGATTGCCACATACATCACTTAGAGACTTGTCGTTTTGAACATGGAGCAGGAAACAAGGAAGAACTGGGAAGATGTATTGATGTTCTTCAGATTCCATGATACCCCACCACTAAGGCCTTTTAAATGTATCTTTTGGATAATTAGGAAAGTTTGAAAATGGGTAACATCATTCATTCTTGGAGCCAAATTTGACTATTTGACTCAGGATATTTTCAACAAATAGTGAAGAATGAATACATTTAGTAGCATGTGCTGTTCCAGCTTCTACCCGGCAGCTCACCCACTTGACCCTCAAAAACCAAAAAAGGACCAAGAATCTGAAGAATTAATAACAACTACAGAACGTTTTGAAAATCAATAAATCAGTAAAGGCTCCTTGGAAGCAGTCGGTATCATGGATTGGAGTGTGTAGGTGTCAGAGGACGGAGCTGGCTGTGAGGCAGCGTGGAACTGTCAAGCCGGAGAAAGACTCTGCTGCTCTGCTTTTGGCTTCCACAATTCGGTATCAAGATAATTAAGGTTTAAGCTACACCAACAGCACAAGCCATTAGTGACTAAAGGGCAATATCAAGGCATTGTAAGAGCCCTGCTGAGGTGAGGATTTAATAAAAGAAGGTGACGGTTGATGCCATCAAACTTTGGAAATTAATTTGACAAAAACTGTTTAATTCTAAACCCCAAAGCTTTGACCAAGGATGAATCTCTGACCAAAGGAACTGTCTGCTGCAGAGGCAAAGAGAAATAGATATGGGGTGGGACTTCCAAGATGGCTGAGCAAAGAGGTCAGCAAGTCCTCTCCCAAACAAGCAAGAAAAAGATTGGGCAAAGTGGTCAGAAATAATCATTTAAAGACCCAGGGAAATGATGAGAAGGCATGTAACAATTTAGAAACATATTCAAGAATATCTACTAAATCTCAGTAACAACAATAGGAGTATGACATTTTAACTAGGAGCTGCTCCCAGGTCCATGGTGTAGATCTTCTACGTGGCCAAGCAGGGCAGAGGAGGAGGGTTAGCAGTTCTGCTCTTTGGCTGCAGGAGGTTGACTTTATTTGGGGTATGGAATGTCAAAAAAACTGTCAAGATCTTAAAAGATTTATCTCGGACCACATAGCCAGTAGTGGACCAGACCAGCTAAAAACTCCAAGAATAATTTTATTCTACTCAGTCCTGTCTCAATTTCTTGTAATGCAAACCTTAGCATGGGGCATCTCACTTAACTTTTCCAATTTTCTCAAACTCCATATTCTAAGACTGGTTCCTTTTGAACACCAGTCTACAAACACAAAAGGTCTCTTAGAAAACCTATAATTTCTTTCCTTGCAGCTTTCAAACCTCTTAATTTAACCTCACTCCATCCTTTTCTTAGATTATCCCTGGTAGCTTGTAGAAATATCCAGTATATTGAATCAGACTCATTTTGTTGTTGCTATTGTTTTTCTAAACTCACCGATGCTACAGCTACTGTAGGTAAATAGTCTGAGTCTCAATATAAAAGAGACCACAGTGCAAACAACCATTGTAGAAAGTATAGCACGTCCACATTGCCCATTGGAGGAGTGTGTCACCATTGTCTTCTAGCCTGCCTCCACAGCTCAGCTAATCCTACACCTCAAGATCCATTGCTTCTCATACTGACTTAATTTCTTTAGCATTGTTATAAAAAATAATATGCATCAGCTTGAAAGTTACAGAAAACACAATTTTAACTGGTATAAACAGTAAGTGGATCAAAGTTCAAATATGTTTCAGTCAAAATTTTCTGTGTTTTTTACCGTCTATTACTTAGCTCTCCTCTCTGCCATAAATCCATGTTTGTCCTGATAACAAACTGGTTTCTGCTATTCATGTGCCATATGAAACTCAGAGGGAATGTGTCCAGAGATGTGTCCAGAGACTTCTATCACTGATCTGAATCACAGATGACCAATCTTAGGTCCCGTGAGAGAATATACACTATCAGTTTAGGGTTTAGTTATTGGGAGCAATGAGCATGTCAGAGGAGGAAGATTTGCTCCTACTGATTTCTTCCAGAAAAAAAAAAAAAAAATGCAATGCTATAAAACAAAAGGAGAAAGTTTCACATGGGAGACCCTAGGTGCTATTAGAAAAGAAGAAGGTTAAAAAAAAAAAAAAGAAAAGAAAAGAAAAAAAGAAGGTGAAGAGATTCTGTGGTGTAGACAAAACACAGAATGTACTCTATGCCCTGATTTGTGCTTTCTTTCTTTCTTTTTTAAAAAGATTTATTTATTTATTTTGAGAGAGATTGAGAGAGAGAGAGAGAGAAAACAGGAGAGGCAGAGAGAGAGGAAGGGAAAATCTCAAGCAGACTCCACACTGAGCATGAAGCCCCATACAGGGCTCAATCTCAGGACCCTGAGATCAAGACCTGAGCTAAAACCACATAGGTGCCCCCATGTTTTCTTTATCGTGGAGTAGAAACCAACATAATACACCTGAAGTAAGAAAAAAAAAAAGTTACTCAAATTTAAGAAAGTTTGTATTTTATAAAGCAATTTTGTAATACATTCAGACTTAATCTAAATTTGTATTTGCTAATACTAATGCTTTTAATTTTGTATGCTCCATAAAATAATTTTAATTCTTTGTTTTGTTTTGTTTTGTTTTGTTTATTTGACAGAGAGCTAGAGAGAGAGCACAGGTAAGCAGAGCAGCAGGGAGACGGGGAAAGAGAGAAGCAGGCTCTCCGCTGAGCAGGGAGCCCAATGTGGGGCTCGATCCCAGGACCCTGGAACCATGACCCGAGCCAAAGGCAGCCGCTTAACCAACTGAGCCACCCGGGCGCCCAATAAAATAATTTTAAAATTACACTAATACATATTTGATTCAGAGATGCAGCAGTGTTATTACACCATTAATTTTGCCATTTACACTATATCAGTAGGTTAATAGAGGATAGACCTAATATAGCAAAACAAAACATAAAAGATAAGTCAGTCTTAAGATTTTAAAGAGTAAGCTTTTGAGAAGTGTAAGCAAAACACGATTTAAGTGAACTCTAAAGTTTAAATTTATCTCAACATAAAGAACACCTAGTTCCCATGCAAAAGCCATTAAGAATGAAGAATACCTAAGGAAAGAGTTTTCATTCTTTTATAAAATCAGAGGCATTCAGTCAAGTTTGGAAATGATACAAATTAAAGATAGAATTTTCTGTGTGCTTTTATATAATGAATGCAATAAAATAAATTGAAATGTAATAAAAATAAAGATTCTATACATAAAGCAACAAAAAAAGGAATGTATCAAAGTATTAGATCATACTAAACCTACAGTAAGTGCTTCCTGAATAAATGAGTGAACCTAAGTTGCTTTTGTTTAATTTTATACTATCCCAAGTACAAAGTCATTTTTAGTTTAATTTTAATGAGAAAACAAAACTCTGGAGGATGAGTTATGTTATTTAGTGAAGATCATGTATAAACTATTTTATTTTTCTTCTAATTTTTTAAAAAGATTTTATTTATTTGACAGAGAGAGACACAGCAAGAGAAGGAACACAAGCAGGGGGAGTGGGAGAAGCAAGCTTCCCGTTGAGCAGAGATCCCAATGTGGGGCTAGATCCCAGGACCCTGGGATCATGACCTCAGTTAAAGGCAGATGCTTAATGGCTGAGCCACCCAGGCGCCCCAAAAACACTATTTTAAAAGAAAAAATCTCAGAGTACTATTATAATTTAGGATGTCCTTTTTGTGTTTGCATATCCAATTATAATACTTTGCAAGAATTTCTCTTGGGGGCTTTGTGGGAACAGTTGAAATGCTTTTAAAACCCTCATGTGATTTTTGGGGAGGACTGAAGCACAACAAAGCAACTAATTATTGAAGACATAAGAAAAGTAATAATACCATAAAAATTAGTGCATTGTTGGCAAGGATATTTTCCTACATAAACTTAATTTTCATAAAGTTGGCTAAAATATATTGTGGTTTCCTGTGGTCAGAAATGTTATGCTCCTGGTGGTTTTAATAAGGTTAAATCATAATATTAATGAAGATAATTTATATATTGCAATGGCAATAAAATTCACTTTAAGAAGAACATGTGAGACAAGATTCAATATTCTGTGCACTCATTTCTTTTTAGTTCTCAAGTTCAAGTGTTGTTTCTCTCATTTAATATAGGAAATTGACTGGATTATGTTTCTTTCTTAAGAATATGTTGAAGTGGGGCGCCTGGGTGGCTCAGTGGGTTAAGCCGCTGCCTTCGGCTCAGGTCATGATCTCAGGGTCCTGGGATCGAGTCCCGCATCGGGCTCTCTGCTCGGCAGGGAGCCTGCTTCCCTCTCTCGCTCTCTCTCTCTCTCTCTCTGCCTGCCTCTCTGTCTACTTGTGATCGCTCTCTGTCAAATAAATAAAAAAAATAAAATCTTTAAAAAAAAAAAAAAAATATGTTGAAGTATTTATCTGTCCCAGGATTTTTAATTAAATAGACTGTATCTTACATGTTTTGCATGCAATAGTGCTGGCACACAATATTTTGGGGGAAGCATATGGTACAAACAATAATGTGAGTAGTGACCTATTGGCACTTTTTTTTTAATTTGCTATAAGCCTATAAATTGCAGAATTCACTATCAGCTATGATAACATGGGTGTCCATATCAAGTAGTAAAATTTCTAGAAATTGCTCTGAACAGCAAGTTGAATACCTAAGGATTTCTACACTTACAAAACAGAGCTGAAAATAAAGGCTAATGTTTTTCTATGTACAATTAGAATCTTTTCTGCTCCATATGGAAAGAAGTTGAATTTGAAAGGTTAAAAAAAAAAAAAAAAAGTAAGGATATCCTTAAGATTAAGTCAAGTTCTCAGAAACCTCTAATGGTTGTATGGTTGTATGGTGCCAAAACAGTGTCTTTGAAGGAAATTACGAAAATCACCTAGGTCAAATATTTACAATGTTTGCAGAATAAGGTAGGTGATGGTATTTTGAATGAGGGATGCTGATGATAAATGATTAACAGGGTAATAACAGTTACAGTATTTGGAGTGGTTTTCACAGAGAGGGTAAGTATGACAATGAATCCCCAGTGAGTAATTAGAATTTCACTCATAGGCAGAGTGAAAAGGGAACTATTTTTCTATGGTTAGAGAAAGAGATGAAAATTAAAGGTATTCACCAGGTATTGAAGGAAATTTGTGTACTAATAAGACTGGAGATCAGGATTTCATTAATTTATTCATTCAACAAATATTTAGGGTAAATACAGTAAATGCACAACATTGTGCATAATCTCTATAGGTGATACAAGAATGAATACTACCTAGTCGCTGGGTAATATAAAACAAAGGGAGAAGAATTATTGGAAAAAAGCAAGTATATGATATACAACAGGGGTCAGAAAATATGCCCTGTGAGCCAAATACAGAACATCAGTTTTTATAAATAAAGCTTTATTGGCATACAACAATGTTCATTCATTTACAAAATGTCTATAGCTGCTTGCATACTACAACGACAGAGTTGAGTCATTTTGACAAAAAACATATGGCTGACAAAGCCCAAGATATTCTCAATCTGGGCTATTCCAGAAACAGCTTGCCAACCATTAGGAATAAAATATAAACAGTTTTCAACAAGCCAGAATTGTGAGTGCCTTAAGGGCAGTACAAAGAATATGATTTCAATCACTAGAAGCTTTTGATCGGTGTGTTAGTCTCCTTTGGCTACGTAGCAAATTACAAAAGAAACAACAAATTACAACAAAAAAAAAACAACAGAAATTTATTTTGTCATAGTTCTGCAGGCTAAAAGTCCAAAATCAGTAACACTGAGCCAAAATCAAGGTTTTGGCAAGACTGCACTCCCTCCAGAGGCTCTAGAAGAGAACCAGTTCCCTTTCTTCCAGCTTCTGGTGGCTGCCAGCATTCCTTGGGCTAAGCCACATCACTCCAGCCTTCAAGGCTCGGATCTCTGAATACCATCCTGCTTCATCTTCACATCACCTTTTCTGTGTGTGCTTGCATATATGTGTGTGTCTGTGTGAAATCTCCTTCTGTCTCTCTCTTATAAGGATACATATAATAGAATTTAGGAGCCACATGGATAATTCAGGATAATCTTTCCATCTCGAGACCCTTAACTTCGTCATATTTGCAAAGCCTTGCCAAATTAAGTAGCATTCACAGGTTCTAGGAGATTAGGATACAGATATATCTTTTTTGTTGTTGTTGTTGGGAGGGGGATATTTTTCAGTTAAATATCCCGAGATTCATTATTTTAATCAAAATTTTACTAAATCAGAATGATATAGGTGGTTAGGTATTAAAATATGTAATACTCAGGGGGCGCCTGGGTGGCTCAGTGGGTTAAAACCTCTGCCTTCGGCTCAGGTCATGATCCCAGGGTCCTGGGATCGAGCCCCACATCGGGCTCTCTGCTCAGCAGGGAGCCTGCTTCCTCTCTCTCTGCCTGCCTCTCTGCCTACTTGTGCTCTCTGTCTGTCAAATAAATAAAATCTTAAAAAAAAAATATGGAATACTCAGAAGAGGAGTCTATGGTCTAGAGATTTTAAATAATACTCTTGTTCTCAAGTCCAAACACAAGTCTTCTATTTCAGAAACAAACCATTTATTTTCATGGTCTCCTAAAATAAAAGCACTGTGATATTGTGATATTTCCCTCTCTCTCTCTCTTTTATTTTTTTTAATTTTTATTTTTTTTTTGGTCTATTGATATGCCCTAACACCTGCAAAGATTAGTCCAAATAGTTGATTGACTAACTGAGGGAATGAAAGACTCAATCAAACTGGATTTGAGTTAGATACAAGATTTGGGATTTGGAGCTGATATTGTCATGGAATAAGATATTTGTGAACCTTAGCAGATAAGTATATTCTGCATGTGGGAAGGATATGGAGCACTGTGGGCTAGAAGACGGACTGTGGTAGCCAACTTCCACAATGACCCCCACAGTCCTTTCTTCAATAAACATGTATTGTTTTAAGCTACCAAAGTTCATGTAATTTTGTTATGTGGTAATATATAACTAAAAATTTTACATATATATTTGCATTATACTTATACACACATGCATGCACATAAGCATGTTAACACAGAATTTTTACCTAACCAAGTTCAATCTAAAGTTATATAAAATTAATCATGCATAGAACTATAAGAATAGGTCAGGAAGGTACTTCCTGAAAAAGGTATTTAGTCTTTCTAAATATTTAAACGTATTATAAAATCACAATATTTAAAACAGAGTGATTCTGGTACATGAATAAAAAGAAAAACCAGTGAACAGAAGAAAGGCAAGTTCAGATATACAGTAAATTTGACATTTCAAATAATTGGAGGAAATATGAATTTTTTAACAGATTTTATGGCTCTATTAGAAATTTGGGGAAACAAAATTTAATTCTTACCAAATATAAAATTCAATTATAGTGTATTAAAGATTCACTGTGGAAAATTGAATTGTAATAATTACAAACATAAGGAGAGGATTTACTGCTTTCTTGTAGTTGTTTGAATAATCTGATAATTTAATTACCTTAATAATAATAATTTTTATGGCAAAAAGGACTCAAAATTAGGAAAACAAAAAAATAAAAAATAAAAAATTTGATTACAGAATTTAGACCTATTTGGCAAAGCCCAATCACAAATAAACTGTTATCAAGTTTTTCAAAAGGCAAAACGACAAGATAGACTCAAAGAAAATTTCAATCCATTCCTCAGGCAAAATGACAATTTTAATATTAGGTTGATCCCTATGAGATTTCTCTTATTGCAAACCATGAAATCAAATATCAGGAATTCTCATTATATATATTTCATAGCTAGTTAGATGATAGATGTGTTCCTGAAAATCACTATGATCAATTTCAATAATGCAATTGGGGAAGTAAATGGAAAGGATTCTTAATCTTTTTATGAAAAATCAAACATAAATGATTCTTAATTTTAAAAAGTGTTAAATTTCCATCACAATGAGGAAGAAATGAAAGAAATGCTAAATTAAAGACACAATTTTTACCTTATTATGTTGACAAATATTAATAACTTACTCTTTTGCTGAGTAATTTTCATATGTTGGTGGGAATGAAATTGAACCCTTATGGAGCAGTCATTAAGAATTCCTATCAAAACTGTGGTGTAACTTTTCATCTAGATATTCTATAATCAGTTCTTTTCCTATAGATATAAATGAATGTTTGAAAAATAATGTATATATAATATTTTTCATGGGGAATTTTTTTCTTTTTAAAAATACTAAAAGCAATATAATGTCCAGAGCTCCACAAATCACACCAGATACATGAAATTTTTCCATAATCATTAAAGGAGAAAACAACATATATTCTAGTGTAGAAAGATCTATAAGAGAGAGTATTAAGTATAAATAGCAAGCGTAGACAATAGGTGTAATTTAATATAATTTGTCTCAAACAAAACAAGCAACAACAAAACTATAGTATATATAAATTTATTGTGTGATTCATAGGATAGAGGTCAAGGGTTAGAAAGAAAGTCATATTAGCCATTGTCTCTGGGAACAAAATTGGGGATCAAAATTCAAGAGAAATATATCTTAGTGCTTGTGAATTTTGTAACATAGGCATTAACTACTAAGAACTAAATAAATACTCCAAACTAAAAATGAAATATGTAGGGTTTGAATGAAATGTATCAAATGTATATAATGTTCAACTGCTAAATAAAGAAATGGTTTCAATTTTTAAACAACCCCCTTAGGATTTTTAACATAAAATATATGTATTTATATATCCATTAAAATACAGCTCCATGTCATAAATACTTCTCTTCAGAGCAGAAGAGATAAAGATTGTGACCCATAAAGAGTAATTTTTCACATGAAAAATTAAATTGCCAAAATTAATCTAATTTTCATTTTTAAAAGGAAAAAGAATAATTAATAACTATTTAGATTACTTATTAATGAAAGAGAAAGGTCTTTGCTCCTAATTAAACTTTGAGAAGTTATGCATTATTATCACCCAATACTTCAGTAAGAAAAAGTGCCAAAAAGAAATGAAATGAGAGAAACAAGGGGTGGAAGTGAGAATTGACTCCTTAAACGTGGATGGCAGCCACATCATTTAATGCCATCACAGCATCCTATCATCTGCGGGCTGTTAATTAATTTGAACGTTTTGTGCTAGCCTTTAAAACTGACCATTTTAAAAACACATACGAGTGATTTCAACTTCAGATATGTCGTTAACATATTTTAGCTTTCTTTTTGACATTAGAGCAGTATAATAAACTAATTAATTTGGACAATTTATTCTATACATCTGTTTCCTAGAAGCCAAAAAGAAATGGAAAAACAAAAAGAATGAAAATCATAGAGGTTAAAGTTATCGAAATAAATTCAGAGATATTCCTTTAAAAGAGCATCTTTAGGAATGTTTTAGTCTGCAACACTAATAAGTATTCCACTGAAATGATTATGTGGGGAACTGGGCCAAATATCAAGTGATGGAAACCTGAATGTGTATTAAGAGATTTCCATGAAGTTACTAAATTCAACTGTAGTGAAGTAAATTATGAATTCAACTATACAATTTTGTCAGTAAAATTGAAAAAGGAAACAATGGTGAAAGGTGAATAATAAGTATGTTTTACAGAGAAAAATATGACTTTGAAATTAATACATCAGATTATCCAATAATGTCATACAAAGGCAAATTACACTGAGGAAGTACTTGTGTGGAAGAGCTAATTTTCCTCATCTTTTTTATGATTATTGTGGTTGTTCACACTCTGCATTCTTGTTTCTTATTGAGATCTTTAGCGCAGTCTCTCTAATCATACATCTTTTGAACTACAAGGAAAAAAAAAAACAAAACTGAGTTCATAATACAGCTATTCACCTGGCTCCTTTCACCATAGTTCCAGAGAGCTAATTGAGTGTGACACCCCTTTTCTGCTTGGAAGATACTGCCTGCTGTCAGCATGATTTCACTCCTTATAAAATTGTCATTATGGTTTTGCCTGTCTCTTTCAGAAAAGATGCCCTGTCTTAAAGGGGGCCAAGCCAGAAAATCTTTTTTTTTTTTTCCATTTCATTTTATTTTATTTTATTTCTTTTCTTTTCAGTGTTCCAGAATTCATTGCTTATGTGTTCCATGCAGAAAATCATCTTGATAACACATTTGAGATTTATGGTCCCTCTTTGAATGTAGGAGGACTGGAATGATTATATTAAAACTTAGTTCCTTCAGAAAGACAGATGATTATACAGATAGATAGATGATAGATAGATAGATAGATAGATAAATGATAGAAAGATGATACATACATACATACATACACACACACACACAAACACACACACATACTATTTGGAGATTTCACCATATTGCATGGAAATATTCTACTACAGCAAGTTCTCAAAATGTATTTCACAAACCAGAGGTGTCACCATCGGCAACTTCAGGGAGCTTGTTAGAAATATAAATTATTAGGCCACACCCCAGACGAACTGAATCAGAATTTCTGGGAATGACACCCAGCCATCCATATGTAAGAAACTCTCCAAGTGTCTGATACATGCTCAAGTTTTGAGAAATAAATTGAAAAGAAATAGCCTGGGATAGTGGGAAAATAATTGAGCTCTAGAATGGGAAGAACCTCACTGTGAGTACTTACTTTTCGAATGGAAGTAGTTGATTATAATTGTTTAATATCTTGGTGTTTGTGAATCTATCAACTGTGTTAAAATTCTGTCCATCAATTAAGGGTTGTGAAAGCTGAACCAAGATACTCAATACATTGTTTCTAATTTTTATCTTCTGGAATGAAATCATAAGTGTAGTCTTTCATGGTTGTTTAATAAGGACTTAATATATTCTAGTTATTGTATTTTGGTTTTAGTATTATTGATATTGTATGTTCTCTTATGCCAAATGCTTCATCTTCTGAGTACCAGTCTCTTGTATGAAAAGAAAACAAAACAAAACAAACAAACAAACAAAAAAAACAAAAACCAAAAACCAAAGTGAAACAAAAATTTGGAAAGTAATGCCTACCTTGGAAGAAGTACTGTACAGATCAAATCTGAAAATGCACAGTGTGGCATTTAAGACTGGTCCAGACTTCGGTACATAAACAATTCAGGGTGGCTTTTTATTTGTTTGAAATTATAATTTTTTAACTTGTTTTTACCTTTTGAATGCTTTCATAGCTAAACATTAACTTTAGCACTTTCTTCACTTTCTCTCTTGCTTCAAGGCAGTTCGAACCTATTTGACATTCTTCATTTAGCCGTAGAACGGGTCTCTCAAAATGACTATGCCCCAGGCTGAGCTGCTGACTGGCATTCTCTTTTGCCTTCCCCCAGCCAAGACGGCCCCTCTCTCAACTACTTAGTGAAAGGTCTTTGCTTGCTGAGGCAGAACTTTCATGACTCTATGATTCTTCTCTTTCTCTTCATCTTACCTCTCACATGTGATCTTTCTAATTTTTTTTCCCCTTTATTTAAAAATACATCCAGAACCTGAGCACATCTCACTACCTCTACTCTGGCCTTAGTGACCATCATCCTCCCTTACCTGTTTCTTCAACAGCCACCTAACTCATGTCCACTGTTAGGCTGCTGTCCTCCTTTAGTCATTTGCCCATACGGAAGCCAGATTGATGTTCCTAATAAGTAGGCCATATCCCGTCTTTCCTCTCTTTAAATACCAATTGTTCCCCATCTTACTCGGAGATAGAACCAGTCTCCCAACTCAGGGCTTCGCAAACGATCTGCGGGGCAAAGAAAATCCCTCCCCCATCCATCCAAGTTTTCATGGACCAATGCTTTTGTAAAATTAATAAATTTTTAAAAAATGAATTCATAGAGATTTTTAAAAAATCAAACTGATAAACGCTTGGATGCCATAGGAATGTCAAATAGCCATAAAAATGTTTAAACACTTTTAATATCTGTATTTATCTTGGCACTAATTCATGGATCACTTTTGGAACAGCCCTGTAGCGAGCAATCTGTCCATACTCCTGTTTGGCCTCATCTCCTACAGCTCTTTCCCCTTGTTCAGTTTAACTGCTGTGTGTGTCTCCTTCAGAAGAGCAGTCACACTTCTAGACTTTTGCCTTTGCTAATGTCTCCACTTATAGTTTTTCTCCCTGAAGTCTGCATGTGTAGATCCTAACTTGCTTTATTAAAAGGTCAGTTTCTCATTGAAGCTTTTTCCTGGTTGCCTACCTAAAATTGCACTACCCTAAACATTTCTTGTCCACAGCCTCTGTTCCTCCTTCCCACTTAATCATTATTACCGTAACGAGTTTTTGCCTACTTATGTTGTTTATTGTCTGTTTCTTCAACCAGAGTGTAAGCTCCATATAGGGTAGAAATTTGTGTGTTTTTTCATTGCTGTGCCCACAGTGGCTAGAAATGTGCCCGAGACAAAATAAGTGTTCCGTACATTTTCACTGAATGGTGAAGGGATGAATAAATGATATTATATTTCTAACAGCATGCAGATCCTAAAATTGCCATAAAATTACGGTAGTTATGAGAATCCTCAGTAGAAAACACATTTTAACAAGATAGGTATAATGACTAGAGTAGTACTTAATAAAGCCAAGGCTCATTGATAGCCCTATATAATTTCCCAAATTATGAAAGAATATGCTAGTTCTAAATTATTTGAATTAAGGCACATTGTACTAAAAGAGATAGTTAAAATTCAATAGAAACCCTTCAGAAAATAGTAACTCAGACTAGTTTTCAGGAGTGATGTAATTTCTCATTTTGATTTGCAATTAACTGTCATTTAGATTTTGTTTGCTTACGGGTTGAATTCCTTTATTAGTTCTTCAGGAAATCACAATTGCTGGACAAGACTAGTTCGCTACTCCAGTATAGTCAGGCAAAAAATTAAATAAAAATCACCTAAACTAACAAAACTCCTGAATCCGGGTATAACAATCATTTTACTTTTCAAAACCATTTATTGTTCAGAAAGACTTATGTATGTTCCAAAGATTTTTCAAAACATACTTTTCTTAGTTTCCCTAAAGTTTGTCAACTTCCAAAACACTCTTTTACAGGTACAAATGAACTAATTGGACAATTTCCAAGTACCATGTACCATGTACTACGATACTGTATATAAATATTCCTGGAGGATCACTTAATCTAATCTATTTTAAAGAAAAGGAATGTGGATTTTGGAAGGCTACATGGTTAATAAAAAGACAGTTAACAGACAGATTTCTCTTACTCCCAATCCAATGTTATTTACATCATACAATAATAACTCTCATAAAGACTTTTGAAGCAATCATAAAATAAAAATAAGTAAGCAAAATCCCCCTAATTTTAATCTAAAAAGGTGATTAAACAATAAGTCATTAAAAATTACATACGTGTGTTTTAAGTATTTAATTTTATTTTAAAACAAATAAGTAGCATTTTCTTTGCTGAACATTTGACCTACAGCTAAAGCCTTTGAATATGGATCTGTCCAAGGATAGTGAATTCTTTTACCCATAAATGAAGGATTACCAATTTGGATTTTTAAAAAATCAGGCGAGAACTTCAAAATTCTCATGAAGTAATCTAAAGGGATGACCATTTAGAAATGTATCATTCCTGTCATTACCTTAGAGTAGGCTTATACTGATCTAACATAAGAAAAAGAATACTTTTTGCGACTCTTTTTTTACCTTTCTGGTTTTCAAGAAAGTATCCTTAAAACACATTTCCTTCTTTTCATTTTTATTTATTTATTTTTAAAGATTTTATTTATTTATTTGAGAGTGAGCATGAGAGGGTAGAAGGCCAGAGGGAGAGGCAGACTCTCCCTGGAGCTGGGAGCCAGATGCAGGACTTGATCCCTGGACTCAGGGATCATGACCTGAGCTGAAAGCAGTCACTCAACCAACTGAGCCAACCAAGCGTGCCATTTCCTTCTGTTTAGACTCCGATCTGTCTTGTTAAAAATAAATAAATAAATAATTATGTGGCACCTAGAAGGCTCATAGGCTAAAATTCCAACTCTTGGTTTTGGCTCAGGTCATGGTCTCAAGGTTGTGAGATCAACCCCACCAAGGACTCCACGAAGAGTCTGCTTGAGATGCTCTCTCTCCCTTTCTCTCTGCCCATCCCCCCACTCCTATGCACACTCTCTCTCTAAAATATATAAATCTTTAAAGGAATCTTAATTATGTCACAACAATAAAATATACTTAACATGAATAAACTTAAGAACCAATCTAAGTTACCGTATCATCAATTTTAGGGCAGTGGGCCAACAGGTTGAATGACAGTCTATTGGCCATAAATAATTAGCTTCCAATGAGCATCAACAGGTGTATTTTACAATTGAAATAGATGTCTTTGTTTAACTATTCAGTTATTTAAAGAGATTTTAATAAAGCACCTCTATAGTACTGATTACCAATACTATATTTGTGTTTATCTCAGCCATTGAAGCTAAATATTAGTGCTAAAATCCACCAAGGGTCCAGATGGTATTTAGAATATGCATTATATTGGCTCATTGCCACAAGGAGGCAGAGCAGATATCACAGTGGTCCTGATTGAAAGACTGCTGATTTTCAAACATGATCATATAGAGACACCTTCATTAAATACCGACTTTTAGGTAATATATTTTATTATTTGCCCATACAAGCTATATAAAAAGAGCTTATATTCAATCATTTGAATCACTCATTTTGATGCAAGGTGGGTGGGCATTTATAAGTTAAACACACGTATACAAATACATATTTGGGAAAATGAAAAAAAAGTTCATTTTTTCCCAGTTAATCATTCACTGTACTTTGTGCATACTCAAAGAGCTAATTCAGTGTAGGTACATCTGTTTATTATTCTTTCATGGTAGACGCTGATAAACACTGAAAAAATGGCAACAGGATGTAGGAAGGCATAAGGAAGTGGGAGATGGGGAAGGGCTTAGAAGTTGAAATTAATAGTCGTATTCCATCTTTAATATTTTCTTAACTAAAATTATGTATTATAGGGACATGTGGGTGGCTCAGTCAGTTAAGTGTCTGCCTTCAGCTCAGGTCATGATCCCAGTGTCCTGGGATCAAGTCCCTTATCGGGCTCCCTGCTCAGTGGGGAGCCTGCTTTCTCCCTCTGATGGCAGCCCCCTGCTTACAGGCATGCTCCCTCTCTCTCCCTTTCCAACAAATAAATAAGTAAAATCTTTTAAAAAATAAAATGATGCGTTATGAAAGTAAAATAAAAATGTATATTATATATACATGTGTGTACATATATGTACATGCATTGTGTAGATATACATATCTGAAGAATTATGACATAGAAATACATAGTACTTTGGCATATTTTATGATACTTAAAGTGAATACCCCCTTGAAGTGATTAAGGGACTGTGCTATTTTAGTATTTACTCTTATTAAGAAGGGAGGAATATCATTTTAACAGGCTCATAGAGTTTTTTTTTAAGATTTTAATCCAATTAAGAGGGTTTGGTTTTTTTTTAATTCATGATGGTTTTGAAATTGCTTTTCTTTTCAAATTGAGGAAACATGTTATTTTTCTGGAAAGCTTTATTTAGTGCATTTATTATGAATGACAAAACCTAACAGTAGTACTATCAATACCAAAATGACTATATTTTCCAAGAAAATAGTTGAAGATTTTAGTAGTGATGAAAACATGAACTGATCTTGAAAAAAATCCATTTCTGTGGTAACCTAAATGCATAAGATAGGACTTTAATAACTAATGATAATGTTCCTGTGAAGACTAAGGAACACTGAGCATGATAAAATTTCTAACTAAACCATGTGATAAGCTGGCACAAAGTGCAGCTTCTGCAAATAGAATTGCTTTTAGAAAAAGTTCATTGAAAAGATAAATTATCGTTTTTTCCCCTAAACATCATCATCATTCTCAGAATAGTGTTTTACTCCTTTTGCAAAATTATACCCAATAATTAAACATTAATAGAACAAAAATACCAGTTTTGTGAACTCTCATTTTGCATTCCAGAAGCATTCTACTGAGGGCTGAAGAGGAGAATGACAATTCTCCATGAACAACACATTCTCTTCAACATTAGACCAAAGTTGTTTTTTGAGAACAAAATAATTTCGTTTCTATAAGCACTGATACAGCCAAGAATATTAAAATAATCAATGAACAGTGCACTGCTGATTATCCTTCATTTTGTCAAATCCCTAATAGGCTAATGTTTATTCTGTGTTTTTTTCACGATAAGCCTCTTTCTTTATGCTTCTTTGATTTCTCTAACTGAAAGTTGAAAAGCTCTGTAGAGTGTCTTGCAAAATGTCCTATTTAATGAAAATGGTTGTACTAAATAAAAAAGTGTATCTTAAACATTGACTCTAAAATGGGATAAGATAACATAAATTTGTTAAAATACTAAAATATGTTGGATAATAAATCGGCAAGAATTAGTACTAAAAAAGTTATTATAAAAACCTCTTTCAAGATTCACGGAAAGAGAAGAAAATCTACCAATTGGTTGTATTTTAAGAAAATATAAAATATAGGGGCACATGGGTGGCTCAGTTGGTTAAGCATTTGCCTTCAGCTCGGGTCACAGTCTCAGGAGTCCTGGTATTGAGTCCCACATCCAGCTCTCTGCTCAGCAGCAAGTCTGCAGATCCTTCTCCCTCTGCCCCTTATCCACACTAACATTCTCTCTCTCACTCTGCTCTCTCTCAAATAAATAAAATCTTTAAATATATATATATGTACATTTATACATATATAGATATATATACACATTTATGTACACATATATATACATATACATACATATACACAAAAATATATGTGTGTATATGTATATATATGTGTGTGTTACATATATATATGTGTATATATATATATATATATATATATATATATATATAAAATGTAAAAACACAACCTTTGAAACCTAATTTAGAAGACAATTCCAAAAAATTACTTTAAAAATATGAAATGTGCTCAGGATGAGACTTATAAAGGAATTCACTCTCAGGTTAGATGACTGATATTTTAGGTCTGTTTTAGGATTCTAGTGTTCTCATTATTACTTGATGTCTTCGTCAGTTTGGGCCGTTATAACAGATTATCACATCTAGGTGGCTTAAAGAACAGAAATTTATTTTCTCTCAGTCGGGAGGCTAGGGAGTCTGAGACGAAGGTACCAGCATGGTGAGGTTCTGGTGAGGTCTTTCTGCCTAATTTGCAAATAGCCATGTTCTTGCTGTGTTGTCACAAACCCCTTTTTTCCACCTCCTCTTTTAATAAATGTATCAATCCCATAATGAAGATCTAATGATCTAATATAACCCTAACTGAAAATTAGGGTTTCAGCATAGGAACGTTGAGAGGACATAGACATCAAGTTCATAGAACTTGAGGTGTATCATTTAGGCCTAGATTACAAATATATGAACTCTGATTCTGTATTTTTATCATAATACATTTCTTCTTAGAAGGTTTTATATATTTTTTATGATAATTCATAAACACACACACAAACACAAAACACACACACACATCTCTATAGATTGAATGTCTGTGTGCCCTCAAAACCCATCTGTCAAAACCCTAATCTCTAATGTGATGTTATTTGGAGTTTTGGCCTTTGGGAGGTAAATAGAATATGAATATATATATTCTATTATATCTGTAACGTTGTAGTGAAATTTAGTTTACATAAACTAAATTATATCTCTTTGGTGTGGCTCTTACTTTCAGCTTTTATATTTCCTCAAATCATCAATTATTTTTTTCTAGAGTTATTTATCTTAACTTCAACCTCACAGCTAAGTGCTTTGTCCTCTGCCAAGCAATTTGTACTTAGTTTAAACAGCAAATAGGAAGCTGAATAAGATTATTGTGAAATAAGATTATTGTGAAGATTATTATTATCCTTTTTTATTCCAAAATATGTATTTCCTATTTTAACATTTTTGAAATCATGACTTATTTTAAAATCAAAATCAAAAAAACATGTGCCAGCTACCAGAGGGAAAATTGTGATGCATTTAGCATTGTCCATGCAAACTTAAATTTAGCCAAGCCTAGAAGGAATGTGAATGTCACCTCAGTTAAATTTTTTGCGTTGGTGTTTTCTCTTCTGTTTGAACTATCCCACATCAGACAATGCAAGTAGGGAAAGAAAATAGCTAAATCTTAGAATAGATAATGACATATTCAAAATGTCAGAGGTTCGTGAGACTGAGAGGCATCTTGTGGAGGGAGGACTTTTAGCAGGTCCCCAGCTATCTATTTGCAAAAAGCTATTCTAGCTTTCTGAGAATCTATTTAGTTTCCAACAATACATAAGTCTAGTGGAGGTGGAGATGGGGTGGGGATACAGTTTAACCAAGCAAAAGCATCATAGGAAACTCATATTCTTCGCATGGATTGAAATTGTATTATCTGTTCTAAATGTCTAGAACAAGATCTAACCTAAGTATTGGGCATTCCCCCCTCCCCCCAAAAAAGTCATATGTTGTTGTTACAGTTTCATAATTGCATTGGTCATGAGTGAGTTACAGAAAACTTTACAGTTCAGATCGAAAAAAAAGCTTAAGTAGCATTTTAGTTTTTGCCTAATATTCATTGTGCTCTTTTTGTTCCTCAAGAACTATCTTCAATATATTATATGTATATATATATATATATCAATATATTATATGTATATATAAATACTTACTTTTCATCTTTTCCAACACCCTATGAAGCACTATTATTTGTCCTGGCCTACAGATGAAAAAATTAATATACAAAAGTTAAGAAAACTGTTAATATAGTATAAAGACAAAAATCAAAAAGCCTATCTGGTTACAGAATGTATGCTTTTCTCCACAGTATTTGCCTCTGAATTGTGTTACTTAAGAAAATGTTGTTTTAATGGCCATGTGTTGCTTTGTCTATCTACCTTCCACTGAGAAAGATTTCCTTCTTTTATGAAAATGATTCTACGCCCACTCTCATAATAAAGATTTACTGGGAACTTCCAGGAACTCCACACAATCAAGCTAGAATAAATAAAATTTTTTCTTAGGTATTTTTGTTGTTGTTGTTGTTTGTTTTAATGAGAAGCTTGATGTAGACATTGAATACGTAGCCCTAATCGTTTCTTTCAGCGATGTCTCAGGCTCTATGAAAGAAGCAAATCTACCAATTTGAAATAATTAAGCTAATATGGGACATGTATTTTGACACAATGACCCTGTCAGTGAGTATCCCTTACATCAATCTGGGAGTGGCTAGAAATACAGATTCATTCTAAGTGTTACAGAAATAAAGGGATTTAACATAGACCTAATGTTGGACTTACACAAATACATAAAGAACTGGTAGATGAAGGTCAAGAAGGGAAATATTCATTTGATGACTTCATTGTGAAATGCTCAAGTGGTTTTTCATAGTTTGTTGGGGAAATCCCACTACCACCTTAATAGGTATCAAAATAATAGTCTTTCAAAGACCAAGAAGCTACTGTGCTAACACTGTGAACTCTCAAGAAAAATAGCTTTTCTTCTTACTATCTTCCAAATATTTCCAAGAGTTACTCTCAGTGGCAATCCCTAATCTGGAATCATAGACTAAAGGGGACCTGGTATATGTAATTTCTGGCCTCTCCTCTGCAATGCAATGGAGACCTTCAAAGTGAGTGATGGAAATGCAAAGTTGACAAATGACAGAATAATATACTCTTGCCCTACAAACTGCTTAATTGTAGTACACAGTGAGTTAGTGTTACAAGAGTAAGATCTGAGAGAGTCAAGAAACAATATGAACTATAGAACTGATGGGGTTTAATGATGCTCATTAGGCTCTTTGATAATTTACCAACGAAACTTAGTTGCACAATTGCTTGATGACTTCATGTGCAATGGTATTCACCTTGGAATTCCAGCAGCAGGTTTTACTCTAAAGGACATATCATGAGATTTCTCATTAACTGAAAGTCACTCTTACTTCTGGAATATCTCTGAAGACAAACTAGGATTCTCCCAAAATAAATATACTGACATTGCTGAGATCACCAATGTCTTCACAATTTTATTCCCTCTCTATCTTTCAACATCCTTCTTATTTACGTTTTTTTTCCCCTTAAGTTTAGTACTTGGGTTCATTAATTTTTGCTTATATTTGTCATCATCTATTTCCTTTTCCCAAAATTTCTTGACAGATCTATGCCCTTTCAAATCAAATATTAATCTGTCTATCCTATAGATACATCTTTTCACACAGAAAACTGATTACTCCTAGAAAATAAAATCTATTACCTCTGAAATTGTTTGACTAAAATTTTGGTCTCCAAATTCAAGGTCTTCTTTATGATTCAATTGTTATCCTTTTATTTGACTCTGGAATTTCTATCTCTTAATTCCCCCTCGACAAGTCCATATTTCTTTTTCTTTCCTCAAATTCCCTAACATGGAAGGTAGAGTATCTGGAATTACCATTTAAAGAGTTTGGTGAGTGAATCCTTTCTCCCACACAAATATCAATCAACATGGTCATAATTTTGTTAGACAAACTAGAAATTGGTCAAAGAGCATATAACAAAGTACAAAGCATTTACTTAATACAAGCTATAGATAGAAACTTGGTAAGAACAAAATGGGAGGCTATATATAGAATTTGAGCCAGTGCAACAGCTAGCTCCTCCAGTTTCCTATTATAAACAACCAATTCTGGGTGATACGGGCAAAACCCAGAGCTGATGAAGTCCATTCTTCCCAGGCCTGTATTGTGAAAGAGCTATTCAGGACAGACTCAGCAGTGGCTGATTGACACTGGTCCCCATCTCCCTTAACTCCGTGTTGTGAATAATTTATTTTGGGTGGGCAGTAACAGCAAATTTGTGTTGCTCATTCTCCCAACTGTACTATTTCCCGTTCAGGAGGCTAACAACCAGAGGAGGTTAACAGCTCTGTGTTACCACTGAAAGTAGATAGCCAGAAGTTTAAAAGGGAGAGTAGAGAAAGAGATAGTCAAAAAAGATCCTATTAAAATCGTAGCTATCCAAGTATCTGGAAAAGTATTGACATGTTCAAATCTTTCAAGAGTGAATGGAAAGAGTACTAAAAGTGTTACAACTAGTAAGTTTCCCCAACTTTGAAATCAGTTCACAGGCCACGCACAGATTCAGTGGTAAGTTTTGAAGACCTAAGTCATCCAGAGGGCTTAAGCTCAACTAGTGACCAATAAATTGCTGATCACTAAGCTATCCTAACCTAGAAGAGATACCAATGAAGCCAGATTCAAAAATGAAAATGAGGGGGGAAAAATCAGAATACAGACACCAAAGGACGCACAAAGCAGAGGTAAGCTCTACAAAATTAATCCAGATAAGCTACTCAACAAAGAAACCAACAGCAAAAACAAGTCTCAGAAGTAGGGTGAGTCAGATTCTAAAGTTGTTCCAATACATTATCTAAAATGTTGAGTTTTCAACAACAGCAACAAAAAAACAGAGACATGAATTTAAAAACAAAACAAAATATGGTGCGCCTGGGTGGCTCAGTGGGTTAAGCCTCTGCCTTCAGCTTGGTTGTGATCTCAGGGTCCTGGGATAGAGCCCCACATCGGGCTCTCTGCTCAGCGGGGAGCCTGCTTCCTCCTCTCTCTCTCTCTGCCTGCCTCTCAGCCTACTTGTGATCTCTGTCTGTCAAATAAATAAATAAAATCTTTAAAAAAACAACAACTTTAAAAAAACAAAAACAAAAATAAAAACAAAACAAAATAAAACAGGGAAGTATGGCCCACGTATACAAGGAGAGAGAGAGAATACTTTTCAGGGTTTTCAGGGGTCCAGATGTTGGAATTAGTGAAGAATACAGAATAACTGTTATAAAAGTGTTCAAAGAAATAAAACAAGTGTGTTTTAATAACCAAAGGGAAGTACAATGAAGACTCATCAAATAGAGAATATCAGTAAAGAAGTATAAATTACCTTTAAAAAGAACCAAATGGAAATTGTTAAGTTGAAAAATCCAATAACTGAAATCAAAAATTTATTAAAAGGGTTCACCAGTAGATCTGAGCTGGCAGAAGAAATAAATGAACTTGAAATAGATCAATAGAGATTATACAACCTGAAAAACAGAAAGAAAAATGAACAGAGCCTCAGAGAAATGTGGAATACCATTACGCACATCAACTAATACATAACGTTAGTACTAGAAGGAGAAAAGAAAGACAGAGAAAAAAAGTTTGAAGAAATGATGGCAAAAAACATACTAAATTTCATGAAAAGCATTAACCTATACCAAGAACCTCAATAAACTGCAAGTTGGATAAACACAAAAAGAAACACATTCACACACATAGTCTAAGAGCTGAAAGCCGAAGAGAAAGTCTTGAAATACAACGAGGGAAAAATTACTCAGTTCGTTTGTTACTTACTGCAATGTAGTTTTTACTTTGACAAAAGTAACTCAATAAATTGACCTATGACCTTTATGTTATCAGGATCATTTTCTGCAAATTTTACCCTTACACTTATATGTATGTTAAGAGAAATAGACTTATAAGTTTAAGATATTTTTTCTAAACATTTTGGTGATATTTCCTCACTTTTTTCTGTCTTCTAGCATTTCTGTTAAAAAGAAACTTTTCTAATTATAGATACTTAACATATAGGGTGATCAATCACCTTGGTTTGCCTGGACAGTTCTGGTTTATATCAATGGTCACAGAGTCATCATTAGTAATGTTAATTTCTTTCAAACACAGAACAGTGTTTGAGAGCTATATGGACATTTTATTTATGTGACCCACCTTTTCTCCCTTGTTGAAAATATTACAATATATTGTAATGTTGTAAAAATATTACAACACCATACTTTTAAAAAAATCTATTTTCTTCTATTGTGCTATTTATTTGGTGGCATACTTTAATCTAAAAATTAAATCTTTAAATTGTAGGGGCACCTGGGTGGCTCAGTCGTTAAGCATCTGCCTTCGGCTCGGGTCATGATCCTAGGGTCCTGGAATCAAGCCCCTCATTGGGCTGCCTTCTTGGAGGGAAGCCTGCTTCTCCCTCTCCCTCTGCTGCTCCCCTGCTTGTGTTCCCTCTCTCGCTGTCTCTATCTCTGTCAAATAAATAAATAAATTCTTTAAAAAAAAATCTTTAAGTTCTATCCACTTAAAAAGTATTTTTAGGGGTGACTGGGTGGCTCAGTCTCTTAAGCATCTGCCTTCAGCTCATGTCATGATCCTGGGGTCCTGGGATGGAGCCCTATATTGGGCTCCCTGCTTAGCAGGGAGCCTGCTTCTCTCTCTCCTTTTAACCCTCCCCCTCGAACATGCACTCTCCCTCTCTTCCTCTCTCTCTCTTCCTCTCTCCCAAAATAAATAAATAAAATTTTTAAAAAAAATTATAAGTTCATCCCCTCTGGTTTCTCTACTCTTGTCTATCTGGCAATTATATTCAGACATTAGATTTGCTGGACTGATTCCCTAATTTTTCAAATATAATTTCTCCATTTTTTTTTCTTATTTTTTTCCTTTATTTTCTGAGAGATGGGACACAAGTTTATTTTTCAAAACTTCTGGTTACATTTTAAATTTTATAATACTTTGAACTGGAAAGGTATCTCTTATTCTCTGATTGTTCTTTTTCTCAGCATCATTTTCATGTCTCCTATAACTTTTGTACTTGACCAGAGGTCTGACAAGATTAATAATCCCAAGGCTTTACACTTAGTGTTCATCTCCCTGGTAGTCCCTCACTGCTTTTCTCAAGTTATTTTTTCTGTCTGCTGCTTTGCTTTGGGTCTTTCAAGTGAAAGATTTTTCCTTAATATCTACAGATCTTGTCTATACCTAAACAAAGATGAGGCATTACAGAGGTATTTTAGAGGTTCTTAGTCAATGCCACAGTGCTCCAATCATGTGACTGTGAAAAAGAGGAAATGGTGGATTTCATCTCATAGAAGTATAATGGTTGCAATTCGTAATACTGCTCTTCATTTCTCTCTCTCCATCTTTACTGATGTCTAATTAACACATATCTCAATTTACCTTGACTTTGTTTTTTCTCAACTGTGTCTGACGGAAAATGCAATATAATCTTTTTAACTTTGTGTATATGTGTGTATATTTGAGTGTACATATGTGTTTATGAAGAGAGATTATATCTTGAAAGTTCCTAAATAATTTAGTGATGTTTTTATTGTTTATAAGAATATATACAGAGATAGATTTATGTAAAGAAATACATAAAATATATATAAAGAATATATCAGATTTATTTGTAACAGTAGTTGTACTCATAAGACCTATATTTATTCTGATAGTAGCCTTAGAAGTTGTAACTAAATAAAGAGGGTGTGTTTGGAACAAAAATATGTTAGATTTTTCTTTAGTTGTAAATATTTGGGGGAAGGGGAGTAAAGTCATTATGACCAATCACAAAATATTTATTGAATACCTTTAGAGTAATTTTAAGGTTAGCTGAAAGATTTCAAAAGCTTCTTTCAAGTAGAGAACACTTGCTTAGAGGAAAATGGGAATCAGACTTCCTTGAACAGCATTTTTTTTTTTAAGATTTTATCTACTTATTTGCCAGAAAGAGAGAGAGCACAAGCTGGGGGAGCAACAGGCAGAGGGAAGAGTAGGTTCCCCACTGAGCAAGGAGCCGGATGTGGGACTAGATCCCAGGACCCCAGGATCACAACCTGCATCTGAAGGCAGATGCAGCATTTATTTTTACATGAGCAAACAAATAATCTTATAAAGGACTTCTGTAGGAGAACAAAAGCATTATTAATTGTATTTTTTATTTATCGTAACATGCATCATCTGATGGATCAAATTTATGATAGAAGTTTAGTGTTTTTCCTTTATGCACATTATTAAAGTATATTGGAAACCCTGTACAAGTGAAGTTTCTAATACATGTATGTCCATTTTGTGGAGCTTATACCAAATTTAACATTCCAGATACTTACAAAGCTATAGTTGCTGTATCTTTAAGAGTATGCTATTGATCTTATTTATCATTTTATATAGAATTCATGTGGAATGCAAACTCCTGCAATTTTATAATTGTCTTTATGGGAAAGTATCATGTACTTTACAAGAACTAAATCATGATGCAACTTCTAGGAAGGCACTGGGTTATAAATTTAGATTATGTATAGATTGAAATTTATGCATACCTTTGATACTATGTAGTTAATTTATGCTTTGTTGTCAAGATATGTAGGAGGAAAACAGTTTCAAATGCAAGTCTCAATGTATAAATGCTTTGAAATTGACCTCTATTAAAGGTCATGTAAAAAAAAAAAGTGTTGCAGTTATTTGAGCAGACATAAACTATCATATACAATTTGCTATATAATAACCCTGTCTCATTGCACTACAGCAATTACATAACATTACATGCAAATTAAGCTATAATCATAGATTTATGTGTTAGCTGCATTTAAGTGTATTGCTCACAAAGTCAAACTCATTTTAAACTGCTGCTGGATTCTTATAATATACATGTTCAGACCCTAATCCTGATTATAAGAAAAAAACTATAATTGTCTTTAGTTCAGTTCACATTAGAAGTTGACCAGAATCATGCCATTTGTGCATTAAAAATATCATAACGTATTTTATGCTTTGAGAATAATACATGCTGAATTTCATTTATCTTAAAATCCAAACAAGAGATTAAACTTGAAAACCGTATATATATAAATGTGTGTGTGTTATGTCATTACTGGCATATTGAATCATGGTTGGCAGGAAGAGATATGATATTGTATTTAAAAACCTATGCAGTTCTTAATGCAGAGGAGCCTGATTTTAGCTGCATTAAGCACTGAGCTGCTGACACAGTGAAGGATTACACTGTAATATGGAACAGGATGATTAAATGATGTGCAAACTTCCTATTGGAGTAGTATGCAGGATACTGGAACATATGGTTCCGGATTTTTTTTCCCCCTCAATAACTACAGATCCTGGCCAGAGATTTTTGTTGATTTGTACAAAATCTCTTGATTAGAACCCTCAGCCATCTGCTATAGGATGGCAATGTCTGAAAATGTCAGCAGAAAGAGCAGAGCTAAAAACGTATTTGTGGAAAGGATTTGAAGTTACCCTAACCATGAGCAACACAGGGTGATCAGCTTCAATGTGGTCAGGAACTACTTTATATTGAGAGCAGAAAGAGGCATAAGGTCTGCTTCAAAAGCAAACATAACCACAAATATATACATTCTCTGTTGTTTATAGCTTCCCAGATGCTGATTCTTTGTCAGCTATGAACACTAAAATGTTTTACACTGTAAAATGTGAATAATGTCGGAAATTTTCTAACATAAAGAAAATGAATAATTATTTAAATTTTTATGAGAGAGGAAACCTGCATGCAATAATATTATTCACTACATCATAGTTTTAATTCTTTGCAGGACATTCCACACTACTTAATAATCTAGTTTCAATAACCAATATGGTGCCAAGTTTCATATACAACTTTCTGTTATTTGCACTGTTTGTTCAATTGAAGGTATCTCTTTCTCTGTCTCCTAATTCTTCATGCTTATATGTCAGCACAATGTACATACCCAGCTTTTCTCCCACTTTTAAATCCACCTTTTTTATTCCCTTTGCTGACAGCACTTATTTGCACTTCCCAAAATATATAAATTTGCACAAATATTCTACTCTTTATTATATTCTTGTCAGTTGGCAATCCCATTCACCTCTTCATGATTTCAATTACTACGGTGATACGCTGAAACTCTAAGAATTCTCTCTCTAAGTTGATAATCCAGTTGTCAGCAGTAGGTTGGATATATCAGCATAACTTGAAAATACTGACATTACAAAAATACACCCAACAGCCCTGCCCAAAAGGTTTTCCATTAACTAACTAAAGCACTATCTCTAAAAAAAAAACACACAAAATACCTCAGCCTTTCTTTCTGAATTTCCCATTTTAATAAAGTATAAATTAATGTTATTAGTCCCAGAAGAACTTAAAATATAATGGCTCAAGAGTTGTAGGTACATGTAAAACACATATACATACATGCGGTTAATGCTAATAATATCAGCAGAAATTGCAGGGCACTCATGCCCAGTACATGGTGTAATTGGCCTAGGCTTCACTTGGTTTAGACAGTAAACAAATTGGAGGGAAGACACTGTTGCATTAACATCCTAAAAAATTGGTCAGGCCCCCAAATGAGTGGTACATCAGTACTCTAGCTAAACCAGGCAATCTAAATTAATACATTAAAAAAAATAATTAAGCACACTGTAAATTTGAACAGTATATGTCAAATCTATAAGTAACTCCTTCCTGTTACTCCTGCAATCCAACAGAACAGGGGCTGGAAAATCACACAAGCGTTCCCCTCAGAGAACTAACTGGGAGGAAGACTTCCTCTTTTTCTCCATCCTTTGTTCATCACCCATAATGACTAGCTAACATCTGACATTTGAATCCAGACAGAAAGTTGCTATTCAAGCATGGTTCTGACCTTTTGAGTTTTGAGTCTTTTCCTTGTACTTGCTCGCCTGCAACTGAAGTAGTCATTTTCTGAAATCTTGCTTTCATATTGTGTCCACACCAGGGTCAAAGCAGCATAAATCCCGAATTCACAGTTGGGACTGTAGTCCCGTGGCTCTATCCTTGACTAATACTCTTCTAAGGAATAAACACTATGGCATTGGGTGAGTAAATGAAGTAGATTCACTATAAATATATTTTAATATAAAGAATTGGATTTACAGAGAAGTAGAATGAAGTCCCCACACCAGCAACAGGTCCTAGCTTTGATTAGTAATACAGGCTAAAAAGCAATAAAGGAGATCATATTTTGAAGAATACAAGAGAAAATTCTGTGATATTGAGTTAAAGATTTTTCAAGGAGAGCAAAATAAGCACATTACAATAGAAAAATATAGTAAAAGGGAATTCAACAAATTAAAGTATTTTAAATCAAAAGGGACACCTGGGTGGCTCAGCCAGTTAAGCATCTACCTTCAGCTCAGGTCATGATCCCAGGGTCCAGGAACCAAGCCTGGGATAGCTTTCCCTCTCCCTCTGCCCCTAACCTTGCTCTCTCTCTCTCAAATTAATAAATAAAATATAAATAAATAAAATAAAGTCTTTTACACAATGAAAGATATTATTAAGAAGGCAAGTAAACTTGGAAAGAAATCTTTAAAAACATTTATCTGACAAAGAGCTTAAATTCAGAATATATGCAGAAGTCTTACAACTCAGTGGTAAAAAGATGAACAATCTAATTTTTAAAAAGATACTACTGGAACATAAATTTCCAAGAAAAGAATATATATGCATATATATATGTAATATGTATTTATGGCTAATAAGAACGGGAAATATGCTCAACATCAATATTCATGAGGAAAATGCAAATTAAAACAGCAATGAAATACCAGTATACACCCACCAGAACAGTTAAAGACTGACATACCAACTGTGGGTGAGCAGATGAACTGACTGGAAATTTTGTGGATTAATGATGTGAACACAGAGTGACATAGCTACTTTGGAGAGCACTATGGCAATATCTTATAAAGGTGAACTTGTGCTTGCCATAGTTCCAGCAATCCCCCCCTAGGTATTTACCCAAGAAATATGAAATCATTTACCCACACAAAGATGTGGACGTGTCATAGCCAAAACCTGGAAGCAAGCATATGTACCCATAAGTGGTAAATGGGTAAACAAATTCTAGCATAGCTATACAATGGATAATACTCAGAAATAAAGGGAAATGCAATAACAATACATATAACAGCATGAATTTCAGAATAATATTCCAAATGAAGAGTCAAGCACAAAAATGATATAATATAGGATTCCAAAAATATGCAGTTCTAAAAAAGCAATTATTATAATGACTGAAGGCAGATCAAAGAGATCAAAGAGTACCCAGATCTGGGTTGGGTATAACAGGGAAGTGGGAAACTTTACAATGAGAAAAAGACTCTATTGTGATTGTAAAACTGCAAACAATTACACAAGTTTATCCCTGAAATTGTACACACAATTTAGACAAATTAACTTCCAAAAATGAATGAAACAGAAATACATAGTTAGATAAACAAAGAGCACGGCATATATCTAATAAACTACTCCTGGAAAATAACACTGAACTGACTTGAAACATGGACTTTAGGGGTGCCTGAGTGGCTCAGTGGGTTAAGTTCTGCCTTTCTGCCTCAGGCTCGGGTCATGGTCCCAGGGTCCTGGGATAGAGCCCCACACCAGACTGTCTGCTCAGCAGGGAGCCTGCTTCCCCCTCTCTCTCTGCCTGCCTGTCTCCTTGTGATCTCTCTCTCTCTCTGTCAAATAAATAAAATCTTCCAAAAAAAACGGATTTTAGGAAACAGAAATCATAAAAGTGTTAGACAACTAAAATTAACTAAAATAAAGATTGTCTTAATCTGTGGTAGTATTACCTTCAGAGGACCAATGTCTGTAGACATTTTTGATTATTCAAGTATAGAGAGGTTGAAAAATACCCCACAATACAAAGGACAGCTCCCAATAAAAAAGAACCAGGTGGCCCCAAATGTAATACTGTTGCAGTGGAAAAGCATTGTTCTAAATAAATGCTGTGAATGGAATACTATGCAGCCATCGAAAGAAATGAAATCTTGCCATTTGCGATGATTAGAGAAATAAGTCAATCGGAGAAAGACAACTATCATATGATCTCCCTGATATGAGGAAGTGGAGATGCAATGTGGGGGGGG